>NC_135720.1:97549028-97874583 GCF_964656455.1 Halichoerus grypus | reverse complement strand
TTCTTGGAGGTCATATTCTAAGCAAGAAAAGCCAGACACTAAATAATAAACATAATAAATTAGTAACTTATGTAGTACATTGGCAGGTGGTAAGGACTATGGGAAAAAAGAACAGAGTAAGGGCAATTGCAAGCATGATATATGGGGTGAGCAGCCCTGGGTTGCAGTTTTAAATAGAATGGTAAGTGTCGACCTCAATGAGGAAGTAACTCCTCAGCACAAAGTTAAAAGTGAAAGGTGGTACTTAAAAAAAGGAGGAGGAAGAGTATTCAAGCAGAAGGAACAGTAAATGCAAAGGTTTCAGTGTGGAAGCAAGCCTGGCATGGTCCAGAAACTGCAAAGAGCCAGTGGCTTGGAACAGAGCAGACAAAGGTGACAAAAATCAGTGGTGAAGGCAGAGAGGAATTGGAGGAGGGGGTTGGTGCAGAGAATGGCCCATTAGGTCAATGTCAGGACTTGACTTTTAATTGCAAGAGAATTTGGGAGCCACTGGAAAGTTTTTGAGAAGAGTGAAATCATCTGACATATTTTGAAATGATCATTAGGGCCCCATTAATATAGACCGAAGGGAGGCAAGGGTGGAAGCAGGGGGACCCATTGGGTGAGCCTTGTAACACTCAGCAAAATGTGATAGTGATGATGATAGCTAACTTGCTACAAAGACACAGCCAACATAATTTCCTGATGGATTTGATAGAGAATTCAGAGGATCAAGGATACCTCCATGGCCTGAGCAACTGAAAAGACAGAGCTGACACCAGCTCAGTCCAGGACGGTGGGGGATGGGGGATAGCAGGGACAAGCAGCAGTGATCAGGAGTTCAACTTAGAACCTGCTAGACTTGAGATGCCACTTCCATATCCAAATGAAGATATCAGTAGGCCTTAAGGTTCGGGAATTTAAAGTTCAGAAGAGCTCTGGGATGGAGATTACAATTTGGGAGTCAGGAGCATGGGGAGAGATATATCTATCTATATCTATCTGTATCTATATCTATCTATATATATATATAGAGAGAGAGAGAGAGAGTTCAAAAGTTTGCAAAGATCATTTTGGAAAGTCAGCTTGTCATTTTCTACCTGCCCCATTTGATTTTCCGTATCTTTGAACACTTTGACTAACACAAATTATCAAGTGCAGATTACTGTGTGTGTTCGTCCTCTCCATTCTCTCCATCATTTCCCTAGTTCAATTATCTCTATCCTGCCTCCCCTAGATTCCCCAGGGCATCCCACACCCAGCAACCAGATCAATGTGACTGAAGCACACCTGTGATCCTGCGGGGCCTCCTTGAAGATGATCCATCACCTGATGAATTCAAGGGCCAAACCCTTAACCTGCCACCCCCAGCCCATCCTACCTTCCCAAACCTAGAACTCACTAGTCCCCTTCAAACACATCATGTTCTTTTCACTATTCCCATGGGCTCTTGCCTCAGTGACTTGTCCATAGTGGTTCCTCCACCAGAAACACCTTTTCTCCGCAACCCCGAATGCCTAAACCCTGCCCATTCTTGAAGACAAGATACAAATGCCACCTACTTCAGCTGACCTAGACTGCTGCCCCATCTGGAAATAATCTTTCCCACTTCTGATCCCACACTTGATGGTAGGGGAAGAGCATGGCATGAGCAACATTTCCTAAAGAGAGAACAGCAGGACAGATATGAACCTCAATTCTGAAAATAAAGTGTTCCATGAACAAACAAGTTTGGATAATACTCCACACAAAAGCTCTCTCTTGGAAATTCCCATTATGTTCTTACATGTGGAATGTTCTCAAATGTCCTTTGGTTAAAAAAAAATATATATATATATATATACATATATATATATAACTTTGTTTAGCCCAGTTTTCACAAATGCATTTGACCTTGGAACACTTTTATCACAAAATATTTATTAACATTCTATGGAACGTGTGTTCCAAGGTTCTCACCTAGTACTTAGAGCTGGAGACCTGAATTCTAGCCCTGGTTAAGCACCTGTCAGCACTGGTTTTCCCCAGATCCATGTCCAGATAAGGCAATTGTGTATGCCAACACAAATGACAGGTCACCCCCACATCCGAGCTGGGAAGCCAGACATCCCAACATCCATAGGGTAACCAGACATCCCAGGACTGGGGTCTCCTAGACACTGGCACTGGCCTAGTAGATTTTGACAGACATGCCCTTCTGGTTCCTAAAGATTGAATGGCTTACTTCCCCCATAGTGATTGATGGTCACACAGGCTATCATGCCAAATTACTAGGTGTGTGACCTTTGTCAGGTCACCTCTCTTTAAGGACCTCAGTTAACTCAGCTCTTGAATGAAGGGGCTTGTCTAGAGGGTGTACAACCTCTCCTCCAGCTGTGATGAATTGACTCTATGTGTCCTTCTTCAAACCTTACCTACTTCCTATATGGTCTCTCTTCCTTATTATCCCCTAAAGGGGTCTCTTTCCATGTTACTTTTTTTTAATCTCCTTCAGAGCATGGCAGAGAACCTTGACAATGGCTGCAACTCAATAAATACATGCTGCACAAATATTTAAAGAAGACAGGCAATTAAGCCTCTGGCGAAAAAAAATTCAAAATTATTCTTTGAGATGATGAAAATTTAAATGAAATCTAAGAAGCAAAACAGTGTGGTCGAAGCGCAAGCGCCCCCGAGAAATCATGCCGTACCATTTCCTAGCACTACTGCTAGCGGACGGACACTGCTAGGGATGGCTAACGGTGTGCACCCGCTCAGCGGGAGGGGCAGATGCAGCGGCTCACATGTCAGGACACCAACATCCAACCAATCCTATCAGGTGGGTACTATTATTATCCCCACTTTACAGATGAGAAAACTGAAGCACAGAGGGGTTAAGTAACTTGTCTGAAGCCCGCCAGGTAGCAAGTGATAGGTTCAAGTCCCCACAGTCTAGCTCCAAAGCCCTCTCTTCAGCACCGTGCAACCTGTCTCTCCTTTCTTTTCACTGGCATTGCTCCCATGAGCATCCCAACAACTCACATCATTGCCCAGACAGAGACTGCGGCCCAGGAAGACGTAGAGATTGCTCGGTGTCCCACAGCTCTCGTTCCACAGTACAACACTGATACACAATGCAGCTCAGCAGACCCGCGGCCCCGTGATCAACATTTGAGACGTCACGGACAGCCAAATGCAAGAAAGCGGCACAGGAGCGAGGAGGAGTCTATGATCCGAGGACTGTAGTCCCGGAGATGATAAAATGGGCAATGGACTGAAAGGAAAAGGCATATTCAGGGGACACAAGGAAGCCAGAAGTGACAGGCTGGTGCAGTCTTCCCTGCAGGGAAGGTGAAGGGGTGTGAGGAGCCTGGGGAGGTGAGGTCAGGGAGGCCCCTGGGGGCGGCGGGCAGGAGGCAGACAGGGAAGAGTTAAGGAAGAACAGAAACGTTGTATTATTTGTAATTGCATACATTTTGACACTAGTCTGAAGTTATTCAAAAAAAAAAAAAAAGAAAGAAAGAAAGAAAGAAAACCATGCCTACCCACCCAGGAAGTATAGTTTGGTATTGGGAAGGTTTGACTGAATGAAGCTACATTCACTGGTGAATCTCCAGTAGTGTGTGACACATGATGGGCACGCCGTAAATGTTTGTTCCAAATAAAGGAGACAAAAAGAGGAAAACTGAGAATGGCTTTCATAATGAAAAAGGCACCTAAGGGAGTAGGTGCTCAATAAATATTATTTTTTATCTGTGTATCACGAGAAGCCCAGAGAGTTGTAAAAGATTATCTGATATATTTCCAAGGAGCCCTCAGCCTCTGATTTCGATTCTCGAAAATTCCCTGGGGAGGCTGTGGAATCTCTCAGGGGGGACTTTGAAGAGCACATTCTTCGGGGAGCCACTGGGAAGAGTGGTTTAGATGATGTCAAAACGGATAAATTAAGGTAAAGAGCCCCAGCAGTGCTTTACAGTTCTGATTTTCACGTAATGCCCTCAAAAGCCAAAGCTTCCACTATGCCCTCCACAGAACAGATGAGCCAGATGGACCAGCAGACATCATTGTCCCACCACCTGAGGATGGCTGAGTGATTTTTGAAACCTTCCAGAAGGGCCTAGTTAAATTGAGGGCCATTTATTTCGTGAAGAAATAAACCACAGAGAGCCCCTTTCAAACATGCACGCGGAGAGCAGGACAAAACACCGAGGAGATTATCTGTTCAGAATTTGCTTTAAAAGAGCCCAGGCAGCACTCATTTGTTTTTGAGAAAATATATGATTAACCATAGTTAACTATGAATTCAGATGTTGTGCATTAGACCAGCTTCTCAAAGTTTGAGAGCATTTAATATTATATATCGCTGCCATTTGGACTAAATTGTTTTTTTAATGTACACAATATTACAAATTTAATTTGAGCTGTTTGAATCAGTCTGTAAAAAAGATTTGATTATACCTGAGTGTTCTGGCCCCGGCTCTTCCGTATCTCAGTAATCTTGGCGGTAATTGGCTGATTAGGCGTCTCACACTCCATCTTTGCCTCAGTTTCCATGGCGATGTTACAAGAGCTATTATAGATGAGAACTTCATCTCTTTCCACTTTAGGGCTGAAACGAGAGGGGAGGTTAAATGGGGTGTCATCAATCTTAATGAAATGCAATTATTTTTACTCTTATTAATCATTGCAAGCCATTAGCTTGTGGCAACTACAGGCCACCATTTGTCAAATTTTGCAAATTTCTGTAATTTTGTTTCCATTCTTTTATTGTTTATTTGTTTTCCTTTTATCTGCACACGCTGCAATGAAAATGCACATGGTAAATATCTTTCACTGAGGCCTTTCTCTTTTCCGAATCTATTAGGAACATTAGCAAAAGCTTCTCCAAAGCACAACTTAACAAGCAATGTGCACACAATACTTCCAGTTCCAAAAATGGAAGCAAATGTTGGGCAGAGGTGTTGTTTTTTTTTTTCTTTTTTTTCTTTTCCCCTTCCCTCTTTCTGTTCTTACTCACACTTAGTGTTGGGGGAGTGAATTGCCTGAATCCCCCCAGGGCAGATGGAGAAATTGGAAAACCCACACAACTGGCTAACTGGTCCCTAATTCCAACTGTGAAAAAATGAGCTCATTTAGGCTTTCAATTCCCTCTCCCCAGCTGATGGCAATGAGGTTCTGTTGCTAGCAGTGGAACATTAACTTAGTAAATTAATTAAACTTACTTAACAGCCCAGACTAAGGAGATTCGATATATGTGCCAGTTATACTACCAGCCACTTGCTTTAAAAGTCCTCTTGCTTTAAGGAGAGAAGCCAGACTGGATTTAAAATGAAAAACAGCAGTGTAGCGCTACAGAAAGTCTAAAAATACGCTGTCTAGAGGAGGTGAAAGTGTGGATATTGCAGGCTATAGTCCCCAACAGGTGTGATATTTATTCAACAATAATCCTGGCTTTAGGCATTGTTGCAACTAACTCAGAGATTATTAGTAACAATAATGCATGATGTCTCATACTTTTCAACAACTTCATTCGTATGATCTCATTTGGGCCAGTAAAGTAGATAGAGGCATAAAAAATGTAAAGAGATAGAGATCAGGAGATTTGCATAAAGCCAAACACAGAAGTACAGCAGCTCCGAGATTAGAACCCAGGGGTCCTGTCTCCTAGAGCAGGACTCTCGAGTTTTGAGATGCTGTTTGAACATCTGCACGAAGAAGGCAGATCCCATGGGAAGACCAGCAAGGGCCACGGAAAGGACAAAAGGTCACTGCTTGAGAAACTATAAATCATGTCGAACTAGAGCATCTCTTCTCAAATTAATGTCAAAATGGTTTCTCCCGCAATTTGCTAGAAATACCAAGAAGGAGAACTACCACACCTACTTAGTCTTCTCTTCCTCACAGTAAAATATTCCCAGCATCGTATTCACCAAGTCAGGGCTTCCACACCCACTGTGCTCTAGACCTACTAGAGATTGTCCATATTTTAACACTATGCAGCCCAGAACTGAACACACATAGCTTGAGCTGGCCCCCGGGGCTGTGGTTCTTCTTTTACCTGAGTCCTCCTTCCCATGACACCTAACACTGTGCTTGCTTTGTAGCCCCATGCTGAAATTAAGATGGTGGTAAACTCAGAGTCTCAGAGCCACAATGCCTGAGGATTTCGCCATGTTGTATTTGTTCAACTGATTTTCTGAGAAGCATTAGCATGCAGAGGTTTGGCTAGGAAGCAGACCAGCTAGATTTGAATCCCCGAACAGATATCTACCTTCTATAGGACGTTATAAAGACGTGACTCTCTTGGGGCACCTGGGTGGCTCAGTCGGTTAAGCGTCTGCCTTCGGCTCAGGTCATGATCCCAGGGTCCTGGGATCGAGCCCCGCATCGGGCTCCCTGCTCGGCGGGGAGCCTGCTTCTCCCTCTCTCTCTGCTGCTCCCCCTGCTTGTGCTCTATCCCTCTCTCTCTCTCAAATAAATAATAAAATCTTAAAAAAAAAATTAAAAAAAAAAAAAAAAAAAAGACGTGACTCTCTAAGCTTTGGTTTCCACATTTATAAAATGGAGTTATAATCATCGGGTACCTATTTTATATAGGTGTTGAGGGGATGGGGTGAAATGCAGCCTACAAAGTGATTTGCAAAGAATCTGGCACACAGTAAGTGCCCAATAAAGTTACAGTTTTTGGTGGTACTGATGTTGGCGCTATTATTGTTGAAATGTAAATGCGGGAATTACATGTCATCTCACTGATACAGATCCATTGCTCAAATGCGTTTTGAACCTGGAGCCTGTCTTGTAACTACAAATCCATTTAGCTGAGCCATGCATGATCCAGCGGGTAGACAGAGCCACAGGATAAATAAAATGTTCACTCCTAAAGTGTCACTTGTACTCAAAGTTTCAGAAAAGAAAAGCAAAGTAATTTAACTTGTAAATTAAAATGTAATGTAATATTTAGATAAATATGGAAACATGATTGAATAGAAGGCAAAGTCCACATGGATTTTCCAAATAAAACACCTGACTTTAAAGCTAGTTGGTGCTGGCAGCAGGCCACTTTGGGCTTGGCAGCTAGAACCTTCCTTTTACTCCTGGGGGTGGGGGTTGGAGTTGTTAGAATAGTTGGAGAGGCTCTCTCTCTCTCTATTTCCACCAGAAATCACTTATAAATATATCAGGAAGGAAATAAAGTTGGTTCACCACACCATCATGTTCCTTATGAACCAGTACCCAGATAACTACAGACAGTCCTTGACTCACAATGATCTGACTTAGGATTTTTTGACTTTATGATAGTGTAAAAGCAATACCCACTTAGTAGAAACCACACTTCCAATTTTGAATTTGGATCTTTTCCTGACTAGGGATATATGGTACAATCCTCTCTCGTGACGCTGGGCAGCTGCAGCTCCCAGTCAGCCACACGATCATGAAAATAAATAGCCGATACACTTATAGCCATTCTATCCCCATACAACCATTCTGTTTTTCATGTTCAGTACAGTAGCCAAGAAATTACATGAGACATTCAACACTTTCTTATAAAATAGGCTTCATGTTAGATGATTTTGCCCAACTGTAGGCTAATGTAAGTGTTCTGAGCATGTTTAAGGTAGGTGAGGCTAAGTTATGATGTTCGGTAGGTTAGGTGTATTAAATGCATGTTCAGCTTATGGTATTTTCAACTTACAATGGGTTTATCAGGTCATAACCCCGTTGTAAGTCAAGGGAGATCTGTACTTCTATTTCTGAAAGCTCACAAACCATATGATTAATAATTCATTCTAGAATTTTGTCAGGGATAACACAAGCTTAGGTGTCTAAATTTCCAGAATTCCCTTTTTAGGCAAGGGAAAGAGTATTTGGCCATTTCCTCTATCTGTTGTGTGCCCCCACTCATGTTCACTACCAGCAACTAATGATCCTCAATCCTACAAGCAAGTATTTTGTACTAAGTATATAAATGATCTGGGATATAGACTTGAACTCAAGGAAAGGAGTGACCAACTTCCTGTACAACCTTTTCTGGTCTTGAGCTTCTACCCTGTTGATGAGCCTTCCTCTGCCCTCTCTAGGCTCTTCATCTGCAAAAACTAGAGAAAAATGGGTTAAGTCACCCAACAATCCTCTCATTTGTCAGTGGCAATGCACTGTCTTCCATAATCATGTTCTTCTTGCTCTGAAAGAGTTAAAACCACTTTCTGTTAGCTTAGACTTTTTTACAAGCTTTAGATCATATTTCGTTTTGTATCTTTCCCTGGTAATCTCATTAGAGGTTATTTTTCATTAAAAGTCCATCATCAAAAATAGCCAAGACACCAGGATATCAATAGACTAATATTTATGAAACTTAGAAGTTTCCTAATAGCTACTATTCTGTGTTTTCTTCCACAATAATCCTATGAATTAAGTATAAATAGTGTATATATAGACATACACAAATGTAGATAATATAGTTGTGCATGCACACACGCACGCACATAAATATTTATTTTGAGGGAATGTGATAAACATTTTTGGTCCAAATGGTGGAAAAGAGACTTCTAGCACCTAAATTTCCTGACTCCTAATCTGTGGCTCTTTCAGTTGGTCTAATCAGATCCAAAAGTAAGCAGGTAATCATGCACGCACTCTCTAGGATAGGCATCAAAAACATTTGCAGTGTTTCTGTCTCCCTCACTTAGCCTGAAATTGCTTCTGGTGGTTCTGGAATCTCACTGAACCACACACTTCAGCCCAGGCTCTCATTGCTGATGCTGAAGGCACATCATCGTGCCAAGTACACTGTCAACCGAGGGGTCTGGGTTCCAGTCCTGACACTGCCAAGGCTGGACTGTGTGACTCTGGAAAGATACTTAGTGTGTCCTTAGAATAGAATCTAAACTCCTTACTAGGGCCTCCAAGACCTTAAATACCTCCCGGAGCTCAAGTAGAGAACTTTCCTTCCTTCTTACTCTACTCCTACCCTTCTGGCCTCTGACAGTTCATAAAATGTGATGGGGCCTTTGCATTGCTGCCCCTACTGCCTGACCATCCATAATGACACCTTCTTCTCCTTAGCTCAGCAAAAGACCTTCCAGAGAAGCCTCCCCCGAGCACAGTGTATATAGTAGTCCCCCATGATTTTCTATCACATTATAGCCCTTATCACAACATGTGATCTTGTTTATTGTCTGGCTTCCTCCTCTACCCTTAAAGGTGGGGATTTTGCCATCTTGTTCCTCACTGAGTTACCAGCTCCTGGCACAGTACCTACAACATAGTAGACACTTGATAAATTCTGAATAGATGGATGGATGGATGGATAGACAGATAGATGGATGGATGGATGAACTGGGCATATTTTTGCCACAGATATATGTCTACCTTTGCCAAATAACATCAGATCCATAGAAGTAGTGGCTAGCAAGCAGATAGGATAAAGCATTTAATGGAAATGAGTTCCTTGCAAAGATAATGGCAAGTAGTTCTCCAGGTTCACAAGCATAATCTTAAGAGGAAACAAGGTAAGCCATTTGGCATATAATTTTTTAATACTACTTGTATAATTATAGTTTGTTTTCTGGTTATTAAATTAGTATATGTTCCATGAAAAAAAATTCATAAAAACTCAATGAATAAATGTAAGTAATACTCCAATCACCTAGGGTAGGCACTCAACATTTAAGAATACATTCTTCTAGTCTTTTTTCTGATCATCTGTTATATGTGTATAGAAACATATGTACTATATACACCATTAATATTAAATCGATACAGGGATGCCTGGGTGGATCAGTTGGTTAAGTATCTGCCTTCAGCCCAGGTCATGATCCCAGGGTCCTGGGATCGAGTCCCACATCAGGCTCCTTGCTCAGTGGGGAGTCTGCTTCTCCCTCTCCCTCTCTCTCTGTTGCTCCCCCTGCTTGTGCTCTCTCTCTGATAAATAAATAAATAAATAAATAAATAAAATCTTTTTAAAAAAAGATTAAATCGATACATTATTTTGAGACCTGTCCTTTTTACTTCCCAACATATGGTAAGCATTTCCATCTTCAGTTAAATATTCTACATCATGATTTTCAAAGGTTTCCTAGGATATTAGTATTTAAATTCATCCTTTAATACTAAATACTTCATTCCAAATTTTTTGTTATTATACCTAAAACTTCAAAAAATGTAGTTTTTCATAAATATTACATCTTTCTAACTGCCTTCTTAAAATCCTAGAAGTGAAATTACTAGAACACAGGGAATGGAGACTTTTAAGTTGATCAGTGCCTATTGCCAAATGATATCAATAAGAAGGGCATCACTTTTAATAGGGTCTGAGGCTGTTCCCTCAGCAACTTCTTGAGTAGAGAAGAACATAGAAGAACTTGAAAGAATTGCTGGGGGGATTTGGGGAAGTCTTCATATTCAGCTGAGCTAGGACCTGACATGTGTTTCTTGGTATCCAGCATTCGTGAGTTCTGAAGTCCAGTCCTGCCTGAGTACAACCTCCAGTACCCCATTCCCTGTATGACCTAAACAGGGTTCTTCACACCTTCCAGAAAGCAACCAGCCAAGGAGGCTCCTCTCTTCCTCTGGCTAAACACAAACCTCTCTCTGGTGATGATTCGTCCTAAAACACAGGCTGTCTTGGGACATCAAAAAGTCAGACTGTCAGCAAAAGTGCTGGTTATCTCTTTCATTCTGGGTAATGAGTCTTGTTTATTTTTAATTTTGAATGGGAAGATAGGCCTTCATTAAACAACCAGGTGTGACCTCTCTATCTAGATAAGAAATAAAGAAGAGTGCAGGGCGACATTCGGCACTAAAATTTCACACTGCATGGGAAAAGAACTGCTGGCAGAAATTAAGGCTGTCCTGAGTCACCAACAGGATCACACGTTTTCCTTAAGCGTGTTTAGAAAAGAGGGTTTTACCTGGAAAGTGGTGGTATTGATTTGTTTGTTTTTTTTTAAGTTCAAAAAATCTTCATAAGCTTATCGCTCCTAAATCCTAGATCTACAGTAATTCTGCCTGCACATCCCCCCTTCTTTTGAATAAACATTGTGCAATCTGCTAGATTTCTCTATGACTTTTTTTCATACTTGTGAATCTGTTTGGAAAGAAAAGAAAAAGGAAAAGGGAAAAGAGCCTTCTGTTTTTCATAATGTCTAATCTTTTTCCCCATTGGCATTCACCAGATGTTGCTTTGGATCGGAAGATAAATATTAAAATCTAAGCAAGAACAAAGTGAGCTGTTTACTGGGCAGATTTTTCAGATGTTCTCTCAAACACTTGAAAAGACAGGAGATGCTTTGATATGCAGACTGGCTGGAATCCACAACGGAATGGTGCCTCTAACAAGAGTGGTAGGCCCTGGGGGCCATGTCCACACAGCCTGCAGTTCTTGATGGTTCCATCTGTCCGTTGGCCATGCATTTGTGGGGAAGGTCAGGGAGGGAGAAGACAGGGTTACCTGATGAAAAGGCCTGAGAACCAGGGGGACGTTGACTCTGTCCAATGATCTGGTGCAAAGAGGCATTGGGGACTTTCTTCACAAATGTAGAGGTAAGGCCATGATTGGGGCAGTGTCTCTGTCCCCACAGTGACAGTCAAATCACACTGCACGTATGTGCGGCTGGAGGCTTCACAGCTCTCCTCCACATGCTTCAGGCCACACAGGAAAGCCAAGGACACTGCGGGAAACACTCACAATTAGGTTAGGCAGTAACCACAGAAAGAACTAAAGAAGATGCTGTTACATAAATGCATTTCATGTGTTGCCCCTTGACCAATAGGAAAATAAAATTATCAGTTTACTTTTCTTAAACATGCATGATGTGTACAAACACATACAGAAGAATTTTGTAAAATATGAGTCATCATAATAAGAAAAACTCATATGACTCTATAAGTTAACATAAGGTCTAAAACAATTGTGATGCTCTCGAATCTGTCTCTTCGTCAAGCCCATCATCTTCCTCCTCATCCTCATAAATAACCCCTTGCATTTTTTAAATCACGTCCTCACATGGGTTCGTATTCCTAAATGAGAGATTGTTGAGTTTTACTTGGTTTTGAATTTTATACAATAGAATACATGACATATTTTTGGACCTGCTTTTTTCCATTCAATATTACAGTGCCAAGATTTACCAAGTTCCATATTATCACATAAAACTTGAGAATACATTTTCACTGATGTTCAACACTTCATTGTGTGAAATTACTACAGTATATTTACCTATTCTCTTACCAATGGACTTCTGGCTATTTCCCAGTTTTTGCTACTACAAACACATACTAAATTTCCTCTAGGGTATAGGCCTTAAAGAAAATTACTTGTTCATAGGATAGTACTAGTTCAACTTTGCAAGATAGTACCATATTATTTTCAAAGTGCTTGTGCCATTTTACTATAGCCTACCAACTATAGTCATGAGTTTCCATTACTCCACATAACCATCAGCACTTGAGATTATCAGACTCTTAATTTTGGCCAGTCCAGTACAAATACAATGGCATCCCATTCCAACCTTAATTTGCATTTGCATCATTCCTTTTTAGGTCAAACAACTTTTTATATGTCAGAACTCATATTTCCTCTTCTGTGAAATTCCTCTTTCTGTCATTTGCCCTTTTTTATACTGGAACGTTTGTCTTTTTCTTATTGCTTTGTGCTCTTTATATATTTTGGGTACTAATCCTAGAAGGTTATATGGTTACTCATACTTTCTCCAGGTTCTTGGAGAGCCTTTTCATTCTCTTGATGGGATCTCTTGATTAACCGAAGTCCTTGGTTTTTATATAATTTTAACTATTAACATTTTATGAAGAAGAAAAGCAATTATTTGAAGCCCTTTGACCCTTAGGCCACTTCTTTCTCAGTCATGAGACACAATGTAAAAAGCATCAACAAGGCAGACTGGCAATAACCTTTAAGAGGAAGATTAACAAGTCTCTACATGAGATGGTTGGGGAGCAGCTCTGTTTGAAAATCTTAATAAAGCAAAAAAGAAAAAGAAAGAAAAATCTCTCCAGCCTTCTACCTCTGCAGCTAACCCGTCAATGCAAGTATGGAACAAATACTACCAAGGACTGTGGGCTTGAACCCAAGCTGCCCTACCTACATCACAGTACTGCATACATCAAAGGGCACAGGAGACAAGCACATGTGAGAAGGTTTATAATTGTTCAATCACATCCAAATAGTATTATGGCTGCTGGTACATTCCAAAGCCCCTGACACATAGTAGGTTCTCAGTGAATGTGTTCAGGATGAATTCACAGCAATTAAGATGGCTGACAGTAGGACTCTTGGGTGGATAGACAAAACGAATGGACTTTCCAGTTAGTAAGCCCTAGGGCAAATATAGGCTCAACCCCTATAAAATAATGAACTCATTATGGGTGATGAGGTGGATGCAAATTGACAAGGTGGACTCTGAAAAGTACCCAGGGCTGGCGGTCAGAATCCAAGGTTCTGCCACGAAATCGAATTGTGTGACCTTAATCACTGCAGCTTTTCATGCCTCATGGAAAAATTAAAGTTCCCATGAAGAAGTCATGCCATCTAACTCAAGGTATAAATGCAAGAAACATGAACATCAAAGATTTTGCTGATTTTTAAAAAAATACAAAGTACTTTCATTTCAGTGAACAAGATGTTTTGGCAACCCATCATATGAAAGAGTAGAATCCTTCTTTGGTTAGAAGCGCAAGCGGGGGAGAGAGGTAAATACAGATGACACCAAAAGCAGCAAAAGCACTTCCTCAGAGCTCCACCTTTATCGCCCCTGCCCCCCTCCTGAAAGAAAACACATGAGCAGCACCCGGGCAGGGGAAAAGCAAAATAATAATTAGGGAGGCTGGAGTTCTAGGCCCTCATCCACAGCCTGGAATGAGAAACACCACTATCCTTAGTGTGCAAAATCACACTACGGAATAAAACTCAGAGCGTGGGTCAGAATTCAAAGTGACCTTGGTAAATTAGAGAAATTACAGAAATAAACAAAAAACCGAATGAAAATAGGAAGGCCATAAACCACAGGAAAAAAAAATAAGAAAACTTGTGTAAATATCAGACGAGGAATGTCCAGCTGTGCACAAGCACGTCAGGGGAAAAAAAAAAGAAGGAAAAAAAAAAAAAAACCATCCTTGGAATAATCGTAGGTAACGGTAAGATTATAAACCAGCAAGACAGCGACGTGGTTGTAAAAACCAATCCGGTGCCAGATTCAAGGCAGGCAATCTTCTGAGGCTCCCTGATGGGGCCAGAACTGGCTTACACAGAGGAGCTGTGTAGTTGGAGACTTCAAATTAGGGGGAAAAAAAGGTAGGAATTCAGAGAGGGCTCAGAAGAGAAATGCCAAAATGTTTAGTTAGTGGAAAGTTTCTGATTCATTAGGTTGCCCCAAAATTTGCATTTCTAACAAACTCACAGGTGCTGATGCTGATGCTCCAGCAACAACATTAATATGATATTCTCGGGGCGCCTGGGGGGCTCAGGCTGTTGAGCGTCCGACTCTTGGTTTCGGCTGAGGTTATGATCTCAGAGTCCTGGGATTGGGCCCCACATCAGGGTCCGCACTCAGCATGGAGTCTGCTTGAGACTTTCTCTCCCTCTACCTTGCCCTCTCTCCCTCTCTCCCTCTCTGTCTTTCTAAAATAAATAAATAAATCTTTTAAAAAATAATATGATATTCTCAATAATAATGTAATTCTCAGTAATAATACCCTTGAGAACCACGGTGTTAGAAGGACTGAGATTAGTCAGCATTCTGAAAGGCTGATTAAGTTTGAAAAAAGGAGTGTGGGGAGCATCAGTTAAGTAAAAGGATGGATTGCTCTGACAATGGCAATTGAGGAACACGGCTAAATGTTGCTGCTGTGAAATAGTCCTCTTCAAAAACCTTTTAAAATATAACAGATTCTTAACTAAATTGGTTATATGCAATCCTATCTGAAAGTAGGGGAATTATTAGCAATTTCTAACAATTTGTGAGACACATTCTGTTTGATCATTTGATGTCCATTACAGACCAACTTTCTTGAAAAAAAAAATACACAAACAAATTCAAAATGTTTTATCCAACTCAGGAAGTTGACAGAATCCGTGAATACCATCCTGGATCTGAAGTAAGAAACCAATAGAGTTGGCTTTCATCAGTTCCTTTCCATTTTTAGACACTGTAATTAAAAGTCTTTAAAAAGACTTTTTCTTTTTTTATGAAAGAGGAAAGTAAGTCCAATTATCCATTTCCCAAGTGAATGAGCTGCTCTTGCACAATCAGTGGGTGTTTGGTGACACCTCGTGGCAAAGGTCAGAGTTACAGCTTCCAGCTTCTGCTTTCCTTCTTTAAAAATCAAGGCATTTTGATAAAAAGCTTTTGCACAGCAAAGGAAACAGTCAACAAAACCAAAAGACAACCGACAGAATGGGAGAAGATATTTGCAAATGACGTATCAGAGAAAGGGCTAGTATCCAAATTCTATAAAGAACTTATCAAACTCAACACCCAAAGGACAAATAATCCAATCAAGAAATGGGCAGAAGACATGAACAGACATTTTTCCAAAGAAGACATCCAGGGGCACCTGGATGGCTCAGTTGGTTAAGCGACTGCCTTCGGCTCAGGTCATGATCCTGGAGTCCTGGGATGGAGTCCCACATCGGGCTCCCTGCTCAGCAGGGAGTCTGCTTCTCCCTCTGACCCTCCCCCCTCTCATGCTCTCTCTCTCTCATTCTCTCTCAAATAAATAAATAAATAAAATCTTTAAAAACAAACAAACAAAGAAGACATCCAAATGGCCAACAGACACATGGAAAAGTACTCAACATCACTCGGCATCAGGGAAATCCAAGTCAAAACCTCAATGAGATACCACCTCACACCAGTCAGAATGGCTAAAATTAACAGGTCAGGAAACGACAGATGTTGGTGAGGATGCAGAGAAAGGGGAACCCCTCCTACACTGTTGGTGGGAATGCAAGCTGGTGCAGCCACTCTGGAAAACCGTATGGAGGTTCCTCAAAAAGTTGAAAATAGAGCTACCGTACGACCCAGCAATTGCACCACTGGGTATTTACCCGAAAGATACAAATGTAGTGATCTGAAGGGGTACGTGCACCCCAATGTTTATAGCAGCAATGTCCACAATAGCCAAGAACCAAGACGTCCATCAACAGATGAACGGATAAAGAAGATGTGGTATATATATATATATATATATACGATGGAATATTATGCAGCCATCAAAAAAAAACAAAATCTTGCCATTTGCAATGACATGGTTGGAACTAGAGGGTATTATGCTAAGCGAAATAAGTCAATCAGAGAAAGACACATACCATATGATCTCATTGATATGAGGAATTCTTAATCTCAGGAAACAAACTGAGGGTTGCTGGAGTGGTGGGGGGTGGGAGGGATGGGGTGGCTGGGTGATAGACATTGGGGAGGGTATGTGCTATGGTGAGCACTGTGAATTGTGTAAGACTGATGAATCACAGACCTGTACCTCTGAAACAAATAATACATTATATGTTAAAAAAAAAAAAAAAAAAAAAAGAAGAGAAGATCGTAGAAGGGAAAAATGAAGGGGGGGAATCGAAGGGAGAGACGAACCATGAGAGACTATGGACTCTGAGAAACAAACTGAGGGTTCTAGAGGGGAGGGGGGTGGGGGGATGGGTTAGCCTGGTGATGGGTATTAAAGAGGGCACGTACTGAATGGAGCACTGGGTGTTATACACAAACAATGAATCATGGAACACTACATCAAAAACTAATGATGTAATGTATGGTGATTAACATAACATAATAAAATAAAATTTAAAAAAAAACTAATGATGTATTATATGTTGGGTAATTGAACATAATAATAAAATAAATAAATAAATAAATAAAGGCATTTTGAGAAGTACTCTTCTAAACTTAAATCAAACCTTTTAAGATATAACAATTTCTATACCTCTTCTTCTATGAGTTATCAACCTTCCAATATCACAATTTACCTGTCCCAAAAACCTCAATGATTTTTATTTTGTACTTCTAATCAAAACTGTGTCCTGACATAATACTAAGGAGTTTTCAAAAGTTAATTAACTTAAGCTGTGTATGCGTGACAGCCTTTTAAAAAGACTGTAGCAGTATTAGTTATATATTGGAAACTAGAAATATGGAGTCTTGGTTTTCTGTTTGCACAATTTCCCAATTCATTCATTCCTTCATTAAGCATCAATCTGACACATGCACTGTGCCAGCACTGAGAAGAGTACTTCTCAATGGAGTCTATGCCCAAGAGGGAGAGTGGAGAAGCTTAAACCTAACTCTTCCACTTTAAGTTTCCTATTGTTTCCAATAAGCAGATGTTTTCAACAATTCCACCTCAGAACAAGACCAAGAGATTGTTTACTCCATGATGTCTAAGGCTGTCATTAAAACTAATATTCAGAACTCACAATTACTTTCTCCATCATCATACGACAACCATCAAGAACACGGGTGATAATTTTCCATTGCCATTAATATGACAAAAGTTATTCTGAACCGTTTTAAGAGGCAGTCCCATCTAACATTTTAGATGGGGAATAGAGAAATCCTCTTCCCAAGAACACATAGAAAAATTGGGTGTCAATACAGCATTGATTACAAAAATGCAGTTAACCAAAGAATATCATTTTTATGTACACCCTTAAAAAAATATGTGGCATTTGTACAGACCATCCAGGGGCAGGACCAAGCAGCTGAAGGCTGACACTGTAGCATTAGCCAAGACCTGGCAGGGAGCACCACACACAGCAGCTGAGATGTTCCCTGGAGAAAATCCTGCTCCAAACACATGCACAAGCCTTCCACCCAGGCAGCCTTCAAAACAAAATATAAGTTCATGATTACAAACGCAAATCTCTCTTTCTCTACTTAACTCAAAATTCAGATCCATGCTTTCTTGCTGCCCCCTCATTCTTTTTCTGCCCTCCAGAATCTACAGAACTGGCTTTATGTTCCAGTATCCTTAGCATCTTCCCACTAAGCTCTGGCCTCCAGAGACTGGAGTCCTTGTTCTGTCAGATTCCAATCATATTCAACAATCTATAAAAATGTAATGATTTTTATATAGAAAAGTAACGCTTATTTATCATTCTTAATTTTTTTATACCAAAGAGTATACAATGAAAGTAAAAGTTCCACTAAACCACCTAGCTCACTCCGTAGAGGTAGCCACGTTTGGTTTCTTGTGAATCCTTCCAGAATTTTTTAAGCATCTATATTTTTATACAAAGAAATTTTTTCTAGGGGCGCCTGGGTGGCTCAGTCAGTTAAGTATCTGACTCCTGATCTCGGCTCAGGTCTTGATCTCACAGTCGTGAGTTGGAGCCCCGCACTGGTCTCCATACTGGTTCTTTTCTTATTTCTCCTCTCTCACTATAATTAATGGTGCCGAGGAATTGTACATTCATTTGCATAAAACTGTTGCAAACTGTTAGAAGTGGGATTTCTAGGTCAAAGGAAAAGTAAGGTTTTAGATTTGATGGATATTGCCAACTTTCTCTCCAAAAGAATGTTGTACCAGTTCACACTTCTACCAGCAACACAGGACAGCACCCATCCCTGATGGGTAAAAGTGTAACGATTCCAAACAAACATCATGTTTTGCTTCAGTCTGAGAACCAAAAAAAGTAAATGTCACCTGGACTCTCAGAGATGTGGCAACCTCTAGTCCACACTGAGATGGAGTTCCAGTGTCTACTGCCCTCAGGTCAAGTCTCGGTGGTTCTTATACCCACCTGACAAACCCAAGAAGAACACTTTGCTTAGGGTGCATTTCATAGCCCTGCTCTCTCATCATAAAAATCATGGAATCGTAGAAGGAAGGGGACCTAGGGATCATCCAGCCCAAACCCCTTTATCCATAGAAATGTACCCCGCTAAATTACTAACACACTCAGGACCAAAATCTCAATCCCTATAGCATTCCACCCAGCCGAGGCCAGAGAAATTTGTTCTAAGAATTGACTTGGTTAGCACTTCATCGGTGTTAAGATTCAGCTCCCTTAATTTCCCTGTTACTTTCTGCATCACAGTCAAATTTGAGCGGTCTCAAGTGCAGTAGGGCTTTACCTGAACAGAAACCAAAGCCATCACTGGAAAAAAAGGCAAGGCAAATTTCAGTATATCTATCTAAAAGGAGAAAACAGGGGCGCCTGGGTGGCTCAGTCATTAAGCATCTGCCTTCGGCTCAGGTCATGATCCCAGGGTCCTGGGATCGAGCCCCACATCAGGCTCCCTGCTCCACGGGAAGCCTGCTTCTCCCTCTCCCACTCCCCCTGCTTGTGTTCCCTCTCTTGCTGTCTCTCTCTCTGACAAATAAATAAATAAAATCTTTAAAAAAAATAATAAAAGGAGAAAACAGTTCAACCAATGCAATCATACTATGCAGCTGACCTCTTAGTGCTGGGGTGTGGATTCATCTGTGAAATAATTCCAAAATGATAAAAGTTAATGATATTTAATAACTTTTAAATAATTCCGGCTGGCAGAGAGGTCTAAGAAAGAGGTGACGGCACCTATGTACTACTTACGTGATCAAATTATGAGCCCCTCCAGGTGGAATCATGGAAGACACAAATTAAATCACGTTAAGAAATCAAATTAAAATAAAATCACACTTCTGGGATCTGCACAAATTCCTTGATTAAAAAAAAAACAAAGCCTCATACAGGGGGCATGCCAAAGACAAGTTTTAGGAGGAAACGTGGACTGTAGGAGGCCAATCAGTCTTCTCTCTCCTTCTGTCTTTCAGATTGCGGTTGATTTCCTACCTTTTAGAATGGTAACAGTAGCTATTAATTCATTTACATAAAAAAAGAGGTCTGTCTGATTTGCTTGACTTACCAAAGTTCTCAGTCACTGCCGAAATAGTGACTGTGGATGTGAAGACCAGGACGGATGAGGCCCAGCCCCTCATGCGGTCGTACCCTCTGACTGGGTACTCCCCAGCAGGAAGGGATCTGACCACACACTGGAGAACCGTGTGGTTGCCAGAGACACCCGCACATGGTGACATCCCAAGAAAAATGTCAACGTTCTCAGCTCCTGAGACCCGGGCCACCACAAAGGTTAAGACATCATCAGTCTGAGAAATAGAGAGCAACTGGGGGGTGAAGGTACTGCTGTAACCAATGATTCCCATCTGGTATGAAAGTCCATCTACCTCGAGGACCAGGCCCACAGAGCCGTTTCCTGCAGGAACAACGCACTGGATGAGCTCGGAGCTGATGCTCACGGTCAGGCAGGCCTGCCGGCCAACGAAGACTAGTGTGCTGTTCTCTCCTTGCAGAGCTGCACCCTCCATGGTCAAGAGGCCTCCGCCATGGATGCTGAAATTCTTGGGGAAAGAATGAGACACTTGAGGCAAAATGTAGAAGTGTCTGGAAACGTTGCCAAAACAAGCATATCCAATTCTTGTATGAAAAACAGATACATAGTGGAGTCCTGGGGTCAAGTCACTTAGCCAGCATGCCACATGGCTTGCATTCAAGAAAGTTACAACACAGGGAAGGTGATTATCTACAAACACCATTGGCTCATCTGCTGTGATGTCTAACTTCTGACCCCTAATTAGCACCATGGTCAGAGACCCACTGATGTTAGTGGTCAAGGAGTCCACGATGGGAGTTGTCTCTTCCTGCAAGAAAAGAGTGCAATTGCCCTGACACTCACCGAGTAGCCCATTGACCAGGACTGTGATGTTCAGGGTGAAGGAAGCATCAGGCAAGTGGTCACCCACTCTGTTAATCTGGCAGAGGACTGTCTGGTCTGCCAAGCTCAAAATCACACAAGTAAATGGACCTGAAAGGTCCACCCGAACTGACCTCTTCCTAGAGTTGAGAGCCAGCCCCCTCACTGTGAGTACAGTCCCGCCACAAGCAGATCCATGGGTCGGCAAGATGGCCATTATCCGGGGTGTTATCACAAATTGTTGGGACACTGCAGACATGTTAGCAAACCCCATCTGCTTTTGACGTACTTGGAGAGGATAGATGCCCGCCTCCAAACTGTGAAGAGGAAAAGAGCACCCAGACAGGCTCATGTTGCTCTTTAAAGACTGTGCCTCCAGATCACAGTTTAAGACCCCCAGAAGGATCACTGAGTTGGGGAGATTATTTCCTTCCACGGAGAGTTTCAGGCTGCTACTGGTCATTTCTCCTCGCACGGCAGTGACCACTGGTGTTGTTGCCGCTTCATACATGAAGGTAAAGCCCTTCCCCACCAGGCTGGGTAAGGGTCCTCGGGCAGAGGACACATTGCCAGCCCAGACCTCCACCGGGGCTGGGACAGCAGGAACAGCTGCATCAAGCAGCAGGGCAGTGGGCGGGGTCTCACACCAGATGATGGTGTCTGTTGAGTTCACGATGTCACAGGTCTGATTACCCACAAGCACCCAAACCAGAGCGCAGTCCCTGCTGAATCCTACTCCCGAGATGCTGAGGATGGTTCCACCTAAAGCATGAACATCGAAAACAAAACTTAAAAGCTGATATTCAGAACTAGGAACTCACAGCACCTGCGCAAACCCCAGCGCAATTTAAATGGAAGGTGGGCTGTTAGCAAAACCTCAGCAACTTCATCTCACCCCATCAATGTTAAATTTGTGATCATTTTGGCAGGAGTTAGATGGGCTGAAATTCACGTAATAGTAAAACAATGTAAATTGTTATATAGGGGAAGGATGTTTATAATACTTCAGACAAAATTTTCAAGTATATTTATAGATCCTAGAAGCCACTTTGGTCAATGTAGACACTAATGAAAAATCTTATTTCTGGAAGTGTTCTTGTCACTGCTATGTTATCTGGCATGTTAATCTGTAATAATATTTTATATAATTATTATGTAGACAGAGTATATGTATAATGTCTATGTTAATGGAAAATCAAATTCCTTAGTCTTCTTGTCATTTGCCATATGATCTCACATATTATTCCCTATTATTCTATATGTTATGATGTAGAGTATATGTAGATGGTTCTGTATATATTCAACTTATACACTGATAAAAAAATCCAACTTGTTGAAGTCTTATACTTATCTTCTATATTATTCTATGTGATAGTCCAATAGTCCATATATCATGTAGGCATACCTCCGTGTGTGTGCATGTGTGTGTTTTGAGACATCTCAAGAGCCATTGAAATATTGAAACATGCTTGTGATCCTGCTACTATATTCCTAGATTTTGTCTCTCTAGTTGAGGGACGAGCAAGCTCCATCTTCAGAACAGGGGTTGGAGCAAGGTACCTCATATCATGACCAAACTTGCAGTCTAGGCAAGCAACCTTAAAAAGGATTTTACTATACTCAAAAAGGATAAAGCACTATTGCATACACTATCACAATGATTATTCACATGGAGATATAGAGCTTTCAATTTTTTTCTAAAAATGAATAGTTTTCCAGATTTTTGTCTTGTCCTTATATCTCCCATATTGACATTTGTGTTTCTAACTCCTTCTGGGTCCTTCATCTGCACCCCTAGAGGAAAGTGAAGACACCAGACTCATTCCTTCTCTCCTTGCACCTCCAGTATCTAAAAGGATAACATAGGATGCTCTTCCCTTGTTTTTCTAATATCCTCTAGAGATGTGCTATCCATTGGGTGTTTCAGCCTCTTCTCATCAGACAAACAAAACCAGGCACATCTTGTCATAAAAATTTGTCAATTTCCTGAGCTCACTGGGGCTCACCGGTTTCCACACCCTTCAAAGTACACCCCTCAATTCCCAGAGCACAAGGAAAGCTCCTCTCCCTGATGTCCCACCTCTGGTCTCACTGGTTCAAATCCAGGAACACAACCTGAATATCCAGTGAGCAGACCTGCTGAATAAATGATATGAGAACCACTCACCCAGAAGGGACCCACAGCAAGGCTCAATGCTGAAAACTTCTGTGATGTACTGGATGTGAAGATCAACCCTGTGGAGAATGGGGAGATTGTTATAAAATAACTGAGTCAGAAAGAGAGAAAGGAAGGAACAAGACAGAGAGACACTGGTATTGGGGAGAGAAGAACACACAGGGAACAGTGATGGAGAGCAGGTGTGAATGGCACTGCCTCACAGAAAAGAAAGGACACAGTGGGGAGAAAATGTTGTGTGGGATATTTTCCTGGGCCAGTATCATGTGGTGGCATCAGCCCCATACAGTTTAGCTAACTTTCTGGAATGAGGAGAGGGAACTTCTGGAGAAATACTAGGCAGAGGGACTTTGGGGCAAAGAGGATCTGAGCACAGCTTGGGCAACAATTGTAAGCCATTTATTCAAAGCCCCAGACACAATCTTATTAAAGGTCTTATTTAGTCACAGACTCTAATTAAAGCACAGAATATACCCCCAACACATATAAATGCTCACCGCACCCCCACCTTAACCAAAAGCCATGATATCCTAGTTCCAGAAAGTTTCTCTTCCCCAACTAATAAGCCAAACATTGCCTTTGGATGGGTCTTTAGAGTGAATTGTCCAGGAGGGTCTCTAAGATTTCTTCAAATTGTATGATTCTCATGTGTTTATCGCCTAACTTCAGAAGAAGGGGGGAAAGTGAAGACCTAAGTCAAAGCCAGAATTCCTCAACTGAATCACTAGACCATGAAAGAGACCTAAAATGAATGGCAAGCATCCACCTCACCCTCGTGAGCGAATGCTGACCCCATTGATGGAGACTGAGAGCCTATGGAGGCCGGCGGGCAGCGGAGGCAGCACCACCTCTAGGCCCTGAGGCATTTGCACGTGAGCTGGAGCCACAGTGTCCTGAACGTGAACTTCCACATCCAAATCGGTGTAGTTTACCAGAAGTGCCATTCTGATGAAAAGGGTCTCGCCTCCTGCATTGAAAAGAATCCATTAGCCTCTACGATGTGGGTTTGTGACCTCAAGCACTTATGCAATCTAAACTTATCTTTCAGGATTAAATACATGATCAGCCCTGTGCATACCACTGTAACTGAACATTTCAATGCCAGTCGAATTTTTTTCATGAAACTTCTAGTAACTCTCAGAATATTTGAGCCACTGCCTACAATCTCAAGGCATAAAAAGCAAAATTGTCAGGACTATTGTACTCCAGAGGCACTAATTTAACTCCATGCAAAAGCAAATCAAGATGCAAAGATAAATCGAGAAGTAGTTTGGGGGGCTGATGGTCTTCACAACCAGCACCCAGCACCCCAAGTCTTTTTTTTAAAGATTTATTTATTTTTGAGAGAGAGAGCGTGCATGCATGTGCATGAGTGGGGGGAGGGGCAGAGGGAGAGAGAGAACCCTCAAACAGACTCCCCACTGAGTACGGAGCCCAATGCGGGGCTCGATCCCAGGATCCTGAGATCATGACCTGAGCCAAAACTAAGAGTCGGACACTTAACCCCCCCCAAGTCCTTTTCTTTAACTTCCTCTTTGCTGCTGATAGAAGTCTAAAGCTATACTTTGTGTACATTGAACCCCTTAATAATGCTGTGTAGGAGTGCAGTACCACAGAGCACGCTGACCACTTTCACACATGGCATCCCATTTCGTCCTCACGCTGTCCTCATGACATAGACAGAGCACTTAGAAGCGCTAGCATTCAGCTTTTGAGGAAAGTAAGGTCCAGCAGTCAACGTTTAATAGCTACTTAAGGGAAATATCAAGGCCTAAGCCCAGTCCTCTCTTACATTTCAATGCCTTTTTAGTTTAATGAGCAACTTTACTAAAATGCCATGTATGCTATCGACACTTTAATTCAATTCCTTTTACCTTAAATAGTTACTGAGTACCAAGAAGATGCCACAAAGGGAATAAAAATAAGTTAAACACAGACCTTGCCTTCAAAGAGACTTCAAAGTTAGTAAAATAGGTGTTAAAATAGCTTTAGTACAAGACACGCTGTACGAGGTGAAAATCAAGCAGTGGGTTTGTTCAAACCACACCAGCATTCTGAATATCAAGAAAGACCTCATGGACAAGATGGTGCTTGAAATTCTATTAGAAAAATAAGTCCCAAGAGGAAGTGATAAACAATAGGGGGTTTACAATTCAATTCTAAAAACTTCACAATTTTACCCAAAGTTTTTTGTAGCACTTTCTCATTTAACCGTCCAGTGGCTTGGAGAGAAGGAAAGAGAATTGGGTGACTTTCTGGAAGACCAGATACATGTACATAGTCAGGGACTCTATGGGACTAGGTCAGGTTGATGGTGGGTATATGGCTGAAGACCAAGAAAGAAATCCTAAGGGGTTTTTACCTAATTCAGTAGATAGCAGAGCCCTCCAATGGTTTCTAAGCAAGAAAAGGATGTGATTGAAGCTTTCTTCCAGTCTATTAAGTTAATTGGAGAGATAGGGGAGGAGAAATCCAGTCTTCAGACAACAGAGTGTCAACATGAGCCAGAAATCAAGCATGCAACGGCAAGAGTGGAAATAAATACATGTACCTCTCCTGTGTCTCATAGAGACTCAGCTCAGGCTAAAGCATCTCTAAAACTCCTTTAGCTGCTAACGTTTGAGAACTACAGAGTTGGCATCTACAGAATAGCACAGTCCATCAGGTGAGGAGGAGAACAGGCTACTTGAAAGAGAAAAGTCAAACACAAGGGGTTGTGGGGTTTGGGAAGACTGACTCTAGGTTCAAATCCTTGCTCTGTCATTTTCCTATCTGTGTGAGTCTGGATGACTTACTTTGGGCTCTCAAAGCCTTGGATTTTTCATCAGTAAGATGGTAAGCCCACCTTACTGTAAGGATTAAGTTAGACATCCTAGGACAGTCTCTGGTACAGTACATCATTCAAAAGCCCTCCATTAACTTCATTTTGTTTCTTGCTCCACACCCTCTTTACTTCTTCATGCCTTCCCAACTTCATTTCTACTGTGAAGTCTGAAACCTCAGTGTATTGACTTTGAAGGATTTCAGGGTTGAACAAGAAAAAAGACATGACAATGAGGTGGCAGGAGCACAAAAAAATGAGTTTTATATGGGTGGTGCTTTGACAGGTTTGCATGGCTACCAAAATCTCACAGCATGAGACCTTCCACAGGCAACATTAGGAGACCACCACCCAGAAGGGTAGGAAGGCAAGGGAACTCCCCGGGACGAGGGATAGGGGGCTATGTGTTTAGATGATGTCACTTAGCAGTAGTCTCTGGCTTGGAGACCTCCAAAGGGCACCAGTGGCTTAGAGTATTTTATAGCCCCCAACTTTATCTTATCTATCGCTAACAGAGGTTGGATACAGTTTTGCAGGGTATGCAAAATGGCAGGCTCTAAAAGGTTAAAAATCTGGGGTTTTATTGGGGGGCTTATATTTTAAATAATTGGTTATGTAAAAATTTGAGTTTGACATTGGCATGTTTTTGAGCGAATGGGTCCCAGCCTGCTGTCAAGTAGTAAACAACATAGGGCCAATATACACAGGACATCTTTGGCTTATCTATATAACACTCAGCATCTGGCAGAATGATGCCATTCACTCCACAAAGCATTTGTTGAGTACTTACTCCATGCTGGTGCCTAGATTCAATTACTTTTACCTAGTTTACCTCCAATTTTCACAGTAACCTTGAAAGAATTATTCCCACCTAGCAGGTAGAGACACTAAAGATAGAGGAATTCAACTATCTTGCCCAAGGAGTGGCTGAGTTTGGATTCATTCAGATCCAGTACTGCCTAACCACAAAAACCACATGCATGGTTCTGCACATTAGGTTCACCCTCCCCCTCTCCTGTCCCTCTTCCTCTCTTTCTTCAATTTCATCTTGGCTTCACTGTTATCATCAACATCATCATCTCCTGGGTGGAGATTTATAGCATTCCAACTATCAAATGAGACTTTCCCAGTAGGCTTCCACTCTTTGGGGATTTTATAACATGTTCTTCTTTATTCTGCCTGTAGAAAGATTTAAATGCAAGTGGAAATTCTGCAAATCATGCATCATGTTGTAAATATCAATAACATGAACTCCTTGGGTTCTTGTTCTATTGTCAAGCTAATCCTAGATGCCTCTGAGACACTGATGTAATGTACTAATTCTTTTCATCATAGATAGGAA
This sequence comes from Halichoerus grypus, assembly GCF_964656455.1. Lineage (NCBI taxonomy): Eukaryota > Metazoa > Chordata > Mammalia > Carnivora > Phocidae > Halichoerus > Halichoerus grypus. Next base: position 97,847,569 of record NC_135720.1, on the reverse strand, counting down.
ATTGTATTAAAAGCCAAAATCTTGGAATCTGAATAGAACACAGAACTCCCTCCTTTCTTTCCTATTTTGTTGGGAAGACTCTATACCACTAAGGAATTTTACACACTTTGGTCACCTGAGGCATCAAATCCTTCTTCTGCACTAACTGAGCTGAACAATATTGAGAGGCTAAAGGACACATCCCTTTATTTATGTGCTCTTGAGCAATGGAAAATGAAAATAGTACCAGAAAAATTGAGTCCAAGTTTTTTCTTTGGGAAATGTGTTGGCCTTTTATAATAAATCCTTAGATATGGCTGCCATAAACTCTCTCTTATCTGGCATCCAGTTAACCAGAAAGGCATGTTACCTGGTACTTTTCTAAATCGATATGGTATGACATAATAATAAATTGTTATAAGCTCATCCTATCATATCATCTGAGTTATCAATGAAAGATTAAATTGTTTCAAGTAGTTCTATGCTAAAGAATTCCTTCTTTTTATACATAGTATGTCTCAAGGAATAAGAATTCTTGGTTAATCAGAACACCTTATTCTCTAAGCATATCAAATAGCCACTGCAATAGAACTTGATGCCAAAAAAATGGTATTTTACAGCAAAGTATGAATGGTTAACTGCTTAGAATCTGCAACCAGACTGCTTGGGTTCAAATCACAGCTCTGTTACTTACTAAAGGTAACATCTTAGATAAGTTATTTCAGTTCCCTGTTCCTTAGTTTCTTAACCTATAAATTTAAAATAATAATCTTATAAATTAATGGCAGGGATTAAAGTCTATTACATGTCTGTGCTATCATTAGCATATAGCAGGTGCTCAATAAGTATATATTGAATTGTTACCTTTGAATTCTCATGTCATTTTCATGATGGAAATGGTCCCAATTTTATAAAGGAAAAAAATAGATATAAGGAGATTTACTCAGTGATGGCTAAAATGAAAATAGCAGTGTTCCAGTTTCCAGAAAAAATAATTTCCATTCAAAATATAATGCTATCTTTGATATAATTAAGAGACCATTGTTCCCCTTCTTTATAGGATCAATGGCCTAAAAATAAAAAGATGTTGCAGTATCATGTATTTTACCTGCTATGTTGCTCCTGTTTCTGCTCAGGGACATGATCACTGGATTTAAAGAGGAGACATATGTAAATGCCATAGGAAGAACTGCAGAATGGTTCCCTGTAACCACAGTCAAATTCACAATGGGTCCATCTTTCCCCTGAAAAATCAGTTTTTAAAATCAAACCTCTGTAAATAAGACTGACTTGAGAGAAGTCCATATAGAATTAGTTTAAAAGGTTAATTTCAAGAAAATTATTTTTTTTAAAGTATATTGCTACTTTCAAGTCTCTCACTCACACTCTCTCTCTTTCTCTTTCTCACACACTCACACATACACACAGTGACAATTACTTAGAATAGGCAAGTGTGGCATCCAACTGATTAAAGAGTAAATAAGAATGATTTGCAATTAACACACCAGTTGGTTCTGCAAAAAAATGGCAATTTCAAACATATCTATACTTAGCTAAACTATCCATCAGGTGTAAATATTATTACATGGAAATACTCAGAAAACTTCCCTCCCACATATTCTTTCCTAGGATGTTTCTTTAGGCTATGGTCTCATAACATAAACAACAGCCAAAAAAGAAGATATGAACTCCGAAAGACAGTGAATCTACCCAAGAGAGCAATCAAGGGAAGTGCTAGGATGAAATCTGTAGAACAAACCAAGAAAACACCAAGTTAGATTGAAGCAGGAGAACAGACAGCTTCAAGGAAAAAGAGTAATTGATGTGATGAAATTTTTTTAAGGTAGAGGATTTTTATTATGAGGAAAACATATTAGGAAAAAGAATTAGAATCTCTAAGAAAGAAAACTATAAAATAAAAAATATATTACCTGATTCTGCCCACATCATTAAAATAGTTATAATAATGTAAACATAGTTTATTGATTTAACAAAGAAATGGTACTGTAACTATATTCAAAAAATTAAAAGTAGTTGTTTCAAAAAAGGGAACTTGAAGAAGGGTGCAAAGAGGTAAGAGAGCAGGATTGTTTTACTATTTTCCTTTTAATCTTTGCATGTATTACTTGGATCAAAATTTAAAGTTTGTTTTTTAATGCTTATTCTCTCTAGCAAAAGAAATCTGAACAAGGCAAATTTTACCAAAAGAACTTTCAGATAACAGGATACTACATATCAAAAGCTTTAGATTCATTTATCCTGAGAAAAATAAATATGCTCCAAAATGTAGTGGGATGACCCAATTTCTGTTGTTTAAAATAGGATATTTTGAAAATTATCTTAATGTCCAATAATAGGGAAGAGTTAAACAAGTTACTGTACAACTATATATTGGAATTCCATACAGTTTATATGTAAATGTGAACATTTCACAATATTTGAATAACTAGATAAGATAAAAATGTAGGGCCAGAGATCAAAGATGATTCTGAAATTTCTCTTCCAGGGGTCTTTATCTGTTCAGTAAACAGTCATCCTTCGGGGTCATGAATGTGCTGAGAATGTTGATGACACTGAACTGGGAATAGATAGTTCAACTTCCACTGTGAGCATGACTCTCACCAACAGAACCAGGGAAGAATGTGGACTCAAATCTCCTGGTAGGCTATGAGATAGTACTAACTGAAGAAGAAAGGGAAAGCTCAGGGACTTGTTTTTAAAGGAAAAAAGAAGCATAAGGGAATAATTAGGAAGACATTTTATAGGAACCAGACATTCTAGAAGTTTCTAAGTCCCACCATTTATATCCATGCCAGAAGACAAAAGTGCTAGTGAAAACTAAGTTATTGTTGCTTGCTTAAGAGAGAAATGAGATGATAATATATGTAAGTTTTGCAAATCAATACCCAGAATATGCACTAGATAAATTCATTTATTCTGTGGCATTATTATTCACTGAGAGTATGAACTGGGACTGCCTGATTGTGTTCTTTTAAAAGAAATCAACTGATGTTAATTGCAAGCCCCACTGGTGGAGTCAGCCTCCCACTTTATTGCAAGATAGGCAATATCAACAATATTAGCATACTCTCATAATGAAAAGGTCATGTTGGTTAATTAAGTTCTAAAAAAGATTCGTGAAAACCCTTACACTACATGTTAACAATGGCCACCCACCTGAGAGGAGATTCCACTTACTCTGGGGGGAACTTTGCATTGAATTCTTCGTGAACTGCTTGTGGTGATGTTGATGGCACAAGACCGAGATCCAAATAACACCAGGCTCACATCTTCCAAACCAGAGCCTTGGATGGTGGCCCAGAGCCCTCCTGCAATAAATCAAGCATTTTCAGATGGAATGAAGAGCCATACAGGTAGACAAAAATTATTTGTCCACAAGAGAGAGAAAATGAAATTAAAATATGAAGCTCCTTAGTCAAAACACAAGTCCTGCTCAAACTGCAGAAAAAGACTGATGCTAAATATATAAACTACTATATAAACAGGGAGAAATGGTAAGTAGAAGGCAGGGAGAAGGAGTAACACATCCTGGAGATATTTAAAAATAAAACATAGATAAATGCTGCCAAGAGTCAGGGAAGTAAAGTAGATGGTCTCTGAAAACTCTTCCTGCCCTAGAGTTTTAAATATCATCCCTGCCAATCCTATAGAACTTATTCTCTTTCTGAGATATCAAGTATAAGAGAGCATCATGGTACAAAGTGCTGGGGCCCAAAGTCAGGGCCACAGATCACTCTGCCACTTAAAGCAGATCATTTGTAACATTGACCCTGAGTTCACTGGTTCTCACTCCCTCATCTTTAAATGACAGCCTTAGCCCTTCCAGTTCATGATTTGATACCACAAATACCAGGTTCTAGTCTCCATGATGCTGTAGAGGTGACTGACATCACCTTCCGCTGCCATCAGGATTTCTGTACTAACCACTGAAGAACAAACACAGATACTTCTGTCTCCTTGCTGTAGACATCGGTATGAAGAGACATGGCACCAATCATAGTGATATTATGCCACACTTTTGGAGGACCAGCACTTGATCAAGCTAATGAATAGAAAGCTCATTTATTATTCCTGAGGGCAAGGATTCCAGTCTGCCATCTCCCCAGAAGGGGATACAAGAGAGGCAGGGAGGCCACCAAATAGGGAGACACATACACCTTGAGAGTGGGAAGTGGGTGCAGGAACAAGGTTATCTTCCCCAAGCATGTTAGGGTGAGACAGCAGAACTTATCCAACCTGATGAACACCTTTCAGGAGAATGTGACTGCATGGAATTATACCCTGAAGTTAAATATATGAACTTGCCCTGAAGATTCAGAGATAGAGAATAAAATTGAAGAAAAGAGCCAATTTACAATAGTAACACAAAAGATACAATATCTGAAAACATTGTTGACAAGAAATATTCAAGAACATGAAGAATTTGAAGAAACCTTTGAAATGCTACTGTGGAACTTAATAGATGGATTAAAACTTAAATTTAAAAAACCTAAAATAAATGGGTAGAAAAAGTGAACCTCATGAAGGTAGCATATCTTTCAAAATAAACTGAGGCATCAATACAATCCCAATAAAAATACAAAGAGGATTTTTTATTTAACTTAGACAAGCTGATTTTAAAATTAAAAAAAATAATAATAGCAATAGACAGAATACAAAATTTGAAAAATAAGAGCAACGGGGTCTTCTGCCAGACATTAAAATATCTTATAAAACTACTATAATTAAAATGTAAAAAATGCAGTAATAAAACATGCACATTCAGACAGATCATTGAAACAGAATAGGAAGTTTAGAAATAAACCCAGAAAAGTAAGAGGCTATAGGAAATGATAAATGTGGCATTTCATATAAGTGAAAAATAGATGAATTTTCTAATAAGTAAAATAAGTGAATAGTATTGAAAAAATTAAATCTGATCTCCTACCTCACATCCTCACCAAAATAAATTCCAAAGTGATCAAATATTTAAACTTTTATTTAAAAAAAAAAGAAAACATTAAAAGAAAGAGAAGGCAATATGGGAAAACTTATTTTTATATAATTTCAGAGAGGCAAAGCCCATTCTAAGTATTTTATAAATCCCAAAGCCATAAAAGAAAGATTGATACACTTACTGCATAGACACATCGCCAAAGGTAAGGGAAACAAAGGCAAAAATGAACTATTGGGATTTCATTAAGATAAAAAGCTTTTGCACAGCAAAAGAAACAGTCAACAAAACCAAAAGACAACCGACAGAATGGGAGAAGATATTTGCAAATGACATATCAGAGAAAGGGCTAGTATCCAAAATCTATAAGGAACTTACCAAACTCAACACCCAAAGAACAAATAATCCAATCAAGAAATGGGCAGAAGACATGAACAGATATTTCTGCAAAGAAGACATCCAAATGGCCAACAGACACATGAAAAAGTGCTCAACATCACTTGGCATCAGGGAAATGCAAATCAAAACCATGAGATACACCTCACACCAGTCAGAATGGTTAAAATTAACAAGTCAGGAAATGACAGATGTTGGCAAGGATGCAGAGAAAGGGAACACTCCTACACTGTTGGTGGGAATGCAAGCTGGTGCAGCCACTCTGGAAAACAGTAGGAAGGTTCCTCAGAGTTGAAAATAGAGCTACCCTACAACCCAGCAATTGCACTACTGGATATTTACCCCAAAGATACAAATGTAGTAATCCAAAGGGGCACCTGCACCCCAATGTTTATAGTAACAGTGTCCACAATAGCCAAACTATGGAAAGAGCCCAGATGTCCATCGACAGATGAATGGATAAAGAAGATGTGAGATACACACACACACACACACACACACACACACACACACACACACACAGGAATATTACGCAGCCATCAGAAAATGAAATCTTGCCATTTGCAACGATGTGGATGGAACTAGAGGGTATTATGCTAAGAGAAATAAGTCAATCTGAGAAAGACAATTATCATATGATCTCACTGATATGTGGAATTTGAGAAACAAGGCAGAGGATCATAGGGGAAGAGAGGAAAAAATGAAACAAGACAAAACCAGAAAGGAAGACAAACCATAAGAGACTCTTAATCTCAGGAAACTCCAGGGTTGCTAGAGGGGAAAGGGTGGGGGGATGAGGTTGCTAGGTGATGGACATTGGGGAGGGTATGTGTTGTGGTGAGCGCTGTGTGTTGTGTAAGACTGATGAATTACAGACCTGTACCTCTGAAACAAATAATACATTATATGTTAATAATAAAAAAATGAATTACAAAAATAGTAAACAAGTAGACAAACATATAAAGGGCTTACATCCACAATATATATATTAAAAAAAAGCTCTTAAAATCAATAAGAAAGAAAAATAATCCAATTGAAATAAAGTGGGCTAAGGAGATGGACAGGTGACTGAAAAGAAAATACAATGCTTCTTAAACTTATGAAAAGATACTTAATTTCTCTCTTAGCAAAGTAAATACAAAGTAAAACTACAATGAAATGTTATTTTTCTTCCATAAAATAGGCAAATATCAAAAAGTTTGGTAACAACACTGTGTTAGTAAGATGTGGTAAGTATATAGTCATATATATTGCTACACAGACAATAAACTATAAAACCTCTAAAGAGAATATTTTGGTATTATCAAAATTTTAAATGTACATAACCTCTTGACTCAGCAATTCCACTTCTAAGATGTTATACTACTATTTTTTTCACATACATGCAAAATGGAACAACTGCATACCCACATAACAAAAGAATGAAGTTGGACCCTATTTTAGGCTGAAATGTTTCCCCCAAAATTCATATTTTGAAGTCCTACCTGCCAATACCTCAAAAGGTGACCTAATTTGGGAAGAGGGTCATTGCAGCTGTAATCAGTTAAGACAAGATGAAGTCATACTGGAGTGTGGGCCCCAATCCAATATGACTAATATCCTCATAAAAAGAAATAATTTGGACACAGAAAAGATACAAGGAGAACACCAAGTGAAGATGAAAGAGGGGATCGGGGTGATGTTTCCCCAAGCCAAGGAACACCAAAGATTGCCAGCAAACCACCGGAGGCTAAGGGAGAGGCACAAAACAGATTCTCCTTCATAGGCTGGTTCAGAAGGAATCAACTTGGTCGAAACCTTGATCCTTGACTTCTGGCCTCCAGAACTGTGAGACGATAAGTTTCTGTTGTTTAAGCCGTCCAGTTTCTGGTACCTGGATAAGCAGCCCTAGAAAATTAAGACAGACCCCTACCTCACACCATAAGCAAAAATTAAAATAAATGAAATACCTAAATGCAAAAGCTAAAACTATAAAACTCTCGGGAAAAAAATATGCATAAATCCTAGTGACATTGGATTAGGCCATTATTTCTTAGATATGACACCAAAGCGTAAGTACCAACAAGAATAGGACAAACTAGACTTCACCAAAATTAAAAACCACAAACCGTGCTGCACAAGCCATGAGAGAGATAAGCAAGAGAAAAAAGGATTAGAGAAGATGTATAAAAACAACCACAAAACAAGTAACAAAAAGGCAATAAATACATACTTATCAATAATTACTTTGAATGTAAATGAACTAAATGCTCCAATCAAAATACATAGGGTGACGGAATGAATAAAAAAGTTAAGACCCATCTATATGTTGCCTACAAGAGACTCATTTCAGATCTAAAGACCCATATAGATTGAAAGTGAGGAGATACAGAAACATTTTCCACGCAAATGGATGTCAAAAGAAAGCCAGGGTAGCAATATTTATATCAGGAAAAATAGACTTTAAGAGAAAAACTGTAACAAGAGACAAAGAAGGACACTATATAATAATAAAGGGAAAAATCCAACAAGATATAACAATTGTAATTATTTATGCACCCAACATAGGAACACCCAAATACATAAACAGTTAATAACAATCATAAAGGAAATAATAGATACTAATACAGTAACAGTAGGGGATTTTAATAGCTCACTTATGTCAATGGACAGATCATCTAGAAAATCAATGAGGAAGCAGTGTCTTTGGAGGACATATGGGACCATATGGATCTAATGGACATATTCAGAACATTCCATCCTAAAACAGCAGAATACACATTCTTTTCAAGTGCATATGGAACATTCTCCAGAATATATCACACAATAGGCCATAAAACAAATCTCAATAAATCCAAAAAGATCGAAGTCATACCATGCATCTTTTCTGACCACAACACTACGAAACTAGAAATAAATCACAAGAAAAAATCTGGAAAGACCACAAATACATGGAGGTTAAATAACATGTTACTAAACAATGAATGGGTCAACCAAGAAATCAAAGAAGAAATCAAAAATTACAAATGAAAATGAAAACACAATGGTCCAAAATCTTTGGGATGCAACAAAAGCAGTTCTAAGAGGGAAGTTTACAGAAATACAGGCCTACCTCAAGAAGCAAGAAAAATCTCAAATTAACAACCTACCCTGACATCTAAAGGAACTAGACAAAGAACAAACAAAACCCAAAACCAGCAGAATGAAGGAAATAATAAAGATTAGAACAGAAATAACATAAAACACAATAGAACAGATCAATGAAACCGAGAGTTGGTTCTTTGAAAAGATTGACCAAATTGATAAACCTGTAGCCCAACTTGTCAAAACAGAAAGAGAGAGGACTCAAATCAGCAAAACCAGAAATAAAAGAGGAGAAATAAAAACTGACAACACAGAAATACAAAGAATTGGAAAAGAATATTATAAAAAAATTATATGCCAATTACTGGACAATTTAGACAGAATTGATAAATTCCTAGAAACATATAACCTACCAAAACTGAAGCATGAAGAAACAGAAAACTTGAAGAACCCAATTACCAGCAATGAAATTGAATCAGTAATCAAAAAATTCCCAACAAACAAAAGTCCAGGACCAGATGGCTTCACAGGCGAATTCTACCAAACATTTATAGAAGAGTTTATCCCTATTCTTCTCAAACTATTCCAAAAAATAGAAGATGAAAGAAAGCTTCCAAATTCATTCTATGAGGCCAGCATTACCCTGATACCAAAACCAGATAAAGATACCACAAAAAAAGAGAACTAGAGGCCAATATTCTGGATGAACATAGGTGCAAAAATCCTCAATAAAATATTAGCAAACTGCATACAACAGTACATTAAAAATATTCACCATGACCAAGTGGTACTTATTTCTGGGATGCAAGGGTGGTTCAATATTTGCAAATCAATAAACATGATACATCATATCAAGAAGAGAAAGGATAAAAACAATATAATCATTTCAATAGATGCAGAAAAGGCATTTGACAAAGCACAACATCAATTTATGATAAAAATCCTCAACAAAGTTGGTTTAGAGGGTACATACCTCAACATAATAAAGGGCTTATATGAAAAACCTACAGCTAACATCATCCTCAATGGTGAAAAACTTAAGAGCTTTTCTTGTAAGGTCAAGAATAAGACAGGGGGGCACCTGGGTGGCTCAGTTGGTTAAGCGACTGCCTTCAGCTCAGGTCATGATCCTGGAGTCCCGGGATCGAGTCCCGCATCGGGCTCCCTGCTCAGTGGGGAGTCTGCTTCTCCCTCTGACCCTCCTCCCTCTCGTGCTCTCTGTCTCTCATTCTCTCTCTCGCAAATAAATAAATAAAATCTTTAAAAAAAAAAAAAAAAAAGAACAAGACAGGGATGTCCACTCTTGCCATCTTTATTCAACATAGTACTGGAAGCCCCAGCCACAGCAATCAGACAAAAGAAAGGAATAAAAGGCATCCAAACTGGCAATGAAGAAATAAAACGTCCACTATTTGCAGATGATATGATACTATATGTAGAAAATGCTGAAGACTCCACCAAAAAATTGCTAAAACTGATAAATGAATTCAGTAAAGTTGCAGGATACAAAATCAATGTACAGAAACCCATTGCATTTCTACACACTAATAATGAAGTAACAGAAAGAGAAATTTTTTTAAAATCCCATCTACAACTGCACCAAAATTAATAAAATAAATTTAACCAAATAGGTGAAAGATTTGTACTCTGGAAACATAAAATATTGATGAAAGAAACTGAAGATGACACAAACAGAAAGACATTCCATGCTCATGGATTGGAAGAACAAAAATTGTTAAAACGTCCATACTACACAAAGCAATATACAGATTTAATGCAGTCCATATCAAAATACCAAAAGCATTTTTCACAGAACTAGAACAAACAATCCTAAAATTTGTATGGAACCACAGAAGACCCTGAACAGCCAAAGCAATTTTGAAAAAAAAAAAAGGAAACTGGAGGTATCACAATTCCAGACTTCAAGTTATACTACAAAATTGTAGTAATCAAAACAATATGGTACTAGCACAAAAAGAGACACATAGATCAAAGGAACAGAATATAAATCCCAGAAATAAACCCACAATTATATGGTTAATTAATCTTCAACAAAAGAGATAAGAGAATGGAATGGGAAAAAGACAGTCTCTTCCACAAATGGTGTTGGAAAAACTGGACAGCTACATGCAAAAGAATGAAACGGGCCCACGCACTTAGAGCATACACAAAAATAAACTCAAAATGGATTAGGGACCTAAGTGGAGACCTGAAACCATAAAAACCCTAGAAGAGAGAACAGGCAGTCGTTTCTCTGACATCAGCTGTAACACCATCTCTCCAGATGTTTCCTGAAGGAAACAAAAGCAAAACAAACTATTGGGGCTACATCAAAATAAAAAGCTTCTGTATAGCAAGAAGCAACCAACAAAACTAAAAAAACAACCTACTGAATGGGAGAAGATATTTGCAAATGACATATCTGATAAAGGATTAGTATCCAAAATACATAAAGAACTTACACAACTCAACACCATAAAGCAAATCATCTAATTTAAAAATGGGCATAAGATATGAACAGACATTTCTCCAAAGAAGACATACAGATGACCAACAGACACATGAAAAGATGCTCAACATCTCTCATCATCAGGGAAATGCAAATCAAAACCATAATGCAATATCAACTCATACCTGTCAGAATGGCTAAAATCGAAAAGTCAAGAAACAAGTGTTCATGAGGATGTGGAGAAAACAGAACCCTCGTGCATTATTGATGGGAATGCAAACTGGTGCAACTACTGTGCAAAAGAGTATGGAGGTTCCTCAAAAATTAAAAATAGAACTACCCTACAATCTAGTAATCACATTACTGAGTATTTACCCAAAGAATATGAAAATACTAATTCAAAGGGATACATGCACCCCTATGTTTATTGCAACATTATTTACAATAGTAGAATTATGGAAGTAACCCAAGTGTCCATCAATGGATACAGAATGGATAAAGAAGATGTGAGATATATATATCTATATATCTCAGAATATTATTCAGCCATAAAAAATGAAATCTTGCCATTTGCAACAACATGGAGGGAGCTAGAGAGTATATTGCTAAGTGAAATAAGCCAGTCAGAGAAAGTCAAATACCATATGATTTCACTCATATACAGTATTTAAGCAACAAAACAAAAGAACAAAGGGGAAAAAAAGATAAACTAAAAAACAGACTCAACTATAGAGAATAAACAGTTACCAGAGGGCAGGTGGGTGGGGGAATGAGTGAAATAGGTAAAGGGGATTAAGAGTACACTTATCATGATGAACACTGAGTAATATATAGAACTGTTGAATCATTATATTGTACACCTGAAATAATATAATACTGTATGTTAATTACACTGGAATTAAAATTTTTAAAAATTTAAAAACAACTTTTGTGCTCCAAAGAATACTATCAAGAAAATAAAAAGACAACCCACAAAAAGGGAAAAAAATACATGCAACTCATATATCTGATGAGACTCTTACCCACCATATATAAAGAACTCTTATAACTCAATAATAAAAGGACAAATAACCCAATTTTTTAAATGGCCAAAGGATTTGGATGAGCATTTCTCCAAAGATACACAAATGGTTAAGAAGGACATGAAAAGATGTTCAACATCATTAGTCATTAGGAAAATTCAAATCAAAATCACGATGATAGTAGGTTCCAGTTCAAGATGGCAATGTAGGAAGACTCTGAACTTACCTCCTCCACAGAACATACCAAATTATACCTCTTAATAGAACAATTCCTCCTGGAGAAGAACTGAGAGCTGACTGACCAGCTAGCTATTAAACAGCCAAAGACAGAGAGAATGGCAAGAGAACAGTGAGAGATATGCAAAGACAGTAACAAGAACCCCCACCCCCGATGTTGAAAATGGCTGTGGTGAGGAACAGTACTGAAGGACCAGGAACAGATCCTTCTGTCCTTGGGAACACAAAAAAACCTGCAGTTTAAAGAGCAACTAGCATATAAAAGAGACAACACTAAAACTCTGTCAAGTGGTTGAGTTGCTGCCAGAAAGCTCTTCAGATCACAGGGACTGGAGAATGACACAGTTCACAATCCTATCCCACCATAAAAGCCTAGACCAGACTAGGGTCTAGACACCATAACTGGAATGTTCAGTCATCTTGGTGAGCTTATGACTTTAGCAAGCCCACGGTCCACAAGCTTGCACCAACCACCCTGTGGTGCTAGGGCACAGAAAACAAACTGTGGAGTTGTGGGGGGTTTTGTTTGTTTTAATTTATACTGTTTTATTGTATTTTTACTTTTTAAAATGTCTTGTCTTATTTTGTTTTTATTTTTTTTCTTGGTTTTGTTCTTTTCTTTCTTGTTCTTTTTTCTTTTCTCCTTTTTTCTTCTTTTTTTTCTTCTTCCTTTTTTCTTCTTTCATCTTATTTTTTTAATTTTATTATTATTTGTTTCTTTATTCTCTCTGTAAAAAGTCATGGTTTAAAAGAGTAACTAGCATATACATCCATAGCTCCAGTCAGCAAAAATACACACAGTCTGCCCAACTCCACAGAGAAGTAGGCATTTTGCCTAATCCATAGAAACAAACACAGAAAGTCATGCAAAATGGGGAGACAGAGGAATATGCTCCAAAAGAAAGAACAAGAAAAAAACTTAGTAAAAGAATTAAGTGGAACCAAAATAAGTAACATACCCGATAAAGAATTTAAAGTAATGATCATAAAGATACTCACTAGGCTGGAGAAAAGAATGGAAAAACTTGGTGAGAGCTTCAATAAAGAGAATATATTTTTAAAAACCAGTCAGAGTTGAATACAATAACTAAAATTAAAAAACACACTAGAAGGAATCAACAGATTACAGGATGCAGAAGAATGTATCAATGATCTGGAAGACAAGGTAATGGAAAATTTAGGCTCAGGTCATGATCTCAGGGTCCTGGGATCAAGTCCCATGTCAGGCTCCGCACTCAGCAGGGAGTCTGCTTGAGGATTCTCTCTCTCTCTCTCTCCCTCTCCATCTCCCCCTCACACACTCTCTCTCTCTTAAAAAAAAAAAAAGAAAAAACCCTTTCTAGGGTGCTTCTGCATATGGGCAAGTGGTGATTTCAAATGTTATTGATTACATTACTTTATGTATTCATTACATATAAAGCTATTCTGTAAATTCTTTGCTGGTAGGCCTCAATCTGGTTCTATTTAAACTCCCCATAGCAGCATTTCTCAAACTGTACTATTCCTAGAAATTGCCTGAGGATCCTGTTAAAGTGCAAATTGATTCAGGAGGTCTGGGGTGGAGGCTGAGACTCTGCGTTTCTAAAAAACTCCCCGATGATACAGATACCACTGGTCCAGAACCACACTTTGAGTGCCAAGATCTTCAGCATCTAGCGCGGGCCTTTATAATGTTGATTGATTGATTGATCGATTGACACTGGTTGATACTAGGTAAGTGGCAGAGCAGAGGAAGGGTTAGCAGGGAAAGTTTAGAGCCAGTAATTAGAAAAGTAGGAGCTAGAGCCTCTCTCTAGCTCCTTCCCTTTCCCCTTAGTCTTACTAAAAGCCGACTTGTACCCATCAGACGCTACCCCTTCTCGGAGTCTTCCATCTTTTACTAAAGTATAGAAGGATGAAGTGCAATCCTCCTAGACAAATCCCTGCACTACGCATCGCTGGTACCGCATGCCCTGATAGGGTGACCGACTCATCCTGCTTTGCCTGGGACTTGCCAAGGTTTAGCACTGAGTTCCACAGCCTCACTTTAAAACTAAAAAGTCTCATGTCCTGGGAGACCCCTCAGTCCCAAGAAAACAGGACAGTTGGCCACCCCGCCTGTGAAAAGCACTCTACAGAGGGGAAGTGAAGATGACAGGGTCCCATGTGTGCACTTGAGGTGTGTGCAATCCAGTTGGTGGGGGGGGGAGAGGAGCTGAAGCGGGGTTTGTGTGACCTGAACTGCAAAGCCAACCTTCTAAGAAGATCAAAGCCACTTAAAAATCTCAGGAGAAGACACTGTTTTAGGCCCTAAATTCAAACCAATAATTACTGAGTTCCTAGAGAATATGATCTTTCACCCCGAGCTCCCCATATCATCTGGTCCCTGCCTGAAACCACCGAGAAATAGAGCAAGCTTGCTCGGTTCCTGTGCAGAGATGAGGCAGGGTGGGCCTCATAATTCACTCTTCTAGGCAAAGTCAAGTCAGAAATGAGCTGTTCCTTTGAGCAATGAGTCTGTGGCAGGAAATGCTTTAAAAAAAAAAAAAATGTTCTAAGCCACAGTTCTTTGACCAAGAGAATAAACAATGACACAAATCCAAGACATGAAAGAAAGTAGTTTTATGCTCTAAAAAAATCATACATTAACACATATAAGTGTGAGTTTTCCTGACATTCTTACAATCTGGCTGGGTTGTTTTTAACTGGTTGCGTCCCTCAGAAGGCATGGAGAGATCCCTGGTTTCCATGGCACTAACCTACAATCCATGGGGTCAATGTCGGTAAGACCCACTGCCCTCTGTCTACCGCCCACTCAAATAGTAGTTGGCTTTGCATGCTAGCCGAGTATCCAACTGTACATCAGTCCACAAACGATTGTGTACATGAGGCCTGTGCTTCATATTTGCAAATGTTTTTACTTTTCAAGGTCCTTTCCCACCTGTTGGCTCATTTTAATCTCACACAGAAGTAGGAGGCCTGTGAGTCAGGCATCATCAGGCCCGCTGCAGAGCTAAGTCAGCGGGGCGGCATAGAAGAGGCAGGAGGCTGAGCTTCTGAAAATCCCAGTTCGCAGCTAGCTCTACCTCTTCCCATTGGAAAGCCTTGGGCCAGTCACTCTGCTTCCAACCACCATTACCTCATCTAAAAAAAAGTGGATAATAATTCCATCTTTGGAGCAGCTCTAGGCATTTAGGGAGTGCGACTGCCCAGATGAGGTACTCAGTAAATGATACTGTGCCCATCATCATCGTTATTAGGAAACCACATCCCATAAAAGTAACTGGAACTCCTAAGGTCACATATCTGACTTTCGCAAGACAAGAACCCAGGCACGTGTCCCAGCTCCCAATCTGGTGGTGTTCCCCCTGGACCAAACTGTCCCAGTGCCTCAGTGACTGACCCAGTTATGCCTGACACCCTCAGCCAACTATGATCCTTTATGGGGCAAGTGACTTCATTTAAGGGCTCAAAAGTCTGTAGCTCATTAGACAAAATTGCTGATGGCAGAAAACAAAAAGCTGTGACTCGTAGGGGATATAGAATTTATCACGTGACAGGACTAGGTTCCTCATATCGGCAAGCATGCTAGCTTCAGAGGGTCAGAGGCATGGTGGGGTGCTCCCCAGCTTACCAATCTCTGCAGCTCTGGAAGGCTCCACAGCATCCAGTCTGGGCTCCACGCTTAGGAAGAGGGCTTCTCCGCTGGCGTTGATGGCACGACCAGAAGGCCTCACCACCACGGAGAGCCGGTGCATTCCGACAGGGAGCAGGTCTGTCTGACAGACCACGTTCGTTTGGTTTGAGAAAAGAACTTTGCAAATCGTGTTGTTCACCGTAACCTCCAGGGCCTGGGGGTCACCGGAGAAACTAGTTCCAAAAATATAAACCAGTAGGTTGGTGTCACCATCTTAAAAGAGGGAAAAAAAAAATAAAAGAACAAAGTCATCTCTCAGTGATATAACTCCATTTAAGAGAACTCTGTCTAATGTCAAATGTTCATTCCCTCTCACCTTCCCCTCCCAAAATTCAAGGAGTTGAATGCTGACTCAAATATTGGGCATCTATATTTATTATGGCAGTATACAGCCCCCATCTGAAGTTTTCTCAAACTAGGAATAAGAGATCACTAGTCAACTTTTAAAAAATGAAAAAAAATCAAAATAAACAAATTTCAAAACAAGGGACAAAGAGAATAAAACATTTTAGGTCATCAAAACTCCACCTGTCTCGGGGCACCTGGGTGGCTCAGTCGGTTAAGTGTCTGACTCTTGGTTTCAGCTCAGGTCATGATCTCAGGGTTGTGAGATTGAGCCCCATGTTGGGCTCTGTGCTCAGCATGGAGCCTGCTTGGGATTCTCTCTCTTCCTCTCCCTCTGCCCTTCCCCTGCTCAGGTGTGCACTCTCTCTCTCTCTCTCTCTCTCTCAAAAAAAGAAAAAATGCTCCACCTGTCTCCATTTCAAACCATAACCATATCATTTAGATTGAACAAAAAATACACTTTCTGCTGCATCACTTAACATCCACCCCATGAATTGATGCACCTTCTGTCCACCCACCACCAGGTACACGGCCTCTAACAAATCACTCTGAGTCTGAAGTTCATGACTATCTCAATGCCAACTCACAAATCATACCAAGGGAATACCACACAGAGTGGACCTGGGGAGTGGACCCTTCAAGGTACTGGAAAGAACAGGAACCTGAGCAATGGGCTGGTATATCATTCACTCGCACAACCACCTGAAAAAAATGCAGAAGAATTAAAGGCAAATGTATGCATTTCATGTGCTCAAGAGTATTCAGAAAGCACTTGTGAAATGTGCCCAAATTAACCTGTTTAATGACTCATTTTTTTTCTTTCTTCTATTTCTCAGTTACAAACCCTAATGAGTGATTCAAAACATGTTAGGCTTTCTTAAAATGACAGTTGTTTTGCTGAAACCTAACATTTCTACAATCAAATATGCTAAATCTTGAGTAAATTTCCTCTCTGTAGTAAATTTAATAAAATTCAAATTGCCCAAGGACTTTTTATCACTCTAGATTATATTCAACTGGATACCTGTGAAAAGTCCTTTATTTGCTGGTACATGCCAACAGAGTAGGCACCTTCCTTCCATTGTACTACGTGGATATGCACCTGGAAAACAGTGTACTTGGGCATTTGGTTTGGGGTCTTTTCGTCCTAGAATGGTAGGTCCCCAATAAGAGACTGCATGACTCTTCCTCTCACTGTTACTAATGTTAATCTGGTGGAACTCTACAATACTTGGAGATGGGGAAGGTGAAAAAAATAGGACTTGTTTGATGCTCTACATATAAAATATGGATTAAAAGCACACACTATATTTATAATACTGTTTGCTTATGGAGGGAAGGGGTGTGGGGATGGCACGAAGGCATACGTGATAAAGAACATTTTGATTTTATCTCTAGTGTTTTCTTTTATTCATAAACACACACAAAACATAATCTATCAAAATATTGGCAATTATTTGGTGTTGGTTACATTATTCTTTATAGTTTTAACATTTTAAATTTTCTCAAATTAAAAGCAGATGACTTATAACAGGAATATGGGCAGATGGAAAAGATAAAAAGACATTTTAAAGAGATAAGGCACTGACTTAGCTCATTTACTTTCCGGTGCCACTGTGTGGAGGTAATAAATCCTATGTAGCTACAGAGGTTCTCCATTTTTGGTACCATAATAACAGCGTCGATAATTATAATAATAGGATGCTGTGCTTAGAAAGCGCTTCTATTTTCGAAGCGTTTTTTATGCACTGTGGAAGTAGAGAGAGGACAGGCATAACTGTCTTTGTTTTATGGATTGGAAAACTGATCCTTGAAACTGGTCCACGTTACATATCCGGGAGGGACTGAGACACCTGGAAGTGGTACTTGCACTTTGGGCGGTCCGTCCACTCTCACCTGAGTGTGCTGGTTAGCAGTAACCAACATGTCTCCGAATATGGGTCCAAGAAAAACTCCACCATCATACACCACCCGCATGGTTGCAGCAGGGTTCACTCCAGTTAGATTTGCATCAGAGACCTGAGATGGTTATATTTCTGGTGAATTCTGTCACGGAACAGACATCTAATCTAAAAGAAGTCTAAATCTCATGATAAAGGGTCTTTTCACATAAAGGTAAGGGGCAAAGTGCTATAAGATGACTCTCATCCATCCTCCATCTCCACCCCAGTATTTTGTGTGAAAACCAGATGACCCAGAATACCATATAACGGGGATAAAATTTTATCTTGGGTTTCATTTTATAATAACCAAATGCTAGATGATCATTAGATTATTTTTTAAAACCCTAAATATGCAAGAGCATCTGGTTTTGTCATTATCCAGAGACAGCAAATCCTTTTTGAAACTTCCTTCTGCTGTGCCATCTGCCTCCATGATAATCTAAGTCAATCACATCTGCTTAAATTATCTAATAACAGATGTAGAATTATTGTATGGTGGACACTGACCAACAACTTCTACCTACACTGAGTTAGGGAAGGAGATGTTGGGTTTAAATTGCTTTACCAGCAATTTAATGTATGAGATGCAAAACATGCCTTGAGAACTTCCCGAAAGAAGATCACTGAACCCCTTTACGTGAATATTCCAACAAAATTAGTAATTCATGATGGTTTTCACTCATATAATTCTGATTTTTTTTTTTTTACAAAATTGCTCCCAGACACCAAACCCACACCACTACCATACATACCCTCATGAAATTGGGCAAATCTCCAACTTGGGTGGACCAGGAGAGGGTCCACACATGCTCATAGCAAGACTTCAGCTCCTCCGTTACAATGAGGTCAGTGACGTTGAGGTACCTGGATGTAAGGCTATCAGCATTGTTCTGTAAGAGCTTGCGAAGGTGACTAGCGGATATACGCACAGGGACATCTGTGGGACAAGGTTTTGATATAAAACATACAAGATACGAATTACTCCACCGCATGAGGTTTCCTCATCAAAATAACAGAGAAAAAATGTCAGGGTGTCCACTAATTATACAGGAGACCCTCAAGTTCAAAATATGCCTTTGAGTGAAACCCCAGCCCAGTTAACTGTGTGTTTCCTAAGGCAAATACAAGGAGAGGCCTACTTTTTATATTGTGATACCTTTAATCAGTATCCCATCTTATAGCAAGCAGAGAGCATCATCACATCAGACAAAACCATCTTCACTGTCAACTCCAAATATACACTCCAGACACCCTGGTAATGCCTGAAAGCCTTATGAAATAGTGGGTTTCCCCTGGAAAACTCTAGCTGGCCCTGAGAACAGAGAAAAGTTGGCCACCTTTCACAGGCAGTTGGGGGAGGTACATAGCACCTGGCGCCCATAAAAGCTTAGCCAACCCAGCTGAGGAATGTTGGCATTGAACTTCGGCTTCTCTATTAGAATTCTTTTAAGCCCAACCATCTGCTTCCCCATTCCACAGCCCCACAGAGAAATAACAGCCCTCTGTGCTTAAGCCCTGCTCGTGGTTGAACTCTGGTTCTTGCTTTACCGAAAGTTTCCATTTCATTAGCTACTCCCGAAAGCCCTGTGAGGTGGGCCATTTAGGTATCCTAATGCCTACTCTAGAGATGAAGAAAGTGAGACCCAAGGAGATTCAGAAGCTGCCCAACAGCATCTGATTTCTGTTGTTTTAACCCACCAAGGTTTCAGTGATTTGTTACGACAGCCCCAGGAAGCTAATCCACTCAATCTCCACATCTACATCTAAGAGAGATGGGTTTACACTTAACCCAGAATGCCTTCTAATTCCTCAAGGGTCTTCCTCTTGAATTCCACACGGCCTGGGAGTGTTAAGAAAATACCACTGTATTTCTAAAGTGCAAACAAAATTCTCCTCCTTTTAAAAAAGGTTGCTCTACATTTAGATAATTTGAGGCCATTACCATTTCCAAAGGCCAGGTTACGGCTGACTTTCCTGGATTGTTTGGCAGTGGTGTGAAGGGCATCACAATAGAACATGGTGGCAGGAAGAGGATCTACAGACAGGTTGCAGCTCATGAGAAGGGAAGCATGACCCAGGGACAGACTTCATAGACACAGGGCACTATTGACCCTCACTCACCCATTTATCAGACTCCAGTAGCCCACAGCCTTCAGTTTGTCCTAAGTGGCCCTATTAGGGTAAAAATACCATTCCTCCCACCTGAGAAGATTCTTGCAAGCCCAGCCATCTTTCTTCTTGGGAGGGCAGAAGACTTTTGGACCATGTGCCAATTTTTATACAGCCACCCTTGACCTCTCCTGAGCCTCCTTTCTGATTCTCCTAGGGTTTTACCAAATAAATAGTGTGATCACTTCTATTCCTTATCCTCTGTGAAATGTGTACATTCTTAGGGATTTAGAAAAGGTTCCACACCACTTACATCTGAAAGCTCTTTCTACATTGTTATGACCACTAAAATTCTCAATAGCATATGGTGTCACCATGGAGTTTAACTTGGAAGGACCAAGGTTACCATAGAAATTGGCCTAGGAAACTCCAGAGAGAATAGGACTGACCTGATAATCAAATACCCAAGTTCACACCCAGACCCTGCCATCAACTATTTGTATGACCTCTGGGCAAACTCCAGTATACTGGGCTCAATGGTGGACTTCCGAAAGATATGTCAATATCCTAATCCCTGGAACCTATGACTATTTCCTTATAAGGCAAAAGAGTGTATATTACCTTATATTGCAGAAGATGTGGTTAAGAATCTTGAGAGGAAGAGCTTATCCTGGGTTATCCAGGTAGGCCCTAAATGCAATCCTATGTATCATTATAAGAGAGAGACAGAGGAGGTTTTGAGACAGAAGAGGAAGAAACAGTGAGACCACGGCAGCAGGAGTGGGAGTGATGTGGCCACGGAATATGAGCAGCCACCAGAAGCTAGAAGAGCAGGGGAACAGATCCTCCCCTAGAGCCCTTGCGGGGGAGTGGGGCACTGCTGACAACTTGATTTTAGATTTCTGGCCCCCAGAATGCAAGAGAACAGATTTCTGTTGTTTTAACCCACCAAGGTTTCGGTGATTTGTTACGACAGCCCCAGGAAGCTAATCCACTCAATCTCCACATCTACAAAACTAAAAAGTTGGGATCGTATTCACAATGATATGGTATTGTTATTGTCCAGATCTTTAATTTTAAGAAGGCCACGTTCAAAATAGCTTTAAGACTATTAGCTACTCCCTGCCTGTCACCCTGCCTGACAATCTCTCAGGATGCTGTTTGCCTGGGGATGCCCCTAAAAAATGGAAGTGAGACATTGATGCACCCCAATTGCCCCTTTACCAGGAATCACTGTGGTAGGAAGTTGGATGCGAAAGTATCCTCCTAGAGGTGGACTTGTCTTCTGGATCCTCTGTGTTGTCACCTGGACCAATCCGGATCCTTCTTCTCCTCCTTCAGTGGACACAGAGCTGTGGCATGTCAAAAACAAAGCCTTAACCACAGTAACCATCCAGAAGTGCCACTCTAGACAGAATTTAACTCCATCTCAAAGACCAGACAGTCGGCCATGTTTCCAGGACACAATCTCAACCTCCCAAATATCGGATATCCCTGTCCCATCACGGCAGAAGAAGTGCAGTGTAAATATTAGCATTCTTTTTTAAAAAAACATTTTATTTATTTATTTGAGACAGAGAGAGAGAGAGAGCACACAAGCAGGGGGGAGGGGCAGAGGGAGAAGCAGACTCCCCACTGAGCAGGGAGCCCGATGCAGAACTTGATCCCAGGACCCTGAGATCATGACCTGAGCCGAAGGCAGATGCTGAACCAACTGAGCCACCCAGGCACCCCAGATATCCTGATTCTTACAGAATGTTCCACCCTGCCCCTGCATGGATCCTGGGAGCATAGGGACCCAGAGTAAAAAGTGATGACTCCGGCCTCCACAGCTCTGGCCCTGAAGCACAGAGTGGACAGAGAACGTGGTATTCTCTAACCCATTCATATCATCAAATGAGCATTTGTGCCCTGTTCCACAGATGCTTCCCCACTCTGTATCCCCACCTGACACACAAGCCACTCCTTCTGGCCAACTTCTTAGCTGGTGCCCGTGTACAAACACACTGCCTGCCTAATCTTGCTTTTAATACAATAAATGGGTCAAATAAATCATGGCATACTGTGAGATGGAATATCATTCAGCCAATGAAATCATATTTTAGAAAAATCATACCATTCCCCCTCAATGATATGGGGAAATATTCCATCTAGGCCATTAGGTGAAATGGGCATGTTGCCAAATATAGTGTGTAATGTGTGGTCCCAATTTGAGGTTTAAAAAGTAAATATATACATATATATGTGGGTATATGTATACAAAAACTGCTTAGGAAAAAGGGAGTTAGAATATGGATCCAACATGTCAGTAGAGGTTACCTCCAAGCAGAGGGATTATGAGTGACATTTTATCTTCTCCTAAGTCTTTTTCTGTATTTTCCAAATTTTCCATAATGAACATGTATGATCTTTATCAATATTAGGAACTACATGTTGATGGGGATGCCAGGGTGGCTCAGTCAGTCAAGCGTCTGCCTTCGGCTCAGGTCATGATCCCAGGGTCCTGGGATCGAGTCCCGCATCGGGCTCCCTGCTCAGCGGGAAGCCTGCTTCTCCCTCTCCTGCCTCTTCCCCTACTTGTGCTCTCTTTCTCTCTGACAAATAAATAAATAAAATCTTAAAAAAAAAAAAGAACTACATGTTGATGTACATAAATATAACTATACAGAAACAGAGTGATACCATCTGGGTTGGGGATGAAGCTAGCAGAGGCCAGTCCAAGGGGGTCCTGTCTTGCTGAGGCGGGAAGCTCCCAGAAGGAGTTAAGGGACTTGAGGAAATATCAGAAAGGAAGGCTGCCAGGACCATTCTGTTGTGGTCCCAAGTCAGCCTCTAGCATTTCTTTTTTTTTTTTTTTTTAAGATTTTATTTATTTATTTGATAGAGAGAGTGAGAGAGCACAAGCAGGGGGAACAGTAAAGGGAGAGGGAGAAGCAAGCTCCCCGCCAAGCAGGGAGCTCGATGCGGGGCTCGATCCCAGGACCCTGGGATCATGACCTGAGCCGAAGGCAGACGCTTAACCATCTGAGCCACCCAGGCGCCCCAAGCCTCTAGCATTTCTGAGTTAAAGTTTTGGCACTTGGAATGCAGGACTGCAGGCTGGCTAATATGGCAGCCCCCTCCACCACCTCAGCTCCTTCACTCCTTGATTCTGTTGATGGTTTTTACGTCTTTCCTGCCCAACGGGCCATGGAACACTAAGTCAAGGAGAGTAGACCCCAGATTCAAGCTCTCTGCACCTGCCTTTCATACACCATCCCAAGCATGGTAGGAGTAGAACTCATCTTGGAACATGTTAGAAAAAGATGGAAAGAAAAATGTTAAAGGCAGAACATCTCAATTCTTTCATTCTATTGGGGTTTAAGTGAAAAATGAAAAGAACGAATTAGAGCACACATGTGTTCCAGAAGTTGGGAGGAGCCTGATCCTTAGTTACTGCTTTATAAATTGTGGCTGGACTCTTGTTGACTATTAAGAAGCAACGCTTATGGGCCTCTGGTGCCATCTGGTGGTAAGTTCTTAGAAACAGCTGTTTTTTGTTCCTTAAGTATTTCCATTCACCTCGAAAGATTCCAATAAGATAAATATATGGGAAATGGAATGAGGGAAGTAAAGAGAAAACATTGGTAATGGGAAGCGCTGAACAGCGTAAAAATACAACTACTTTAAAACAAATTCACTAGAAACAAGTTCTCAAAGCGTAGTCCCCAGACTAGTAGAATCAGCATTGTCTGGGAGCTCATTAGAAATGCACATTCTCGGGCCTAACGTCAAACAGACTGAGTTAGAGACGGAGTGGTTAGGGCCCAGCAATTTGTGTGTTTTTTTTTTCTCTGTTTATTTTATTTTTTATTTTTTTATTTTTTTTATTGTTATGTTAATCCCCATACATTACATCATTAGTTTTAGATATAGTGTTCCATGATTCATTGTTTGTGCATAACACCCAGTGCTCCATGCAGAACGTGCCCTCCTCAATACCCATCACCAGGCTAACCCATCCTCCCAACCCCCTCCCCTCTAGAACCCTCAGTTTGTTTTTCAGAGTCCATTGTCTCTCATGGTTCTTCTCCCCCTCCGATTTCCCCCCCTTCATTCTTCCCCTCCTGCTACATTCTTCTTCTTCTTTTTTTCTTTCTTAACATATATTGCATTATTTGTTTCAGAGGTACAGATCTGAGATTCAACAGTCTTGCACAATTCACAGCGCTTACCAGAGCACATACCCTCCCCAGTGTCCATCACCCAGTCACCCCATCCGCCCCACCCCACCCCCCACTCCAGCAACCCTCAGTTTGTTTCCTGAGATTAAGAATTCCTCATATCAGTGAGGTCATATGATACATGTCTTTCTCTGTTTGACTTATTTCGCTCAGCATAATACCCTCCAGTTCCATCCACGTCGTTGCAAATGGCAAGATCTCATTCCTTTTGATGGCTGCATAATATTCCATTGTATATATATATACCACATCTTCTTTATCCATTCATCTGTTGATGGACATCTTGGCTCTTTCCACAGTTTGGCTATTGTGGACATTGCTGCTATAAACATCGGGGTGCACGTACCCTTTCGGGTCCCTACTTTTGTATCTTTGGGGTAAATACCCAGGAGTGCAATTGCTGGATCATATGGTAGCTCTATTTTCAACTTTTTGAGGAACCTCCATACTGTTTTCCAGAGTGGCTGCACCAGCTTGCATTCCCACCAACAGTGTAGGAGGGTTCCCCTTTCTCCGCATCCCCGCCAACATCTGTCATTTCCTGACTTGTTAATTTTAGCCATTCTGACTGGTGTGAGGTGGTATCTCACTGAGGTTTTGATTTGGATTTCCCTGATGCCGAGCGATATTGAACACTTTTTCATGTGTCTGTTGGCCGTTTGGATGTCTTAGCAATTTGTGTTTTAACAAGACTTCCTGGTCAGTCTGTCCTGCATTCCTAAGACTGAGATCGTGGTTTTAAGCAACAATTCAGGTAGCTCTTCCCGATAAAAGTCCTACCTCTGTGTCCCCAAAGGCCAACTGACAATCCTAAGGAAGGACAAGTGAGCAAAGACCGCTCCCTACCTTGCGGTGATGAGTGGGAGCTCCCGGCCGCACCCCACTGTCCAGAAGCTTACATTGTAGACTGGAGGGGATCCCACCACACAGAGCGACTCCACCAGATTCCCACCTGGGCGAGCTATTTTGGAATCTGCTTGAGAAACTATAGAGACCAATGATCCCATCATTAGGAAGCAACTGGCGTCTGGCGGAAAATCCCAACTGCAAATGCTGAGTTACTTAGATCTCAACCCCCACTCCCAGCAGAGAGTCCCACCTGTCTGCCACCATGAAAAGCAAAGGAAGAAGAGGCAGGAGGACTCAGCTTCAGAGCGAAAGGAAAATGTAAGGTCACGGTTTAGGGAGACAAACGCTAACTCCATAGCAACGTTTTATAAGGCCTGCACCAGGCTAACCTGCCTCCCGATGCTATGGAGGCACCCCACACAGAGGATCTACTGCAGCGTGGACTGCTACCCCTTCCCTTTCCTCCCCAAGGCCCCTGGCAACTCCGGGAATGTACAACTGATCCCCTTCAGGAACACTGAGTGCACAGGCGCCTCCTAGGGGTATGTGAGCACTCACCCACGGCGCGGGCTCAGCATGTGTGCAGAAACAGTGCAAGCTTTCAAACCGACCACTGTGCAAATCCTGATTTTCCACTTCCATTAGGTAACCATTTGGCTGATCAACATAACCTCTCTGTTTCCTCATTTATAAAGTGGGAATCATAACACATTAATCGGCATGGCAGGGAGAGTTTAGCGGGATGGCAGATTCAAAATGACCAGCACAATATATTTTAATATCCTCTTCCCCTGGGTAAGGGACGCATCTTCCCCAAGACTGGGGAAGGGCAGCATCTTTGCATGTCCCCTGCTTATTTAGCACAATACCAGGTGCACAGTAGGTGCTCAATAAATGCCTCTTTGCTCAGCTGGGCACAGAGTCATTGAAGGCTTGGCTCTGGTATCCAGATTTCAATCTCCCCCACATCCCAGCTCTGTGATTTGGGACAAGATACTCAACCCCTCTTAGTTTTGGTTTCCTCATCTATAAAGTAGAGATAGTAGGACCATTTCACGGGCTTCTGAGATCTGAGTGAGAAGTAAGTGGTAGGCACCACTAGGTAAAAGGAACTTTCATAGAGGAGATTAGGTGAGAGAATATAAAGTGTGAAGCTGATCAGATAAATCTCAATTAACTATGACTATCAGGCCTGATCTTGCCATTAAATAATCCTCAAAGCAAAGTCATCAACAGCAGGGAAACTAGACAAAGTGGGAAGGCAGCTGTTTCACCCAAGTCACCCCTCCCTCCCTACCTCCCCCTCCCCTCATCCCTAGATGGTTCCACATACTGGAGCATTTGGTGGCTAAAGGGTGGGGGCAGTGAGCAAGAGCTCTGGCTCCTGGTCTTTGGGGGTGTGGAGAGAATGGAAACAGTATTGATCAACTAGTCCTGAGTTCCCAGTCGATGGTTCAAGTGCATGAAATATTGATCCCCTCAGCACTCCGGGGATCCAGACAGCGCTTGGTTGGGGGGCGGGGAGGGCACCAAAGGGCCTAACCAGTTGTCTCGGGCCCCAAGAAATTCAAGTGTTTACCCCAGCACACCATTTGAATATTATCATCGTCTAAGTGTGCCATAACATGAACAGGGTTTGAAATCAGTAATAAGTCAACGCAGATGCCCCAAAACACTTAAACAGGTGAAACAGGTAAGAGATGGAATTTTGATGAGTATCCTAGAATGATGAGATTTCAGGGCTGAAAGTGAATCCTCTTGCCACCCACCCCCAAGCTCTCCTGCCCTCAGCTCTATAACTTTCAGACAAAAGACTATAAAGGGAAAAGGGAAAGTGAGCAAAAATTTGAAGCCTCGAATCGTGGGGGACAGACTGCACCGTTCTGTCTTGGCCGTGGGCTTCTCTTCCCCTGAGTGCCCGTCATACTTGGCCAGCCTCAGTAGGACCCCTGATGACCTCTTTGTCCCTAAGACTCATGGACAAGCAAAGCCAGGGGAGGCCACTCTGCCTAAGGGAGATCAAGGGGGACTTCATGGAGGAAAGGCCAGCCTTGAGCTCCAAATGGTGAGTAGGAGGAATGTGGATAGGCAGAAAGCAGAACAAGCCTGTTCTCATGAGGACATGATTAACTCTCTTTTCTGAGTCTGGCTTGAAGGCATAAATGAGACCTTTAGTCCATTTACAGAGCCAGATATTGCCTTGTTCCTTCCAGCACTTTGCATGACAGATATGAATTCATGGACAGGTATAGAAATCCTGCTGGTCTAACAATAATAATGATAATAGTAATAATAACAACAGGCTGGGCCCACCTATTGAGCACTTACCATGGTCCAGGACCTGTAATTACTTCACTACATGCTATACTTCAGTTAACCTTCACAGTAATTCAATGAGATGGGGCCCTGCTTATGCCCATTTTACAGATAAGGAAACCAAGGCTTCTCAGCATGAAAGTAGTAAAATTGGGGTAAGAGGACAGAAGCAAGAGCAAGCATTGGATAAACAGGAGAAAAGAAAAAAAAAGGAATTAGCTAGAGAGATAAAAGGACCAAGGGTGCACAATCCCAAACCCATCTTCTTTCCAGAACCAAGTCAGACAAGATGGGGAATCACGTGTTCCCTCTGCATTAAAAGAAGAACCGCCCCTAGCAGAAAAGTTTGAGGTCAGCATTTCATAGACAGGCCCCTTGATGAGAGCAGATTCGATAATCACCTGTTATGTTTGTGTCCGCAATAATAATTTCATCCACATAGAACCCACCCGTCTCCTGAGACAGAGGGAAGAGGTCAATCCGATGAACCAGCACAGGGGAGTTTGCCAGAGGCGGCTGGAGATTCACGGAGCGATGCACACAAGTCTCCCAGAGGTCAGTGCAAGTGAACCACCAGCTGAAAAACAAAGCCCACAGCAGAAATGGAGTTCTCCATGTGCTCCTGAAGCCCCTTTCCAAAGAGCCAAGTTCACCAACCTGGGGGCCTGTGGACTGTGCAATCAGGAGAGACACCCCAAGAACCCCTGCACCCCAACAGTCCTGTGTGCCCTGGGTAGAGGCATCCCATCCAAGACAGGCTCAGTTCGGCTTGTGGTATCACGCCAGTGAGTCACATTTCAAGTCAATCATTCATTCATAACACTCAATGTCGGCAGCATTTTCAGATTACAGTATAATCATGCATCTGAAGCATGTCATACATTAGGCTCTAACCACAGAGAAGATTAATACTCCTGGACTTACTCAGGTGTAAGACCACTTACAAAAGTGTCACCCATAAGACCTATGTGGAAAGCACACCGAATCAAGGGAGCAAGATGCCTGAGTTTTACTGCAGAGTCTTTGTTTACTTACTATATGAATTTTGGTGACTCACCAATTCTCTGGGTCCCAATTTTTCTCATCTGTAATGTCAAGGAACGGTCTCTATGGTCTCTTCCAAATATGATGTCCTATCATTCTATCCCCACAAAAAGTGTGAGAGTACTTCTAAAAAGTATTATATTCCTAACAACTAACTACTCTTAAATCAAACTTCTTAGTTGAATAAGATGTGTTCAGAATCCCAAGTGAAGGGGTGCCTAGGTGGCTCAGTCGGTTAAGCAGCCAACTCTTGATTTCAGCTCAGGTCATGATCTCAGGGTGGTGGGATCAAGCCCCACATCGGGCTCCAGGCTCAGCGGTGAGGTGGAGCCTGCTTGAGATTCTTTCCCACCCCTTCTGTCTCTCCCCCTGCTTGTGTGCACGCTTTCTGTCTTTCTCTAAAATAAATAAATCTTAAAAAAAAAGAACCCCAGGTTAATATCTGAGGCCCCAAATAAGAGATCGTTAGTACCGCACATGGGCCCCTGTCCCCAAGAGAGCTAATCATCCCAGCCAGCAGAATTCCCACCACACCTCCCCACAGATTAGCTACCTATTAGGACTGGTCCCCACAAGACTCCAGTCACAGGTGATGTTCTTCTTAATGAGGTTTTGAGAGCCGGTTGTGAAATACACGGTCACCTTCAGGATGTTATTCATGTGGCCTTTGTATGCAAAGCACAACTATGGACACCAAATAAAGAACATGAGTTCGATTAGCGCAAGAAGCAGCCATTCAAGCCATGTGTCGTCAGGAGGTCCCCCCTCCCTAGGAGACTCCCTGGTGCTGTGAGAGGGAGAGTCAGCCCAGGTCTCGTCCTCCTGGAGCTTACTAGTCTCACCAGAAAGACAAACAGAATAAACTGTGATTGACTCCACAGAGAGTTATTAAATGCCTACCACTGTGCTTGGCAGTCAGTACTTTGGAGCATCTCAATTAGAACACCCTTGCTCCGACCCAGTTCCCTGTGCAACCTTGAGCAAGTCACTTCACCTCTCTGAGCCTCAGTTCCTGAACTCTAACTCACCGGCATCCTCAGTTTCTGAGTTAAGTAAAATTGTCACAAGAAGACTTTATAGCAGGATTTTTTTTCCACTGTTGGCCTTTTGGACTGGATAATTCTTTTCTGTGAGGGGGCTGTCCTGTGCATCAGGGGATGTTTAGCAACATCCCTAGAAACTTCCCACTGGATGCCAGTAGCACTTCCCCAGGTGTAACAACCGGCAGCGTCTCCATAATTGCCAACCTTCCCCAAGCGGGCAAAATTGGGCAAAATCGCCCCTGTTGGGAGCCTGTCCTGCAAAGGGCAGGCCGGAAAATGGGTGGGGCCCCAACCTGACCCGTCTAATCCCAGCTCCCATGGTAGTTCCACTGAGAACACTGAAACAGATAGGAGATGGAATTTTGAGGAATATCAAAGAATGATATGATCTCAGGGCTGAAAGAGAGTCCTCCTGCCACCCACCGCCCCCAAGCACTGCCATGAGTTCAGCCAACCCGTTAGGTTCCCTCTAGCTCCCAAAGGGCAAATAGGCTGTACTCTTTTTATGAAAGATGGCAGAGCTTGACACAAAGGCTATGTTATTTAAGAAATGTGCCAGTCAACCCACCAATAAAAAAATAAAAACTATAATAAATAACAGCAACTAGCATTTAACAGAGTCCTAACCAGTGCACATGTTAGTAGATTATCTCTTTTAATCTCCAGCACAATTCTAGACCATCTGACTACACATTTCACAGGGGGTTAAACTAAAGAGAGACCCTGAGGACATGTAGTGGGTAGAGCCAAAATCAAAACCAGATAGTCTGTCTACAGAGTCCGTGCTCTTCCCTAGGGAGCAAAGAAGATCCTGGAGCACATAAAAACATCCATAGGTCTCACAGTTAAAACAAAGGCATTTCATTTCCATGTAACAACTAACTAATGAAGGACCAAGGTGTCGGTTCACCACTTGAAACAGCAGTTAAGAAACCTGGAACCTCAGCCTGAAATGCACTGGGCAGATCACAGCAATTACTCCTTTGTGCTTCTGCTTCCTTAGCCTCAACCCCAGAGAATAATGCCAACCCCTCCCTACCCACATCAGCTGGAAGTGTGAGGGCTGCTACTTACGTGCGTGTACAGATCTAGCCGGTAGCCCTTCTGGGAAGCTGGGGGTGTTAGGACAAGGTGTCGAGGCTGGTGGAGGCTGAACCTCCCACAGAAGGGCTCTGTCCCACTGGTGAGGTCCCCCTCAAAGCTGGAACCTTCTGGGCCTGGAGGCAGATAAAACAGGAAGACCGGCATAGACATTGGTAAGACAGAGCTTCCCAACATGTGTAGAGGGGTTGAGTTATGAGTTCACCATGACAGCAACCCTTGAGCCCTGGGGTGAGCGGGATGAGGCTTGTGCTTGAAGGCTTGAAGTCTCCTGATGTGAGAACCCCATTTTGTCTGCCACACAGCATCGAAAATCAATTACGATTTTCTCTTTGTACCATGGCATCAAAAACTGCTGAGGAGCAAAGAGATAAGGAGTGCCGAATGTAATTGAGTTCATCTTAGCATCTTAAAAACCTCATATTTTTAGAATTTGGTAAGATGACTGTTTCATGTAACAATTCCTTTATTTGGATACAATTTGAATTAAATAAAATATGCTGTTGTAGTGTTTTCGTTCCTGCCTGTATAGTTTGCCCTGGCTACCAAGCGCTCCCCATGCCGCCCAGTGGGGAATGGCTTTTCTTTCTCTGACACCCACACCAGGCGGCTTCCTCCCACGTGTGTCGTCACTCTCGGGGCCACTAGGTGTCTAAAGCCAGTTTCCATAACTTTTCTTGACTCTGGTAGCAGGAAATGAACATTGTTCCCATTTTACAGAAAAAGAGAGAGAGAAGACAATGGAGAAGAGGATCAGTATTTGTCAAGCCAAGGAAAGCACACCTTGTTCAAATCCGAGCCAGAGTAGGATGCTAGCCGAAAGCGGTTCCAGTTTGCATTTGATGGCAAGTAACTCCTCAATGGCTGTTTGAATCTGTTTAAAAACAAAAAAAATCCTCAAGAGTTTATACCATGGGCATGAAGACCCCCCCCTCAGCTCCCCCACCTGTCATTATTTGAAGAAGGTTCCCACCTGATGGGCTGTGGCATTTGCAGGGATTGGCTGACTGGTGACATTGTCCCAAGTAAGGAAGAAGCTCCCTCTGCCAAACACAGTCAGCGTCTGTCAAGAATGACAGGAATAAATGATGTGTGCTAATTAAGCTGGAGAACCTTGGGACATATCTCCTCCACTGGCTATTTCCTTTTATTTATAATATCAGTTTTGTCTAAACTCACTATCATCTAGAAATATCTACGAGCCCAAGTGTCAGCACCGGACAAAAACGTTTATATGTCGATCTCCCTATTCATCCTTGTCCCCCCTTCTCTTTAGGGTGTGAGACTTCAATAGTGCCGCTGAATGGCCCCCTTTCAGCCCTTCTCACAAAGTGCCCTCTCCCAGGGTGGGTGGCCTGGTGGGCAGGAGCAGAGGTTTATTCAGTCTCTGCTTTGCTCCTAGCATATTCCCTGACAGGCACAATATACTAAGATCAGTCATCTTACATCACTTGCTCTTTTCTACTTTGTTCTATGGTTACTTGTGTTCATGTTTTACTATTAGACTCTAAGCTTGAAAAGCAGAGTCCATATGGACTCATCTTTGTACACCAAGAAGCAAACAACTGAAAGTACACTGATACTGTTCAACACAAATATGGGCGCCACTGAGAGACCCTTTACAAAGCAGATGGAGAAAACACCATGTGTGGGGAGATAGGACCTGGATCAGTAACAGCAATGGAATCACGTGTGTGCACACTCATGTGCATGCATACATGGGTGTGTTTGTTTGGAGGACTTTATCTCTACTCCCGGGAATAAGATTCTAAAAGGGAATTTACCTGGAACTTAAATTCCTAACACTAAGACCATGAGTAAAATTACCTTAATAATAAGACTTTGCATTTTTTTGAGATGTTTTCACAACTCTATTGGATAGATATCCTATCTCTTTGGCAGCAGAACTGTCATTACAACTCAAGTCCCTGGCTCCCAGCTGTTGATCCTTCCTCTAGGCAAGACGATGTTCCTTCCAGAGTTCAGTCCCAACCCCACAGGACAGAGAAGAGACACACACCTGGATTTCTGGAAGTCTCTGGGCATGGATTCGGATTTGATGCTTCTCCCGGAGGTAAGTGCTGACCACATCAGGATTCAGCCAGGTATTGTGGATCTGGACGCCAATTCTCATCCCCCTGCTGGGGGCTCTCCCACAATGCTCTGCTTCCAGGTAGTACCTGGTGCCACCAACCAGCTCCAACTTGGGAGTCTTCCGTTGCCAGGTCCCTTCATGCCCATTCTGCTCCCAGGTGTCAAACCAGTCAGCAGTGCCCACCCTGATGGAGGCCATTTTCACCTGTGGCCCAAGAAGCATATCACAATCAACACCATGACGTTTATGGGCATTTCTTTCTCAAATAGCAAGTGTCTGGACAGCTACTAACAGGGTCTTGGAAATGATCTGTTTTTCCAACAAGTTAGCTCAGTCACCCTGGGGCCTGTGCTTATGTATGCTTCTCCACTCCTCACTCTGTCTCTGTCTCTCTATTAAATTGTATTCAGAGGAGGCTGGATGGGCCATGTTTAGAGCAGAAACAGCCAACCTGAAACCCTAGCTTTACATGATACTATGGATAAAATAGTACTAAACCATTTGAGAACCCTAGAACGACTTGACCACATCAACATCTATGATGTTCCTCTAGCAGCCAGCAAAGCAATTTCATAGAAGCGTGTTAATAATTTGAGGGGGAACATGTGGTTCTTTGTCAATGGTGCTAGGGAATTTTGGCTTTTTGTTAAAAGCACTTTTTCTTATCCTTCAAAGCTGACCAGGACATTCCTAAATAAGACTGGCTACATCTCTACCGAAAAATCAGAGGAAAATGCACAAGTTTTAGAATCAGACAGATATGAGTTTGAACTCTAACTATGCCTCTTATGATCCAAGTGGCCCTGGATTGGCCATATAATCCTTCTAAGCCTCAATTTCCTTATCTGGAAAATGGAGATAAATATACTTAGCTCACAGAGATGCTGTGAAGATCAGAGACAAGGTACATAAAAGATGTAGCTTAATGCTGGGCTTATAGTAAGTGCTCAATAAACATGCCAACACATTCAACCAAATTCTTTTTCAACAATTAAAATCATGTCAATTATATCTCAATTTTCAAAAAAATTAATAAAAAATAAACCCACCCACCCCCCGACAAAATGAAACATTAAAATCCCTGGTTGCTTAGTGGCATGTTACCACTATTAGTAGAAGATGAGAGCTTTGGTGTTTATTCTTATTTTTTTTCAGGAGTGAGGGACTGGGGACCAAAAAAAGGAAAGTAAGAGGAAGGCGAATACCTTGGTCTTTGGGTCCTCTGACTGACTGAAGTACAGGGAGGCTTCGTTGTCAGCCTGGATCCAGAAAGTGTAATTATTTGTCTCTGGAGCCACAAAGAACCCACTGAGCCGTGCTCTGTAAAGGAGGGAAACACAGAGAACTGAGAGCAACAAACGCCCGAATCACTGACTCAACAAATGGGTGCCCTTGTACTTTGTTTTTCTTTTTTTTTTTAATTTTAAGGTTTTATTTATTTATTTGTCTCAGAGAGAAAGAGCACAAGCAGGGAGAGCGTCAGGTAGAGGGAGAGGGAGAAGCAGGCTTCCCGCTGAGCAGAGAGCCCGATGCGGGCCTCGATCCCAGGACGCTGGGATCATGACCTGAGCCGAAGGCAGACGCTTAACTAACTGAGCCATCCAGGCGCCCCACTGTACTGTTTTTCTTTGTGGCAATGAGGAGGAAACACTTGACTCTTGTGTCACGTGAGTGGCCAGCGTACTCTGGAAACAGCTATTCCTGAGGCACCTGCTAGTCAATACCTCAACCCAGCCCTTCACAATGGCTATGACTCCCTTGGCAGTCAACATGTCTTCGGGAAAGTTGTAGCCACAGCACAG
Source organism: Halichoerus grypus (assembly GCF_964656455.1). NCBI lineage: Eukaryota > Metazoa > Chordata > Mammalia > Carnivora > Phocidae > Halichoerus > Halichoerus grypus. The sequence continues at coordinate 97,812,923 of NC_135720.1, read as the reverse complement.
GGCTGTCTAGAGGCTTAGCTGAAAACATTTACTAACACTTAGTGCAGGGCCTGGCCCATTGTAGGAACTCAATTAATAGTAAATATTATTATTATTATTATCATTATTATTATTATTAGAAATAGAGATATCAGCAATCAGAATCTGTGCTGACTTGTTCTGGAACCTTCATTCCTTGTCTCCTACTCCAACGTATCATACTTCCTGAGGTATGTTAGATCACCTCTCTGGCTCAAGTCAGTTATTAGCCACACTACATGTGTGCATGTGCATAGCGGTGAGTGTATGTGGATAATCATAAATCAGCAAAGGTGCTTCCTGCCGAATAATCTTACTTGATTTGTGGACAACGTTTTGCAGTTCTTTATGAAGGGAGTAAAGTGATAGATTGAAATGGCCCCAAGTGATATTAAGAGAAGCTTCTGTTTTGTCTCCCTCATGGTAGACATTAACTTCACAGAAGCAGGTGTTTATGTGGGGTTTCCCAGACCGCTGTGGCTCTTTAAATATCATATTCCTATGGGTGAAGAAGGACGTGTGCCGTAATGTGGCAGAGGTGGACTTCTGGAGAAGTCACAAGACTTGAAATCAGAAAAATTCAAAGCTTAGTTCTGCTACTTGAGATTTGTAACATTAGAAAAACACTTTACCCATTGGGAACTATGGTTCCTCATTGGCAAACTAAATCTAAAAATACCTCCTCAGTTGTTGCTTCTCATGAACTAACTTGTCTTCAAAGGCCTGGAACATGGCAGTAAGTCAATACATACCAGTTGAACTGAATAAGAAGCTCAGGAGGCACACTGGATATGCTGAGGAAGGTGGGGGGGAGTGATTTGCTCTGAGCCTACCAGTTACCTCAATACCTACGGAGAGTCTTTTTCCAATTAAAAATATTACGGCCACAGAGAAAAGTCAATCAAATGTGTCAACAATTTCAAATTAAAAGACACATCTTACAACTTCAAAGAATGCAGGCACTTTTATGAAACACTTCAAAAATATGACCATATTTTTTAATGTTTAAGATCAATTCCAGTGACCTTAGTATTAGAGACAGCAAATGATTAAACTATCTCAATAAATACCAAGAATATTTTCTGAAAATCATTTTGAAAATAACTATTTTAAGGGTCCACCAATATAACAATTTATCAATAAATCAATAAATATTCCAATTTTTTAATTTAAAAATTTTAAATTTTAAAGAACTGAAGGACAGAGAGAATGGAAAGAGTTACTCTGGTTTGTGGCTCCTCCAAATGGCAATTACAGAGACATTCTCTGCAGGTGGTAGCATATAGCCAAAATGCCCTTTTGTATTTTGAGGTGGTCTGACTCTCTCCTTAACACTCCCCCACACACTGAATATAGCTGAAAGGTTTTCCTTTGAACATTATTGATGGTTCTCAAAAACTATGATAAAGATGTATCATAGGTGCCACAAGGGACCACAACGATTGCCACTTTAAAACTATACACTGGTGGTTAAATACCTAGTTAGTTAGGCTTCTGGGACAATAGAGACTACTCTTTTTTGTTCACAGATTTTCTTCCCTCCTTGGCTTCTTTGATGTCTGAAATTCCCTGAACAGGGAACAAAGTCTTTCATTCCACAATTGAGTTGAAATTTTAAATAGCCAAATCCTTGGAGGAAGTCATGGAATGGCTGGAATTCACATTCAGGGGTCATGACCAACCTCTTTGAGAAGAGGTTTGAAAGGAGAAGAGATCCATCACACAGTAAAGAATCCATCCCTCTGTATAGACACTGAGGGCACACGAAGGAAACAGTGTGTCTAAGCAATTCTCAACTTTTTATATTTTTAAGACCACTTTAGAAAACTAGACATTTTGGCCATGTCCTTGAAGGGATCAAAAATACTCAGAACGACACTAATAGGAAAACAATAATTACATTGCTATAGAAAACAACGTTATAGAAAACACTGTTTTAGAAAACATCACTGTTATAGAAAACAATGTCTCTCAGAGCCCATAATAGCTTCCCCTGCTACGCACCAGCCGTTGGGTTGACCTTTGACACTGGGTGCTTGATCCAAATGACCAAAAGTCATATTCTTGCTTCTTTCTTTGGCATCAGCCAGATGTTGGTTTCACGTCTTAGCCACGTACCTACAGCAAGTTTTACCCTGCTCTCTACCAAGTCTTCTGGCTTATTCAGCTCAATGTTCCAATTAATAGTCATCTCCCAAAGCAGACTGGAAACTGACTTGTAGAAAACACAAATTTTACTTATTGATCAAAAGTTCACGTGCACCTCTAAAAGGCTTGTGTTGCACTAGCATGATGGACACTGGTTGAGAACAGTGGCCAAACTGTTGTTGAATTGGTGGCTGTTCGAATTTCTCCCCTGGAAATCTCATTGCTTATTGTCTCTTGGTCTCCCCTAGGCCAGTAAGGACACTTTTGATAGGAACTCCCACTTTTCCTACAGCATACCTGAAGGGCTGTCCTTCTTTTGACCAAAATCCAAATGGTGAACTGGCATTCGGGACAATCTGCCACTGGTACCCAGGAGTGGCTGCAGTGAGATCCAAGCCCTCGACAGCATCTCCGACTTCAAACAGAAGCCCTCGGTTGCCTGTAAGACATGCATACCTCATACATATCGGAGGACATTCGTCCCCAAATTGGGGAACTACTTTACTTCAGATAACAGAGTGATGGTGATCCAGATACTCTCTACGAAGATGAGTCCACCGAGACCCAGATGGAGTAGTCATGTGAGAGGTTCTACAGATAACACAAATGTTCTGGAAAGCAGAAATATTGTGTAGTGTAGGATTGAGCCTCTTGGGAAGAGATATTTGATAAGGAGCAGAAAGGGGAAATATTCTCAGAGGACCACAGAAGGGTAGGGAGCCCTTTTTAATGGGAGCATCAAGGAAAGAGAAGCCAGTCATGGGGAGAACTGACCAAGCAAACAAATGCTATGATTGAGTAAAGGAGGACAACATAATCGTGCGCTTTGGCTTCTCTTGTTCAGGAGTGAACTTCAGTATCTTCTTTTTTTTTTTAAAGATTTTATTTATTTATTTGAGAGAGAGGGCGCACAAGCGTGAGGGGAGGGGGTGCAGAGGGAGAGGGAGAAGCAGGCTTCCCGCTGAGCAGGGAGCCCCATGTGGGGCTCGATCCCAGGCCCCTGGGATCATGACCTGAGCTGAAGGCAGACGCTTAACCGACTGAGCCACCCAGATGCCCCCTCAGTATCTCTTAAGGTCTAGTTCAGCCTGGGAATTCTATTCCCTACAACCCTTTTTTCCCAGAAAATAGGCAATCCTTAAATTTTTCACATGTCATGGTCCCAACGTGTGGACTCACACATGGAACAAATTATGTGGCATGCTGTCATTACATGATAACTTCAATGACACTGGACTGAGCAAACCCTGACACCAAAAGTAGCTGTACGATCAGTATTGCATGACTGCCCCCTTGGACTAAGGGTGCAGCTAGGGGATCATCCACTTGCGGATTCGGATCCCAGCTCTGCCACTTCCTACATGTGCAGCTTTGAGCAAACTGCTTCATGCTTTCATTTTCTTGTGCATCAAAATGGGGACAACAATAAATAGAGATCATGCACCAAAGACTAAGGGAGATGGAGTTATATGTCAATTGTATCTCAATAGGGCTGGAGGGAAAATGAGTCAATTTGATAATTCTGGCAAAAAAAAAAAAAAAAAAAAAAGATTAAGGGAGCTTAAAATATATACACAAAGAGCATGAAATATAGTAAGTACTCAATAAAGGATTGCTGGGGTAATTATTATTATTTTAAACTACTACTGTTGTTCCTTGTGAAATCCAAAAAAAAAAAAAAAAGGAAATAGATAAGGAACAAGCAGAAAAATAAAAGCATATTTTAATATAGTACTTGGATTACTGGAGAACTATTTTAATGCCTTTCCCGTGCATGGAAAGATGTTCTGGGCACCCCTGGCCTCCCATCAGGAGAGACCAGCCACACCACCCCCACCATTTCCACTGTACCAACCAGTTGTTGTGAAACGCCCTCTGCTTTAGGAGCACCACTGCTTTACATAGTGATTTGGCCTCCTTTCATGGAAAAAACTTCAAAAGGTCTCCATAAAGGACGCTAAGTCCCCCAAACAGCTGCATTCAGGAAATTATCCTACCATTACCCAAGTAGCTAACGCAGGAACCACTTGAAGAGGGGACAGCTCTCTATTTCCTGGCAGGAAACACACATTCTCTCTATCACCTGCTTCAGTAGTTTTGTTTGCTGGGAAGGGAGCTTTCCCTGACTAAAAATGGCAGATCTGGGACCCGGAGAATGCTCAAGCCAAAGCTTTGCATGCATTTTCACACCTGAATGGCCTTTCTTTAGAAAGGCTTCTCCCCCCGCTGGGTTACTTTCCCTGTAAGTGCAGAGCTTCTGGAGTTGAGGTCCCTGTCGGTAGTTGAACCATGAAGTCAGCCCCCGTGGGGCCAGTGAGGACCACAGATGCACAGACCGTGGTTCCAGGCTACGGAAGCCACCAACCACCCTCAGTCCCTAACCACACCTGAGCTTCCAGAAAAGTGCTCCAGTGTTGCGCTCTTCATCTGCAGAGAAGAACACGTGGAACTGTCCCCTTGCCTGCCCCACTTCTGCCCAGGTCAGGCATAAACTTCAGGCAATGGGACAACACATCCTTACTTTTCAAAGAAGCAGGCAGCCACGCAGAGGGAAGAAGAAATGGCATTTAAATGCACCCCACTGCCCCCCACTCCCTGGCCTTGCTTGCTGCTGTCATTCAGAGCATGCTCTGGTCTTCTTAGACGGACCCACGGTGTGGAGGGAGGCAGCTTAGGGGTTTCCACCAGTAGCTACAACAATGTCTTGACTGAAGTTATGCTTTCTACGTCAGGTCTCCCCTGAACCCCAGTGGCCGTTGGTCTGGTTGGGGCTAGAAGGACAGTGTCACAAAACATCAGAACAAAGCTAAGGGCCTCTCTGAAAGGAAAGCCCTGACAGTGGTATCTCAGGCCCAGAGCTCACTGAGCTAACCAAACAGCTGAGGCAGCAAACACTCATTTCTTCTTCCCCGTCCCTCGTGGTTGTAACCGGAGTTCACTGAACAGTCGTGGTGATGACTTCCTTACCTGCCTGAGGGGCAGTGAGCCTTGCACCTTTTCCTGGAGCCCTGGTGGTGCACTCAATCTTCCTGGGAGACACGTGTCTAATATCACATGGAATACCTGAGGAGAATTTTTTAAATTAGATAAATGGATAAAGAAAGAGAGAAAGAGAGAGAGAGAGGTCTATAGATGTAATGGCAGGACAACACAACCACACTGAAGTTGACAGGCTCCTATTCTAAGGCAATGAACTGGATGTGGGTCACATAGCAAACGTTGTCCCCCCAAATGAAGGGGGCCAGGAAAGGGAGAGCGCAGGGCAACAGGACATAGGGCAGCTTATAGTAATCAGAAAGAAAGCCAGGCAAAGCAATGCCATTCACTGAGAATGCGCCCAACAATTCAGCTGAGCGTGGGAGGATAAGCGTGACATGAGATGGTGAGGACCTTTTCCCTCATCCTTGGCATCACCAACTGGAGGAGCCTCCCACCTGGCAGAACAGAAGGTTCTAGAAGAGTCCCACAAAAGGATTAGCCAAGAGGGCATTCCAAAAGAATCTGCATACCAAATGTCTGTCTACTCCAGCTTATATAGAGGGCTAAGCAAGGAGGGTGGAAAGAGATGTTGCCTTTCAGTAGGAGTAGACCTTTGTGAAGAGGCAGCTGTATTTCCCCTTCTCTTCATTCCCAGGATGAGGACCCCTGAGGGAATTGCCCGTGAATTATGTGTGTCCGCAGAACACCCTGTTCCTGCAGGACTGCAATCCCACCTGGTCTCAACCAAACAAGTCAAATATCTTAGGACAGGATGGCATGAGTTGCAAGAGGCAAAAATTGCTTCCCCCACTCTCACCATGCTGTAAGATATACATAATCTCCTGCAGCATTTAAAACTACGAACTATTTTCAGCCATTTCAACTTAGTTACCTGCTATGGTAACCTGGGCAGGATTGTCGAAGAAGTCTCCTGTAATTGTGAGTTCTGTTCTTCCCCCAAGGCTCCCAGTTTCTGGAAACACCGATAGTATTTCTGCAAAAGAAAAAAAAAAGTAAACTTCCAAATATAGACCAGAATGTGACCCAAATAATAATATAATAATAGAAGGAAAGCTATCAATAATGTATTCCTTACTTGAACTTTTCTAAGATGAGCAACGGTTGGAAATTTTTCTAGTAATAGTCATTTAAAACACATATAAGGACTCATCTATAACTATATGAATAATACATATAGGATCGATATTTGAAAATGACTGAATGCCGTCACTCACACTATTAGCAGAAATCTCTACATACCATGATGCTTTCTTAGTTAGGCAATCTGTCACCAGAACTCAAGTACTCAATGTATAAGTCACAGAATAGTAGGTTATACATTATAGAGGAATCCCAACTTTGGAAGCACCAAGCAAGGCTTCATTCACCCTTATGAGTCTGCAGTTTGCACTAAGCAAAAGAACGCATCCCACCATCGTCTTCAGGAGCCTTGCCCTCCTCCCCATTCTGCATGCTCCTCCCCCTGTGTGCACTCACCACCTCAAACCTTCCATGCTGTCTTCCATGTGTTCTTCCATACTGTCTCCTGACTGCTTCAAAACCCCACTGTCATATGCCACATAGCCCCCAGAATGTAAGATTTTCTGGTCCTTTCTTCTCCTATGATCCAACTTTTACCATTTTAAGTTCTATTCCCTCCAGGGGAAAGAGGAGTTGTGTTCTTCAATAAACTGAAGATACAAAGAAGCTAATCGTGAATGGTCTGGAGTCTATCACGGCATTTCTTACATAATGCTCTTGCCCATGAAACAGTATAATTATGACATCCTGGGCTAGTGGTTAGAGAGAGCACATGAAAATGCACAGGGGAGGTTTAGGAGTGCAGCAAGGGTCTGGTGGAGTAGAAAGAAATTTCTAGAAATGACTCCTGAGCCAAATCTTAAAGCATGAATTAGAACTGGCCAAGTGAAGGAGAGAGAGAGAAGGGAAAGGGTGTTTAAATAAAGCAAGTGATAGTCTGAGTGTGGAGAGAGGTTGCATTTCAAGTCCATGTCAGTGTCACTGGAATATAGAGGGAAAGACGGAGCAGGAGAAGCATATGAGAAGACCAGAGTCTGGTACGTGGTACCATTTCCTGTAGAGGGTGGCCAGCAGGGGAGAGGCATCAGGTGTGTGTTTGGTGTAGGGCGTGGTGGTGGCGATGTAGAGCGAGGACCATTCAGGGGACAGATGGCAGATCGGGGCCCCTGGGAACCATTTTGGCAGGCCAGGCAAGAGATGATGGGGTTCTGAATTGAGGCAGTGGTTGTAGAGATAGAGTGGATACATCATCTTTAAGAGATCGATGGGAGGTCTAATTGCAATAAGTAATCTAAAACCGTATCAAGAAATCAATGGGAGGTAAAACCAACAGAAACTGGTAACTGAATGGATTAGAGACGAGAAAATGGAGGAAAATTGTAGATGAATCCCAAGACTCTTGCTCATCTCCCTTTTTTGACAGCTTTTGGAGTTAGGACAGACACCATTTTGTCCAGCTTGTAGATATTTAATTACAGCTCAGAAAAGCTAAACGACTTAACCAAACTCAACGAGTAATTGAATGGCAGTCCTCGGGGAGCTCTGCCAAGAGCTCTCTGTCATTGTCCACATCCCATCTCCCATAACCCCTCCTGTGCTTTGAGAAAGTTCTGGCCTGAGAGGCCTCATCCCAAGAAGACATTGGTGCTGGAAATATGAAATAGCTGTGTGATTGGAGATACCTGTCAGCCCGTGTGGCATTCAGGGTTCAATTGTGTAAGGCACACTCACAAGGAAGCTTGGGGTCAGGTGGCCAGGAAAGTGTACTGCCCATTGTATATTGCCTATGTGCATAAGATTTCAAATCGGATCTGCACTTTCTAGCATTGGGACCTTTGGTTTCTTTGCCTTTCTGGGTCTGTGTCTTCATCTGTAAAATGAGACTAGCACTGTCCGTCTCATAGCTGAATTAAATAAATATTGAGATCACATGTAAAACACTCAGCAATCCCCAGCCATGCTTCTCTCGGCCCTCACTATCACCTTCCCCTCAGGTGCTTCTTCAAATGGACTCCCAAAGAGACTAGTTACACGGGTTAAAGAAAATAAAGGCAAGGGTCAAAATTCAGCTTTTTACACAATTAGACTATCTAGAGAGTGAATGACATTTGCCCCATGACCTACAAAATTTCTTGCACTTTTGGCAAAGGTAGATCCTGCTGCCCCTGGAATGTGTTCCTCCCTCACAGACTTGTCTGCAGTGGTTTTATGATCATCGTCAAGACTCAGATCTAAGCACTCTTCTTTAGTGATCAATTTCCTACTACAGAATTGGGTTCACAATTTCATGCAAGCTTCCAATTTTCAGTATTCATTTTTTAGCACGGAGGTTTACCCATCAGATAGCAACACCATAGTTGAGCATGAATATCAGCAAGTCATAAATTGTTGGATGAATGCTCAGAAGTGGTATTAAAGTAACTGGAAGACACACTTTTGTACTTTTCAGGGCCACCTCTTTACTGTTATTTCTCAGAACATAGAATAAGGATGACCTCCTTTCTTTCAGTTTATATCCACAAACTTTGTATAGAAGCCTATGATCAAGCCTCTTTTAATATAGTAATGAAAGCTGACACTCACATAAGCAACTTCTTGTCAAAACCCAAGGGTCACCCATCATTATGGCGGGGATGGCTTCAGGTGCTCATGGTTATAGAGAAATGGTACCAGGAGAAAGGGAAGGAGGATCCAACATTGAGTGAGGTGTGAGGGAAGGAGCGAGGAGTTCAGGGAGAAGGACAATAGTACCTGAGTATGTCTGGTACAGGAACAGGTCCAGTTTAGCACTGACCAGCCATGCATTCTTGTGTACCATGGACCTTCCAAGACAAAGTTTTGTTTTAGATGAAAAAAGCATTTAAGATTGCATTTCTTAAATCGGCTGCCTAAAACGAAGATTGGGAGCCAACTTCCCCTGATCTTTAGAACAGTTTGGATACCTTTGATGAGCAGAGAACGATACCAATGGGGCAACATGTGTTTTGTGATTTAGAAAGTTTTTGATAATAATAGCTACTTCACAGAGCGTAACAAGTGTTAGGGAAAGATGAACATGAAAGGGCCTGGTAAGGAGCTGGCCTATAGTAGATACTCCAAGGATTTTAGTGTTATTCCTTCCTAAATTGGAGAGAAAGAGAGAGAGACCCTCCATACGTGGGGCTGTGAGCTTTAGGTGACGTGTCACTATCACCACAAAGGGATGAATGTCAGCTAGAGAATATGCTTGTAAGGAAAACCCCTGACAAATTATATGGCGTCAGAACATTAGGTAAGGCATGCAGAAACCATTCAGAATCATAATCCACTCTCCAAAACTCTGAAATTTGGATCCTTTCCATCTTGAAGAAGGCATTTCCTGGAATGGCACAATGCATTTCCTGGAACAATGTACTGTTTTAAATTGACAGCATTATGAGATTACTTAAGACCTAATTCCCACAATTTTGTGCCACCATCTCATTGAAACATTTACATTACCTCAAGATGAGTGTGTAGGACACAATTTTATTCACCTAAGTAAAGGAAATCAAGTAGGTACAGGGGGGTTCATTATGCTATTCTGTCCCTGTATGTCTGGAATTTTCCATTATAAAAGATTCAAAAATATAAGAAAGACAAGAAGGAGATCAATAATATAAGGTGAGGATAAATTTGCTTGCTTCCAGTTACTTACTTTCCTTTGTTAAATACTGAGAAACTAACATTCTGGGAGCCTGTAACAAAAAGAAACAGACATTAACACAGGAGTCTGCCTGTATCACGGGGACCAGGCCATTGCTACCATAAACCCTAGGACTCCAGATATCACCAAGTTACCACCCAAACCTGTAATTTCTTTAACAGTGCCCAAAATAAACACCTCTGAGACTCAGCACCATTACTGTTGACTTCCATCAATAAAAGGATAAATGCGGTAACACACAGCAGGTAAGAGCCCAGGCTTACAGTTACACTAAACTAACCAGCTGCACTGGTTACTAGCTGCAATTTTCTCACCTATTAAGTGAAAATAATTCCACCAACCTCACCAATCCACTCACTGTGACGATTAAATTAGTTTCTATTTAAGCCGTTTCAGGTAGCTTTTTAAACAGTTCTCAATACATGGTAGTTACTATTCTCATCCTTGTGAGAACCAATTCTTGAACAGTATTTTTCTGATACAGAAAAAGAAACAGATAAGACGTTCAACTTATGTTACTTCTTGAACAGACCGATGTAGTTGCCTTCCACACGGCACTGCAGAGTTCCAAGACCATGGTCTTCCTGAAGAGGATAACTAGAGCAAGAACCAAAACCTGAGGTGAGAATTACCAGACAACTCAGTTCAGAAGTTCTGACTCTTTAGCCAGGAAAGTAAAAAAAAATAAAATAAAAGGCCAGTTAGTCAGTGAAAATTGGCAGATACTGAAGGCATAATGAACTCATTGGAGCAAATATGTAGAATAGTACTAACTAGAGTTCTCATCAGTACATATGCTATCAGCCAAACACAGTGTGAGAGACAAAATTTAACTTGCTCTTAACCTTTTTTCAGACCTTTCCATTCTTTCCAAAACCTTTACAACAAGGACAGCAAACTCTTATCAAGAAAAAAAAAACCTACTAAGTGTGAACCCCCCTACGAACTGGGATAAGATATTTATAAATGGCATATCTGATAAAGGGTTAGTATCCAAAATCTATAAAGAAGTTATCAAACTCAACATCCAAAAAAACAAATAATCCAGTTAAGAAATGGGCAGAAGACATGAATAGACATTTTTCCAAAGAAGACATCCAGATGGCCAAGAGACACATGAAAAGATGTTCAACATCACATATCATCAGGGAAATACAAATCAAAACCACGATGAGATACCACCTCACACCTGTCAGAATGGTTAAAATTAACAACACAGGAAACAACAGATGTTGGTGAGGAAGCAGAGAAAGGAGAACCCTCTTACACTGTTGGTGGGAATGCAAACTGGTGCAGCCACTCCGGAAAACAGTATGGGGGTTCCTCAAAAAGTTGAAAATAGAGCTACCCTATGATCCAGTAATTTCACTACTAGGGATTTACCCAAAGGATACAAAAATAGTGATTCAAAGGGGCACCTGCATCCCAGTGTTTATAGCAGCATTATCAACAGTAGCCGAACTATGGAAAGAGCCCAAATGTCCATTGATTGATGAATGAATAAAGAAGATGTGGTGTGTGTGTGTGTGTGTGTGTGTGTATATATATGGAATACATACCCAATGGAATATTATTCAGCCATAAAAAAGAATGAAATCTTGCCATTTGCAACAATGTGGATGGAACTGGAGGGTATTATGCTAAGTGAAATAAGTCAGTCAGAGAAAGACAAATACCATATGATCTCACTCATATGTGGAATTTAAGAAACAAACAGATGAACATAGGGGAAGGGGAAAAAAAGAGAAGGAAGCAAGCCATAAGAGACTCTTAACTATAGAACAAACTGAGGGTTGATGCAGGGAGGTGGGTGGAGAATGGGCTAAATGGGTGATGAGTTTTAAGGAGGGCACTTGTGTTGAGTACTGGGTGTTATAGGTAAGTGATGAATCATGAAATTCTCCTCCCAAAACCAGTATTACGCTATATGTTAACTAACTAGAATTTAAATAAAAATTTTGGGAAAAAAATTGTCAACCCACAAAAGAAGGATCCTGAGCAAACAAACTGAAGACACCAGGAAGAAACTACATTATGGAGTCTGGCTCTACAACATGCCAGTCCTATAAAACTAAGCTATAGAGTATAATTCTTGTGATGGCCTCAAGAGAAGGTTAAATCTACTAATCCTGAGTGAAGTGAAAATCCAGCAAAATGTTGGTTAGCTAAACTGTAAGCATGTAGACACTCATTTTAAAAATTTATTGTAATACATAAACAAATTTTAGTTGTTTTAGTTGTTTTTTTTTTCCTTCCTTTGGCTGGTCATTATAGTGGAGTGGTTAAGAGCATGAACTTGGAACCTGGCTAGTCAGCCCAGATACTCATTCCAGCTCTACCACTTTCTCTTTTCAAGACCTTGGGCAAGTTACTGGACCCATCCGTGCCTCAGTTTCCTCATCTATAAAGTGAAACTAATAACCATTTGTCCTCACAAGGATATTGGGTAACTTAAATGTAAAAGTGTTAGAGCAGGGCCTGGCCTAGAATGAGCACTTAGTATTAGCTATTTGTTTTCAAGAAAGTTTTCAGAATCCACTTCAATTTGCATTTTGAATCAATTACCATGTATTTTCCAGTAAGTCTAAAAATAAGGCAGTCAGCAGTTATGGGTGATCTATATGAAAAAATAGATGGTGTGTGTGTGTGTGAGAGAGAGAGAGAGAGAGAGAGAAACCCTCATGGAAGAACCTAAAAGCATGTATGTAGACAGGAAAGACACTCACCGGCTTCCTGTCTGCCTGTTTACAAGAGAGCAGGCTGTGACCCATTTGTCTCCTTGAGCTTCCAAGATCAATGGGCTGGATAAAAAATGGGGGGGGGGAAGACATAAGACAATAGCGTAAGGCTCCCAGTAAACATTCCTGGCAAAACTCATAGGAAACATTGTTCTGAGCATTCTCCTCTGGATTTATGGGGCATTCTGCAGGTGGCCAAAGCCTGTCCCCTGAGGAGATGTTGAATCAATTCTCAGCCTGCAGGTAGGAGCGCATAGCACTATTTCATGGTCCACATTTTCACACAGCAGAAGGAGCATTTCCCTTTTCCCCCAAATCTTCATCATGTCCACATTGGCTCTATTGGGTCTACACAGAACCACTGTGGAGTTTATGCCTTTGTTCCCCCTTTCAAATGCTGTATCCCAGACCCAGGCTGACATGGTACCAAGCAGTGAATGTGACATATTATTAAGGATGCACTTGGGGCTTCTAGCCTCCACAGAAAGAGTCATTTCCTTTCAAGACAAATTAACCATGACTTAATGCCAGAGATGTAGATCCTTAGAGTAGCCAGATCATGTCCTCTTCAACTAGGGCAGAATCACAGAGAGGGAACAGAACAGAGGAGGATACCCCATCCTCTCTAGGAGTACGAGCAAAATTAGACACAGTATATAGAATCTGCTCAGCTATAGTAAGACTAGATTCCCTCTACCTCATCAATCCTCACAGTAACTACTTCAGAGGTTGCATAATCAGGTGCTTAGGGCTTCCGCCAAAGACGACAACTTCACCACTTTCCCTCTGGTTCTCCTCTTTCCCTAGCATGCATGATTTAATAGTAACACTTTCTGTTTCAAGAGTCTCTGGTGAAGAAAGTCATGTTGGCAATCCCAATCATTCCCACAAAACAGTAAAACTCAGCGGCTCTCAGTGCCTTCTCCCGCATCTTCCTCCCATCACACTAACATAATTTCTAAATGCACAAACGCATACCAACCAAACAGGGAAGTTATAATGGTCTTTTGGGTTCACACATCATTTTATAAAAAATTTATTTCAGCCTGAGAAACAAGGTGGAGAAGGGTAAGAATCGAAAAAGAAAACCCACAGATGCAATTACAGCACGATTCACGCTGAGCCCAGAGTGACTAGTTGTCAGTAAATAAATGGACCAACTTAATTGACCAGTTGCAGTTACATTAACAAAGTTTGCTGAAGCCCAGCTCACCAGGGACCATAAACTGCAAAGAGGAAAACAGCAATTCTGTGCCAACTGCTTACAATTTATTGCTATCGGGGAAGCTGGTCTCAGGAAGCAACCCAGCATATTTGTAACTAGCTGAACACCGAAACACACACTTACCTATCAATGTACTCAGCATCAAAATCAAAGGTTTCTGATCTTCCAGTGATAATCCAGCCGTACACATGTATTAGTTTTCCTGTTTTAAGGAGATTTTTTAAAAATTTAATAGACTTAGCTCCAACTATAAATTATAAACTATTTCTTTTTGGTTTCATCTATTTAATATGGCCAAACTGGTCATGAGTCAGAATATCAATGCTTTTTCACAAACTGTACAACAGGAAAGGAGCCCCAAGTATGATCCGGTGATCAATACTACACATTGGAAAGGCTAAAATAACCAGTTATTGCAATCACAGGCTTAATCATCTATGTATGGAGCACAGCAGTAATAACAGGTCTTCCTCACAGTCCCATGAGGCTTTCAGGAGGAAGGGGCCGGTTTCCACACGCTGCCTCGTTCTATCCCCTTGGCTGTGTGTAGACCATCCACCTAACGTGGGATTTAAGGACCACGTGCCTTGGGGTGCTCCGCATTTCATGAGACTTTCCTCTGGACACTTGCTAATATGGACAACCCAGGAGGTGCCTATCCCAAGACCTGGATGGGTATTCGGGATATTAAACTTTTTTCCATATCTCAAAGTACAAAAGATAAATGTCAAGGATGACCCACATGGATGGGAACTAAGAAAGGAGGGGACGAGATGAAATAGAACAGAGTTATGGCTTAAAAGATGGGCAATGGCACATCCCATTCATTGAACCAATATGTTTGTGTTCACAGATAGGGCAAATTGGGGATCTGCAGACAGTCGGTGTCTGCCTTGCCCCCTGACAAACGGATGACTTCTACTGCTGAGCTCCTCTATGTGACTCACAGGGATTTCCACTGGGTGGCAAGCATTTCCTTAATACTCCCCTCTTTTGGTTCAAGTTCAAGAGGAAGTGCGGGCATCAGCTATCCCCTCTCAGCAACTCTCAGTCCTGCCCCTACCCGCTCTGCTCACAAGAGGTGAGAAAGGAATCTGATGCAACTCTTTCTCAAAAAGAGTTTGGGGGCCCCTCCCAGATGCCACATGAGCTGCTTTGTTCCATCGTTTAAAACACCTAAACTCCCCTCTGCGGAACTACACGAGGCAAAGTTTTAAGCAAACGCACCACAGTGAGGTGATGTAGTTAAAGTTCACCAGACATCCCCACGACCTGGAAATGTGTGCCTGCCAAATAATTAGAGAATTTAACCATCCGTGCTGTAACCTTGTAGCATCACAAACAACATTAAGAGATGAGAGAGGTTGGGGCGCCTGGGTGGCTCAGTTGGTTAAGCGACTGCCTTCGGCTCAGGTCATGATCCTGGAGTCCCGGGATCGAGTCCCGCATCGGGCTCCCTGCTCGGCAGGGAGTCTGCTTCTCCCTCTGACCCTCCTCCCTCTCATGCTCTCTGTCTCTCATTCTCTCTCTCAAATAAATAAATAAAATCTTTAAAAAAAAAAAAAAAAAAAAAGAGATGAGAGAGGTTTTGGCTAATAAGTAAAACCTCAAAGATGGAAAAGAAAAGAGCGCCTATGGGGCTCGTGAGGTCACTGAATGCAGAGGATTTGGGATCTCTTCACGGCCACATTCAAAGTCACGAAAGAACATTACCAAGAAGTCGTTCCCTTCACACTATGCTTGTGTAGTATTAATCCGAGATGCTTTCAGATGCGGTCATTGGAGGACTGGCAGTGAAACCCTGGGAACCTTCCAGGAAATATGAGAGCCACTGTACAGTGAATGGGTAGAAAGGGAGGGAACCTAATGCCTTAGACAAAGGTCACAGACATGAAGAAAGCCTCGAGTCCGCAGTTCTCCACTCCTATTAACAACTGGCAAAATAATTTCCCTTCATTTTAATAGAGCTAAATTATTGATTTCCTGGCTTTGGTGGGCATGATTTCAAGCTCTGATGGGCATAATTTTAAAAATTGGTAACAAGTTATAGAAATTGGGAATTCTGAGTTTTTGTCTTGTTCCTAAACAAAGAAGCCCAACGGAGGCTGAGAAATGGCTGAGCCTGCCCACGGCGCCAGGCAATTCTGTGTCACAGTGGAGGGCTGTTAACCACAGACAGAAATTCAACTACTAATGGAACGTCATCGCTCCTGTCCCCACCACCTCCCCCATCTCCCTGGCTGCCACCCTGGGCAGGCTTCCCAAATGAAATGAGAGTAATTGTCTGGAAAGTGATTTCAAAGATGCCGCCGCGTGATCCTGCCTGGAGGGACCACTCCACTCCAACCAGGCCAGCCACCAGTCATTCCCCCAGAAGGTGGAGGAGACAGGGTGCAGCACTCATACTTGGTGGGAGAAACGGGCCTGACAGATCTGGGTGAGCCAACATCCCATTTCACACCTCTGATGGCAGGCTCCTTCCTCATCCCTCACCCTGTGGACTTCTGCCATCGAAACAAGAGCTTTCTAACACCAAAACAGCAGGGACCCAAATGTCTGCATGTGATTCTCACACCACATCTCTTTTTAATAAAATATGATCATGCCTTGATTATTCAGACAAATGGAAAGAAACAGATCTCTGAATAACCTGCATTAATAAAATCATGCCAGATTCATATTCTTCAGGATATCTTTAAATACATGCATACATAATCTGTGTCTATACACACACGCATACACACACACAAGCACAAACACTTTTCAGCAACTCAGATACTCATTTCGACATTCTTTAGTCGTCAAGCCATTCAAAACTCTATCAGTTTATGCATTTAGACACAACTACATATAAACATTTAGCAACTTGTATTCCCATAATTACACCATCTGGAAACCCTAAACAAAGGAAAAATCTGAAATAGACAGAGGAATTTGGAATTTGCCAAGAATCAGACAGCGAATTATATATAATCCTAGCTGTGCTTACTACTTAGTTGTAAGGCAGGCTTAGCAATTCTTGAATCTATTTCTTAGCTGCAATCCTTTCTTTTATGTATATCTCTCTCTTCTTTCTCTCTCTTCTTCTCTTCTAGCCCCTGGCCTTTGCATGTGTGTGTCCTCTAACTCATAAACAAGCCCCCAGGGTAAGTATCAGGGTTGCTGGCCTTCCATATAGTATGCAACACCACCACTCAACACAGAACAAAACGTTGGATATACCAGCCCACTCTGGATTCTGCCTGTCTGGGTTCAAATCCCAGCTGCACACTCACTAGTTGACTCTAAGCAAGCTGCTTAACCTTTTAGTATCTCATTTCCTCATCTGCAAATGAGAATAATAGTCCCTATGTCATCAGGTTCTTGTGAGGATCTAACAAGATAATACACGCCAAAAGCTTAGAACAGAGCCTGGCTCACAGAAAGGTTCCAAAAAGGTTTGCTATGAGATGTGGATGATTATAAAGTTAGGAGCAATGATGATTTCTAGTTCCTCCATTCTCTGGCAGTACCTGGTTTGATTTTGCTGGCCTCTTTCTCTTTTCTTGTTTGGATTCTTTTGTTATCAGTGAAGTAACAGAGCAAAAGTGCCCAGAGGTGAAACCAAACCCGGTTAAAATTAAACCAAAAGTTGACACTTATTTTTAAAACAGCATCAGAGAAGAAGCTCAATGCTCCTATTTATAGAGAGCACCCACCTGGATAGAAGAGTTTGCAATAGCTTTGGCAAAGGGATCCATAATTATTCCTGTTTTAATAGGAGATTCCTTACCTGGAGCTCCACTTGGTGGTGTAACTTGGTAAACAATGGGTGTCTGCCCCCTGGAAAACTGTTCAGGAAAGGTCATCACAAGGGAGCATTTCATTAGCATATCACAACCACAAACAAGAAGCAAAAGTCATTCTTCATTGAATATTAGTCTAAGGTGGTAAATGGTTACATTTCCTCAAATCAACTAACATCTATTTCTTTTTATCCCCATAATCTATCTGTGAAGCAGAGGTGACGGATATTACTATAGTTCTTCCATTTGAGAGGTAAAGGAATTTTTTCAAGGTCCCAGAGCTCTCTGCCCTGCACCATATTGTCCAAACTTTGGCAAGTTTCTTTCTACCTGTCCACCTGCCATACCCAGGAACACATTTTACCAGAAAGAAAGGTAGGTAGGCCAGGCTTGAGAATTCCATTATGTAACTTGGTATCTTGTAATCTTGAAGGATTTTTTAATTTTTCTAGACAATAATTCACTTTCTTAAATTGAAAGGATTGCAACTTAACTTATTATCACCCAACACGTAAACAGGAATTAGCAAGCTAAAAAAATTGGAAGTTGGGTAGACACACAAGTGAGGTGTTTGTTGGGAAAGTGGACGGTGCCTATTGGGAGAAAAATGATGCAAATGATTCAAGGAATGGGAAGGAAACTTATTCTTTGAGAAGGAGGAAGCAGCACTGATGGGAGAGGGGAAAGCCTGGTCATGGCGCTCCAAATCATCTTTCTATGCCCCCTCCCCACAAAGCCCATTCTCTGTTAATTATAAGCTCCAAAGAGGCAGGGATGATGCCGGACTCAGTCACGGTCATATCTTTGTGACTAGCCTGGGATAGAGAAGACATTCAAATCTTTGTGAATGAATAGAGTGGCCCCCTGTGAGATCATTGATGTGGTGCTTGTAAGTAAAAGAGAGAAAAAGACAACTCCAGGAATTCCATCTCACCTATAGGCATCTGGGTTAACCCAAGATTAGTGCACTTCATGGCCAGGGCCAGTGTGAAAAGAGGAGCAGAAGGATGGACTGACCAGGCCAAAGTTTGACCCATGAGCTAATGACACTCAGGAAGAGACCTGGTCTCCCCCTCCGGCCGCCCTCACCCCCAACCCCCTCTAGATGCCCAGACTGCCTTCATTCCCCATAAACTACACTGCTTCCCACTTGCAAATCCAATGACAGCAGATCGTTTAGCTTGGTCTGCTTCCAGCATTCCAGGAGTCCACCTTCCCAGGGAGAATATCACCAAAGAATAACTCCATTGTTCATCCACAGCCCGAAGCAGAGGGGAGAGCCAACAACATTTCAACAAAGCTGGCGGTGGCCTGGCAAGTGTGGGTTTTAGGCATTGATCCACATGGCTGTACAACCTGCCATCAAGGCCAGTTTCCTCCTTTCTAAGGGAGAGGTTTAGAGAACAGGTCACAGGAAGTATGCACAAGCAGGAGGTCAAGGTGAGACTGTAGTGACCTCACTGACTGGGAGCAGCTCTGATCTCACCAAAAGATAAGGATTAATGCAATTCCACACACACCTGCCAAACTTGCACTCCCTACCCTGGCCTCCCAGCTTCCTCCCGCACCCAGGCCTTCACCTCCCACTGGGGCGCCTTTCATACCACTGTCATTTCCATTGGAAGTATATCCTAGGAGCCTCAGGAGGCAGAGCAGCCTTACTACTCCCTCTCATAGACGTTAGAAACTGAGGCAAAAGAACAATCGAGTCCAAACCAAATAAGGAAACATGGCTCTGGATTTCCAGCTTGCAGCGTCAGCTCTAGCGCTCAGTCTGTGAGCCGTCCACCCCAAGCGTGGGGGCAGTAGAGTGACTCCTTGATCACTCCTTCCCGTTCCTTGGCATGCTGGGGCGGCTCAGAGTTCAACCTCAGAAAGAGTCTTCCCTGTGATTCCCTCTGAGCTGACACCACATGAAAATGGTACATTTCTAAGGAAAACAGGCCCCGCTCACCCAGCAAGCTAGAGACAGGACAAAGTGAAAAATTAATGAGCTTCCAAATCAAGCTTCCCGCCTGCGGATCCCTGAGCGCCAGCGAGGTCAGGGGCGGCAAGAAGGGGGAGAGGAAAAGCGGCGGATTAGGAGAGTGAAGCCACAGCCCCCAGCTGCTTGATAAACCTTCTGTGAGTTGTTCAAACTTGTCAGCGCCCGCAGCCGGCTCTTTGAAGTGGACTGCGAGATGGAATTAATTTTTAATACTCACGGTTCCCCCAGTCCCAGTCCCAAAACAAAGAGACACACCGTGTTTTATTTAGCTTGGAATGCCTCTCATTAACTGCGTCCCCTGGTGATTATTCATCAACTCGCCAAGCTAAGCCGAAGCACTCAAGGACTTGTTTTCTTTAATGTGCAATTTTAGGAAGTGCTTCTCCTCTCTCCCCTTGCTCTCCTTTCCAGTCTTTAATAAGTAGGAACACTACTATCTGGGGTGAAAGGAACATCAAAACCAAAAACAGCACGGTGATCAGGGAGGGTGCTTGGCCATCCGTCTTCTGTTACATTCACAGAGACAGTGGAGAGGTGGGGGTGCGGGGCTTAATAAGAAAGAGTGATCTTTTTTTTTTCTTTCTACTGCATATGTACAGAAGCAAAATTCCAGAAAACAAGACTCTCTGGGAGTGAGAAACAAGTTGTTAAATGTGAACTGACAGCAAATTCCAAATTTGTCAATGAATTGCCTGTATAAAATGTAGATCGTAACAGGGATGAATTTAGGGGATGAAGTCTTGTTCTAAAGGAGCATTAATTAATGACAAAGACTTTTATGAACAACTCTTCAGCGGAGGCACCCTGTGGGAAGGACAACCATGACAAAGAGCTCTGTCAAAACTCAGCCTTTTATGAAAAGTCTAGGGCCTACCCTTTCAGAGATTAGTGGAAAACTAACCCGAAATGGACAATAGGCTGAACCAAACACAGAATTAAGACCAAGTATACATATTGCTTCTCCAACATAAGTTAGGCATTAACTCATAAACTCTCTGCTTCCGTTTAGCTCTGCACTTGGAGAATGCCACCAGCAAATGCCCTTTCAATCTAGGATTAGAAAGAGAAGCAGAAATCACACGAAGCAGAGGGCAAGGTAGAACCTGGGTCTCTGAGTCCCTTCCCCCCTACTAAGACTTAGGAGAATTGCAGCTGTGAAATGAAACACTGACCAATGATAATCTTTGCAGCTCCTCATGGGCTTAAGTTTAGATGAAGATTTAGAATCCAATGCTGGGGGACTCCTGGGTGGCTCAGTCAGTTAAGCGTTTGCCTTTGGCTCAGATCATGATCCCAGGGTCCTGGGATCAAGTCCCGTATTGAGCTCCTTGCTCAGCAGGGAGTCTGCGTCTCCCCCTCCCTCAGCATCTCCCCCTGCTTGTGCTCTCTCTCTCTCTCTCTGTGACATATAAATAAATAAAATTTTTAAAAAAATAGAATCCAATGCAGGTTCAAGTCTTAGTTCTTTTAGACTCCACATGTAAGTGAAATCATACAGTATTGGTCTTTCTCTGACTTATTTCCCTTAGCACAAGACCCTCTCATTCCATCCATGTTGTCACAAATGATAAGATTTATTCTTTTTTATAGCTGAGTAACATTCCATTGTGTATATATAACCCCTCTTCTTTGTCCATTCATCCACTGATGGACACTTGGACTGCTGCCATATTGTGGCTATTATAAATAATAAACATAGGGGAGCATATATCTTGACAAATTGGTGTTTTAGTTTTCATCACATAAATATCCAGAAGTGAAATTGCTGGATCATGTTTCTATTTTCAATTTTTTTGAGGAACCTCCTTACTGTTTTCCATAGTGGCTGCACCAATTTACATTCCCTCCAGGAAAGGGAATATAGTTAATAACACTGTAATAACTCTGTGTGATGACAGATGGCAACCTAGACTTATTCATGGGGATCACTTTGTAATGTATAAAAATATCAAATCACTATGATATACACCTGAAACTAATAGGACATCATATGTCAATAATTAAACTAATTTAAAAAAATCCTAGTTCTGCCATTTAGTACCTGGATGACATAGGCAAAATTATTGATGAGATGGGCACATTATTTCATCTCCCTGAGCCTCAAGTCACTCATCTGTAAAACCAGGATAATAAATAGTTGCCCCTTAAAATTGTTGTGAACATCAAATTAATGTATATAAAGCACAGAACCTGACATACAAGGGCTCCATACTTAACTTTCATTGGTATCGTCTCAGACACCTCACAACTACCACCCACCCTTCTTCTTACCCTGGCAAAGCAGACTCCGGCTGACTTATAACTTGCTTCTTGATAGCACAAGCCTATCCTCAGATGAGGCAAAGACACATTCCTCCATCCTTAGAACCCACCTTGAACGTACAGTTGTTTCGTGGTCCAGGACTCGGGCTGCCCACCACCTGTCCCCCAGAGTGCACTTCCAGGTAATACAGACCCTCGTGTGCTTCAGACAGCAGAGATCTGAGGGCAGAAAGTGGAAATCCTTGTGAACCAAAAACTGTGAACTACCAAAGCCAGAAGCCCCACGTGACCACTCCAAATTTCCTCCGGCACCTGTGAAACAGAGCTAACCAAGGATTCCTAGGTTTCACTTTACACCGTCTAGATCCACTCACCCACTAGACTTTAAAGATTGGATCCTTCAGCAACATGTTATAATTGTTTTACTGAAGGTCCTTAAAATTAAAAAAAAAAAAATTCTGTCTTGTTCCTCAGAATTGTAGGTTCATAGGACTTCAAGACGTGGAAGGGACATTGATAGATAATCTAATCCTAGTTTCCATTAAAAAAAAATTTTTTTTGGTGGTTCCTGTAATGCCTGGGTGGCTCAGTCGGTTAAGCATCTGCCTTCAGCCCAGATCATGATCCCAGGGTCCTGGGATCGAGTCCCACATCGGGCTCCTTACTCAGTGGGGAACCTGCTTCTCCCTCTGCCTGCCGCTCCCCCTGCTTGTGCTCTCTCTCTCTTTCTCTCTCTCTCTCTGACAAATGAATAAATAAAAAATCTTTTAAAAAATTTTTTGACAGTTCCAAATAGATTAAGAAACTTATGTCTGCAAACACCACAGGTCAAGAGCAAAGTAGGGCTTGAATCCTAGGCTCTCTCTGATAAAAGGCATTGATTTCACATGTTGCCAAAAAAATTCTTGACTTCATAATATTCAAGCAGTCCATAAACACTTCATATATCCATCAGGAGAGTCCTAGACCCCCTCTCCTCTTTTCACAAATATCACAGTGATTTCTTCCCCTCTTTGATGCTGCCATTCCTGTTCATTTTTGTAAGAGAGGGAATATGATGAATAAGGAGCTAGAATTAAGAAGTGCCTCCCCTCCAAGAGTTTCTCACCAAACTTTTCAGCATGACTTTAAGTATTTAAATCTGCACCATCCAGTGTGTAACCATTAGCCATATGTGGTTACTGGGCACTTGAAATGTGGCTAGTCACAAATACAATATGCTATAAGTGTAAAATCTCAGTGGACTTTGAAGACTTGGTGTGCAAAAAATATATAAAGCATATCATTAATAATCTATATATTGATTACATATGAAATAATATTCTGGATATGTTGAGTTAAATAAAAATTATTAAAATAATTTCACTTGTTTCATTTGACTTTTTAATGTAGCTACTAGAAAATTTTAAATTACATTTGTGGCTCACCTAAGGTTTGGATTAGACAGTGCTGATCTAGATGCTACAATGTCAATCCTGGTGAAAGCAGGTATGTCTTTAGGATAATGAATATGACAGTATTTAATTGATGATAAAATGTGCATTTTTTCACATTTGGGGGTTAATTGAACTTGATATTCATCTTCCAGCCAATGAGTACCTGTAAGAGGATAGTGTTTCTTTTCCTCTAAAAAAGATTATATAAAATCAGTGGTGCATCTGAAAATCATTAGCATGTTGGGATTGAGGAGATAGAACATATAAAACTTCAGAGTTTTGATCTATTTCATGGCAAGTTCTTGCAGGAACTCTATACCCATACCTACCATAAAATGTAAGGAAGACGTACAACTCAGTTTTAAAACAATTAGCAGCAGGGCTGAAAGAAAGTTCAGTTCAAGAGACGTCTATGGGGCAACATCTACTCACAAGGCATTGTGCTAAGTACCATAAGGACTACAAAGGTGGTATTAACACACCCCTTGTCCTCAAGGCACTTCATTCTAGGATGAATCTGCAAGGGAACAACTGACCTAAGTGTCATGAGAAACACAGGGCTGAGGAAACAGGGCCACTGCGGCTACACGTGCCATGCCTGTGTGTAAATTACAAAAGGTGCTCCTTCCTCAAAGCTGTGACCACCACCACCTGGATGTCAGCCCCTATCTGCCTCCCTTTCAAAGAAGGGCAAGATTACACTCAGCTGTACGTTCAGGGAAGAGGTGACATTTGCAGGTTAGATTTCAGTAGGCAGAGACGGAAAAAAGGGGGACTTCCTGAAGGAGAGAACAGAAAACAAAAGGAAATGACAATGTTGTTGTTGTTGTTGTTTCTCTTAAGCAATGATCCACTTTCACGGGGCATCTCAAAGACATGAGTAGGGAAAGAACGAACTCGTAGAAACTTCGTAAGACGACAAAAACTTGAGTAAAACAGCAGATGACCTGGAATCCTGTACAAATCACACCAAAAAGGAAATACGCTGAGGACTAAAGCAAATTTCCTAACGGGTTTGGGGTTTAGGCACAATCATTCCAATTATGCCTATTTCAGAAGATGAGTTCTTTAGATGGCTAATGGCACCATTTATTGAAATCTTAATAGCGATAGAGCTCCTTGCAAACAACAATAAGAAAACACAGCTGGAAACACAATCCAACCCCTCCTTATAAATGTCTCAAGTTTCTCAAAATTCTTCCCTGTATTTTCATCCTCCCTTAAGCCCCAGAGCCCTGATAGGGAACTTTTCAGAAGCGTATTCACACAGAACATTTTTAAAGCTATAGCTGATAACTGCAGTCATAGAGGGAGTTGCTCTAATTTGCCACCCCAAAACTACCGAGATAAGCAAAGCACTCGCCCTGTCTGATCTTCTCCTTCCCAGACAGGTGTACCTGGTCCTGCACATGACCGCCGGCAAATCCAAGAAGACGGGAGAGACGTCACAAGGGATGCTCGGCAGGACAGGCGCAGCCGCATTCACCAGGTAGATCTCCAGCTGAGAGCCACTGGTGGGATAAAGGAGCTCCGACTCCCAACCTAAACACAAGGGAGAGGGGAATCTCGGGCTGAGCAGAGTTGTTGTAATCCACACAGGAGAATATAAAAACACAGCCACATAGGGGCAAGGTGATAAGCTGAGCTTGCCTGAGGATTAAATGACTACTCTTCATTTCCAAACGCATTTATGACTGCGGTGTAAACGGATAGTCTCATTTATGAGTTTATAAGAAGAATTTTCCTCTCTTCAGGTCCATCCACTGAAATCCAGGACTTTCTCAGCCCTAAGCTAAACCGTGGTTTAGAAGTTCCCACATATAGAATCATGTGCAAGGAAGATAACTAAGATTCTGGGCAACACAATGCTAAGGACTATCTACACGCTACCGAATCGTGTCATTTAGGGTTTCTAGGGTCCCATCCCACAGGTTGGGATAAGAAAGCGGACGTGGGCATATGAGGGTGTCGTGTGCCCTACTTCTGTGACACCAAGTGAGCATCTGGAAGCACAGAGGTCAGTGTCAGTGGGTCCAACAGCCCTCAGGCCCTCTTTTACACCTGTCCTTAGCCAAGGGAGAGCCAAAGACTCATATTATTTAGGATTCTTAACACCAATAAATAAGAAACTGACATTTGGTAAGACCCAAACCTACCATCAAAAATGACCGTGATCCACGTTCCCCCTGCAAGACTACCTTCTTCAGGTTCAACATGGAAACTCAGGGACGGCACTGTCAGTAAGTAAGAAAAACACTGGGTTTAAAGCTCAGATTCAATACATCTGCTTCCCTAATGTTATAAAAACAAAAGATAGCATTCCTCAGAATCACCAGAAGGGCTGGACAAAGCACAGATTGCTGGGCCCCAGCCCTGGAGTTTCTGACTCAGTAGGTGCAGGGTAAGGCCCAGGAATTTACAGTTCTGACCTGGTGCTGCTCGTGCTGCCGGTTTGGGGATCACACCTTCAAAACTTTCATTTTAAGGACAGTTCTGGCTCATCCTCTTATTTTGGACATCCAAAAACCCACAGTTCACCAGAACAATCCTGAATTTCTACTTCCTTTGGGAAGGACTTCAAGGACACATTTGGTTCCTAATTAAACAGAATATCTCTTCTCTCTTTCCCACCCTTTAATTAGGTAGTCATAATTTAGTTGTAAAGTCACCCCTTATTACTTGTAATTCCACTTCCCCAGAGGAGAGGAGAAACTTCTAGAAGCTGTCCCTATTTCAATCATCCTGCTCAGTATACCATCTTCTGATTTCCTCCTTTTGAATATATGATCAGAATGACTCCCCAGATGGATACAAAATTCTGTAGATTTTTTTGCCTTGCCTGCTGAGAGAGAGGCTGAAGCATGGATCACTGCTGGAATTTCCTTGAAAAAAAAAAACAATATAGACTACACATGCTAGGCTAGATTGGGTTCTCCCATCAATACCATTGGCTGAGCATAATAATCAAATCCTTATCTTTGAAGACACCTCTCGACATGCCTTAGCCGAGGCAAAGCCAATTCAAGGAGCCATCAAAAATCGGTCAGCTCCTCAGTGAGATCATAGATAGGGAAAGTGTTATCTACAGAACACTTTTCATTTCCTGTGTCAGAAAAGATAAAGGATAATCCAGGCCATGCTAACTCTGGTTAACCCAGACCTTCCATGTACATTTACAAAGGGGGCATAATGCACAACCAAGCGTGGTGGGCAATCATTCACATCAACACAATTATTCACGGCAGGCCCAGCCAGACCAGCCCATGCTTACCCTTCAAAAGAGTACTAGATACTTCTACCTAAAGAAGGGCCAAAACTAATGCCATCAAAAGATACCAAGGAGGGGCGCCTGGGTGGCTCAGTCGTTAAGCGTCTGCCTTCGGCTGAGGTCATGATCCCCGGGTCCTGGGATCGGGCCCCGCATCAGGCTCCCTGCTCAGCAGGAAGCCTGCTTCTCCCTCTCCCACTCCCCCTGCTTGTGTTCCCTCTCTCGCTGTCTCTCTCTCTCTCTGTCAAATAAATAAATAAAATCTTTAAAAAAAAAAAAAGATACCGAGGATAATCAAATTCACAAAGAAAATTAGAGACGTGATTTGAGAAACAAAGAGTTTGATACAAGCAGTCATTAACCTCTAAGACGAGATAAGCTATTCCCTTCGGGAAGACAAAGCAGTAAAATCTAAAAAGAATTACATCATATGGCTCAAAAAGGAACTATAAAAAGAAGGTTATAAGTTATTATTAGAAGCTCAAGACTATTAACAGCAACCTCCATTGGCCATTAAAAAAGTATATATTCGGGGGGTGGGAGGGATGGGGTGGCTGGGTGATAGACATTGGGGAGGGTATGTGCTATGGTGAGTGCTGTGAATTGTGCAAGACTGTTAAATCACAGATCTGTACCTCTGAAACAAATAATACATTATATGTTAAAAAAAAAAAAGAAGAAGAAGAAGAAGAAGATAGCAGGAGGGGAAGAATGAAGGGGGGGAAATCGGAGGGGGAGACGAACCATGAGAGACGATGGACTCTGAAAAACAAACTGAGGGTTCTAGAGGGGAGGGGGGTGGGAGGATGGGTTAGCCTGGTGATGGGTATTAAAGAGGGCACGTTCTGCATGGAGCACTGGGTGTTATACGCAAACAATGAATCATGGAACACTACATCTAAAACTAATGATGTAACGTGTGGTGATTAACATAACAATAAAAAATAAATAAATAAATAAAATTTAAAATTTTTTAAAAAGTATATATTCATAACTAATACATAGCCTCAACTACTAAACAGGAAAAAGTAATCTCTAAGCAGTGAAAATTTAAACCCAGAGTACATACTTCAAGACTTTCCCCCAAATAATATTTTAAGTATCGATAAACTAGTTCTCAAGGTAACTTGTTGTGTTCTATCTATAATCCCTTCAGAACACATCCTACTCACCTGCCAGAAGTAGTATTTCCATCCTCATCAGAGAGATCAGCCAGACAGTCATCCTGTCCACTTAAATCAATCCTCTCAAAATTTTCAATTTTGCGGGAGCAGTGTAGTTTTCGTGCTATATAAAAAAAAAAATGAAAAATTACCATCATTTTTGCTCACATACTATTACTTGACTGTGCCAAAACTTGGAAAATTAAGGAAGTGATACCAACACGGCCCTAGAGTCTTCAAAGGGACCCACCATCCTCCCAAGCTCAAGAGAAAAGGATAATCTAAGAATCTTGTGTAAAATCATCACTATCCGACCCCTTCCCCCTCTCCCACCAACTTATTTTATGCATGTTTAAGCTGGGTAAATAAGAACAGCCTCTTTCATTAACTCATTATTGAACAAAAGCTTAATTTAAAAAATAATAAATTCTAGATCTCAAGATACTAGTTAATAGTGGTTGTAGGGTGGGGGGTAGGGGGAGGTTGTTTTGTTTTGTTTTGTTTATAGAAGAGTCTCAGTCCTCCAGGAAACCAATCAACACAAAAGAGTAAAAAGTTTAACAAAGCAAATGTTAAGTATGGTACAGTGTTAAAAAAAAAAATGGTACTAATGGGAATTTGGGGGTAAACTGTCATGTCCTCACAGCAGAGGAGAAAGGGAGGAAAGAAACAGGAAGAAAAAGCTGGACCCTCCAAACTGTACCCCAGGATGCCAGGGTCTCTCTACCCCATTCCTGTGGAATGCTGGCCCAGTCCACCAGGCCTAGCTTCCCTAAACCCTGCCTTTATTTTGCCATTGTTCTGCTTAATGCTTTTAATTCAATGCAAAACCGCCATCATTCATAAAATGATAAGAATACCTCTCAGTGGGGCTCCTAGGTGGCTCTGCCCGTTAAGCAGCCCACTCCTGATTTCGGCCTAGGTCACATCTCAGGGTGGTGGGATTGAGGCCCCCATCGGGCTCTGCGCTCAGCAGGGAGTCCACTTGAGATTCTCTCTCTCCCTCTGCTCTTCCCCCGGTTTGCACTTGCTTCTCTTTCTCTCTCTCTCTCTAAAATAAGTAAATA
Organism: Halichoerus grypus; assembly: GCF_964656455.1. Lineage (NCBI taxonomy): Eukaryota > Metazoa > Chordata > Mammalia > Carnivora > Phocidae > Halichoerus > Halichoerus grypus. The sequence continues at coordinate 97,784,121 of NC_135720.1, read as the reverse complement.
AAATATGTTTCTAAAAAAAGAAGAATACTTCTCAGGATCTTTATCAGCATTAACTGAGGTGATATATACAAAGAAATTAACACAGGGCCTGGCACATCCCCAGGCATGTTAGTTTTTCTTTCAAAGGCTCTCTATTTCCAATGCAAAGCCCTGTCTCTGATTTCTCCGTTGGCCACGATCTGGGACCCTACCTTTCCAAGTTTCCCTGCATGGCTTTCCAAAGCGAACCCTGCACTGCACCAGATGGTTCTCCCCATCACCTCGCAGACAATCCTTTGTCAGGTCAGCCCCTTCCTTGGCTCCTGGGGCTGCCTTCTGTACTCCCCAAAGTCTCTCATGGCCTAATGAAATCCTGGCCTTACTTCCCTTCCTGGCACTACTCAGGAGCTACCTCCTCCACAGAATCTGTCCCCTGTGTTCGTCTGCTGCCCCCCTACCCGGAGGGTAAGGAGAGACGGAGGAAAGAGGCAGACAGACCTCTCCGGACTGGAAGGCGGCAGGTTCAACAAGCAAGGAAACGTACATACAGGCTCATCTTGGGCACCCTCAGGACGAGTAGATCTCCGCACCTGCCTGCCTGAATCTTCAACGCTTATATAGAGGCCTCAGTGGGGTTCAAACCATACCAGGCAGGGAGTCTCAGCACCACATTGTTCTCTCAAGGCCGCGTCCTTGAAAACGGTCGCCACTGTGGGAAAGGAGGGCGGGGTGTACATTTCAAGGACGGGGGAGGAGTGAGGAGCCTCTGATTGCCCGACTGCCCGGGTCAGCTTTCTGGTCAACTGGAGGTCACGTCCTCTCCATGACCCCTCCTCCCAACATGCCACCCCTCCTAACCAGTGTTTACAATCTCACGTGCCCCCTCTTCTGCAATGTGCCCTGAACAGTCAGCAAGGGCTTCCGCCAGCATCGAGGTGGCTCATTTGGCGGCTATCCGGCTGCACTTAGAGGCAGATTCCACAGCAACACCATAGCACGTGCAAGAGAAAACACAGACTAAGATCATGATCCCCAAAATAAGTAACAATTTTTTCCATCAAGAGCCCCATGACCCAAACCATTCATTTACTAAGTCCCCTAGCATCGTGGTCGAATGGCTCAGGGCATTCACTTGTGTCTTTGTGATTTAATTAGCAGACTCTCACAGGTATGAACAAACAACACTCTGGAGAATGGCATAGGTACCTCTTCCTGAGGCAACAATAATGTCCAAAGCCATCCTATTTTGGAGGATAGTTTTTCTCATTAGAGACATTTCGGTGTTCAGTAAGGACAGACTTTGCCAGCTATCATTTAAGTCTTGCTGTGTGAATGTAGTGAGGGTTTCTATGTGTTTTATGATGTCCTCCAGGCCAATGGAGGGACAAAGACGGTGGCCAAATTATAGTACCAGTGGAAAACAGAACATGCTCACCTGGCCTTGAGGAGAGGGAAGTTGGCAGCTTTAGGAACTTGACCGGGTTGTGCATACCGTACATGTTGGCTGGGGAGGTAGATGAGAGGAGATGAATGCCAGACCAGGACCTTCACCTTCTCCCTCTTTCAATGGTGCATGTTCCATTCCAAGCATAGTGTGTTTGGACAAGTCCAGCTTGCCACAGAACAACTGGATCCCAGAGGAGACTGAGTAGTTCCCATTTACCAGGGATGCGAAGTAATTCACCCTTTCCAGTAGGACATCTCATTGTAACTGCCGTAGATAATGCCTTTCCCAGGTATGATGGGGTTTGGTGTTCTCAGCAGCATCGCACCTTGAGCCACATGAGAAATGGGGCAATGGCTGTTTTCCATGACTTCCATATCTTTGCCATTTGGGGTGTCTCAGTAGGGGTCCCCAGTCTGGTATATGGGGCAAAGGGTCCTACTGATTTTTCATTCAAATGTATTAAAGCCTGGGATAGTATTTTAGCCCAGCCAGCCAAATGACTTTGCTTATTAGTAATTTAATCTGCTGCTTTAATATTACATTTTTCCTTTCTACCAATCCTGCTGCTTATAGGTTATAAGGGAGAAGGACCCTCCACTCGATGTCATGTTCTTTTGCCCAGTCTTGTATATCACGACCTTTGAAATGTGACCTCCTATCACTGTCTATTCAATAAGGGTATCTGTACATGGTACTTAGCTTCTCTAATTCCCTAATGGTAGCAACCTGGTTGTGCTGTGACAGGGGATAGCTTGGGTTAAGCCAGATACAGTGCCCATATAAAACAAGGCATATTTAGAACCCACACTCAGAGGGAAGGGACCATTAAAATCAATCCCTGACTAGTTGGAAACTCCAATTGATGGTCCCAGACTCCTTTAGTAGTTGCCTTGGATATTATTTAGAACAAACAGGACATGCTGTTACTGCATTAACCAAGTCACTGTATTTCAGGGGCAATATGGAACCTTGGCAACATGCCGTCTTATGTGAGTGCTATGGTGACCTCTCTTCATATGTACCCGATCTGCTTTATCTACTGATGGATCAGTGGCTAGCGCATGTGCTGGGCTAGGGCATCAGCTTCCTGATTGCCATGGGGGTCAGTGCCTTACTATCTGCGATGTGGAAGACAGTGAGGACTCTTTCAGGCTCTGGCAGATGGACCCAAATGTCTTTCTGCATATCCCGACCCCTCAAGGGCTTATTCATGATCATCCATCCCTTGGCTTCCCATTATATAAGCCATGGGGGTTCCTCTCTTTGTAAAGTCCAACTGTCAGTGCAAAGGGTTAACAGGCAGGATGCCTAAGTGATCACCAGCCAAACCAGTGAGCTCAGCCCAAGGGCCGCTGAGGTTCCTTCGGGCTTGCATCCCCATGGTGCCAGGGTTGGGCTGGACGGTAGCTCCAGTCCCTACAGGAGGGTTGCCCTGCCCAGACCCATCTCTATACCAGGCATCAGCAGGGATTTCCCCCGTTTCCTCTCTCCAGGCTGCCGGGGCTTCAGGGGCTGCTGTAGGAAAAGGGCTGAGAGCATCTGGAGCATCTACATACTCCACATGGCCTCACAACACCTGCATTTTTGAGACGGTGGGCGGCTTCTCTGTTGTAAACGGGCACGCCACTTAGTCAAAGTGGGGGTTTGACCTCCACCGTGGCAGAGGTGGGTCAATGGAACATATTTTTAACACATATCTTGATGGGAAGGGAAATGTTTACCACAATATGCTCTTCCTTCCTGTGAGGCTTTACCTGGAGGAGCACCAGGTACACTGCTAGGAGCTGTTGCTCTGCAGGGGCATATTGGGTTTCTGCCCCCTTCTAGAGCTCGCATTAAAATCCTAGAGGTACTCTCTCTTTCCATTGTCTTTGCTATCATGCCCAGCCCATACTTTATAGCATCACAGACACATCTAATTCAAAGGGTAGCTCTGCTTGGGAGAGGCCCCGAGACTTAACCTGCTTTACTAATATTTTCACCTTCTCAAAGGCAGCTTGTTGTTTTGATCCCCAGTTCTATATGTGTCCTTTCTTTACTAAGTGGTATAAGGGATGGAGGTACTGTGCCAGGTATGGAATTAAAGTACCCCCAAGCCCCCAAATCTATACAAAGTCTTGCATCTCTTTCCTGTTCTTAGGGTTTGGAAGGGCTTGCATCTTATCAATCACAGATTCCAGGATAACATGCATCTTATCCAACCAAACAACTCCTCAAAACTTGATGATAGGGCCTTGGCCTTGAATTTTCTGTGGGTTCACTGCCCATCTTCTCCCGCACAGATGTTTCAGCAAATCCTGCAAAGTGTCCTGCCGCAGAGACTAGTCTTCACATTTTAATATGATATCATCAGTGTAATGGACCCATTTTTATTGATGTGGGGAAGAAGAGGGACAGATCTCAGATTACCATCTGGGAATATACCGTGGAGCTGTGCAAGTAGCTTGGAGAAGTATCTGAATGGCCCATTGTTGCCCCTCCCACATGAAGGCAAATTGATCTTATGACTCAGTGGCCAGTGGTAGACTGAAAAAAGCTTTTGCTAAGTCTGGCACAGCATAGTACATTTCTAGGATGGTGGTCAAGGTATCTAGGATGGTGGCAATGTTGGGCACAGCCACCTGGTTGGGGGGGCATGACATTCGTCAATTTTCGATAGTCTACTATCATCCTCCATGAGCCACCTGGCTCTTTTACTGGCCGTACAGAGCTGTTGAAAGTATTATGGGCAGTATATACAATACCCACCCGATATGGTTCTTGGACAGTTTTCCTAGTTCCTTGTGTCCCCCAAGCAATTTGTACTATTTGACAATGAGCATTTTCAAGGGGGTGGTAGACTTCCTGATTCCCAACTGGCGCATTCCCTCAGCACTGGTTTGATTACTCTAACCTGGAGGCAGAATTCACCAATTCAGCTTTGCAGAGTTTGACCTTGTAGGCTATGGATGCCCAATGTGCTCTCTGGCAAGAGAAACTTTGTGTTCTTAGGGCACCTGGGTGGCCCAGTTGGTTCAGTGTCCGGCTCTGGTTCCAGCTGAGCACCGAGTCTGCTTAAGACTCTCTCTCCCTCTCCCGTTGCCCCTCCCACCTGCGAGCATGCACTCTCTCTCGATAAAATAAATAAATAAATCTTTTTTTTTTTAGTTTTTTTTAAGATTTTATTTATTTATTTGACAGAGAGAGACACAGCGAGAGAGGGAACACAAGCAGGGGGAGTGGGAGAGGGAGAAGCAGGCTTCCCGCTGGGCAGGGAGCCTGATGCGGGGCTGGAACCCAGGACCCTGGGATCATGACCTGAGCCGAAGTCAGACACCTAACGACTGAGCCACCCAGGCGCCCCTAAATAAATAAATCTTTAAAAAAATAAATATAACCTTTTATTCTTGTGGAGAAGAATGCCCAATTTGTGGTGTCAAAGCGAACTTCCTGACCATAACTATTTGTCCTCTATAACCATCAATGGTGCTCAGGGGACCAGAAAACTTCTGAGGGTTACCGTGCATTAGAGTGCATTGGGCTCCGGTATCCACCAGAGCCATCACCTTTTGATAATCTCCGGTGGACCAGTGAACAGTGAGCTGAACATGAGGCCTCTAACCTCCTTTACTGGCCCTAACCTGGAGGCGATCCTGAGCTGCATCCTATATGGAAGGTGTGGAAGGCACCCACCCCAAATAGGACTGTATCCTTGTGGCCTCTGCTGGAGCAGATGGGGCAGCAAGGATGGTGGGGGCCAATGGAACTGGTCTGAACTGTTGTTCCGGTTTAAAGTTTTCCACAGGCCGACCAACAGAGCACTGGATTGCCAGGCTATTTTTTCAGGGTGGAGTCCTGCAAGCAAGGATGTCAAACCACAGTGACGTCCTCATTACTTTTATCAGACCCTTTACAGCCAATTGGAATAGCTTTTCAGCTTTTTGAGTTCCCTCTCTGTCTCAGGTCTTTATCGCAGCCCATTCCCACTTACAGGATTTGTCAGTTTTGCCTAGATCAGCGATGGATTGCCCAACATCATCAATGTCTTATCCCACGATTGGACTCAGCATGGATCTCAGCATCCCATACCAGGTACTGAGGGCACGCTGGAGATCTTGGCTTTCATTCTTGCTGTGAATGTGGCCTGATCGGGGCCTTCAAAGACAGGGCCATCAATTCCCTGTCTCATTTCCAATTCTCTCAGAATTTGTGGTACCCTCTCTATAGATTTCCACAACCTCTTGTACCCAGGGAGAGCCCCCTTGTTAGGCCAAGCCTCCCTATGGGCTAGAATAATCTAATCTATAAGGAAGTGGGTCCCTTGAACCCCCGAACATCGCACAGGCATGGCTGGAGGGCAGAGTATGTGGCGATATTACTCGTCTTCCCTGGCTCCTGCTTATTCAGAGAAATGACATGGCCCCTTGTATCCATCCCATAGCTACACTAACCATGCCTGGATACTTACCCTTTGCTGGAATATGGCATCCGTATCAATAAATACAGTGGGACTATATTCTCTCCTCCTGAGTGTTTCCTGAACTGGTGGCTGCCCCGGCTGCCTGGGGTTGCTGTTGCTGTGCTTTTTGCTTTCCTTTGTATTAGGGACAGGATGGCACGGGGCGCTTTGTCCGTTTTTCAACATCCCCCTCAACATCCTCCTCCTTGCTCTCCTCACTTCCCCAGGGATTCCACCTCTTAGCATCCCAACCAGGCTTTGTCGTTAAGTGCTGGGATCTACAAGAAGTTCTCCAACTGATTATCCTGCTCTTCTACCTGGTCTGCCAGCCCCAGAGCCAGCAGGGTAGTGGGTGGACATCTGCACGTCCTTCTCCAATGTCAGCTCTTCTTCCAACTTTCTAGCTTTGAGCTTCAGCCTGGAGTGGGGCATTGGGGTCTGGCCAAATGGCCCAGAGCAGAGGAGAGCCCACTGCAGCAGATCTTCATTTCCCTCTCTCTGCCACCAGGTGCTCTACGCAGTTCATGGGTCCAGCTGGCACTTTCTGGTGTCCCGGCACTCATGTGGCAGTCCACAAGCATCTTACATCCAGGCCACCCCCCTGCATGGAGACTGCTGGCAGTGCAGGATTTCCCCTGCAGATACCCCTTTCCTAAGGCCCATGTCTTTGGTCTCCTGGCTGGATGGCCAATTGTTGGCTTGAAAACACTCTTGTACTCAAGGGCAAGAAGAGACCGAAGAAAGAGGCAGGCTGCTCCAGATTGGTAGGTAGCAGGTCTAATAAGCAAGGGAATTTAGATATGAGGCTTGTCTTGGGCAGCCCCAATAGGAGTAGCTCTCCATATCTGCCTGCCTGAATCTGAAAAGTCTGTATAGAGGCCTTAACTGAAGTTAGTCACGTAGACCATCCAGAGAGTCTCAACAACACATCACTATCTCAAGGCTGTCTCCTTGAAGACGTCTCACACTGTGGGAACAGGGGGACAGGGGAGGGGCTGAGGAGCCTCCAATTGTCCATGTCCAACTCAGGTCAACCAGCAATCACATCATCTCAGTGACCTCCTCTAACCCCCAGCCATTCCATTTCTCATTGCCCTTTCCACTCTGAACCTCTAGCTTATGTCCTGGGCAGCCTGGGCCACATAGTGCAATATACCTCTTCTTTTAAATTATCCCTTCCTCTAAGAGGTCCAGGGCCCAGTCTTCTATTTCCACAACCATCTCTGTGCAAAGGTCCCACACAGTATTCAGTAAATTTTAACTGGTAAATATATATTTTAAAATTTTATGCCCGGTTTACCTAATCTGAAAGAAATGACTTTCACACACGTGAGATGGGCAGAATCCATGGAAGCCTAGCTAAAAACCATATGCTTTGGATAAAGCCCTGATGACTGCTCTGGACAGGCTGCTGAGCTCCTCCCGGGGCACCCCCCAAGTCAGAGGACACAGACAAATTCCTCTGAAAAATACTGGCTGTGAAATTCTCTAAAAGTTTAAAAAATTCTACTGGATATTTACCCAAAGAATACAAAAACACTAATTCGAAAGGATATAAAAACACTAATTTGGAAGGATCTATGCACCGCTACGTTTATTGCAGCATTATCAACAATAGCCAAATTATGGAAGCAGCCCATGTGTCCACTGATAGATGAAGGGATAAAGATGTGGATAAAATATGCAATGGAATATTACTCAGCCATGTAAAAGTATGAAATCTTGCCATTTGCAACATGGAGGGACCTAGAGAGTACAATGCTAGTGAAATAAGCCAGTCAGGAAAAGACAAGTACCATATAATGTCACTCATATGTGGAATTTAAGAAACAAAACAAACAAAGGGGAAGAAAAAGAGACAAACCAAAAAACAGACTCTTAACTACAGAGAACAAATAGAGGATTACCAGAAGGGAGCTGGGTGGGGGGATGGGTAAAGTAGGTGAAAGGGATTAAGAGTACACTCATCTTGATAAGCACTGAGTAATATACAGAATTGTTGAATCACAATTCTGTATGTTACTCTATTGTTCAACAGAATTGTTGAATCAATATGGTACAGCTAAAACTAATATAACACTATATGTTAACTATACCGGAATTAAAATTAAAATTAAAAAATAAAAGTTAAAAAAATTGACAGAACTAAATACATGTATATATTACTAAATATACATTTAATTTATATTTTTAAGAAAACACTGAAACTAGCAAAAATAGTTACACCCTTTCAGAAAACATAAAAGCCACAATAAACTCACAAAAAAAAAGAACATCTGCATGCAACTTAGAATAAACTTATAGGACTGTCCTGATTAAGATAACCCAATATATGAAATAATCTATATTTAATTAAACTCCACAAACATTTATTATATTCCTAGTATATGCTGGGCACTGTGCGAGGAGCTGGGAAAACAGAGGCAATCTGAGTACATGCCTTCAAGTCCCTGGTGGATGGGTTAGGGATAGAGGCTACTTACATTTATGAAGGGAAATCTATAATATCCAAGTGGATTCAACAAGTGTTCCTATAGGTTGCAAAATTCTCTACCTTTTTACATCTATTTGGAATAGAATTCAATTTTAAAACATTCAATTTTCAGAAATACATCTACCGCATAGAGAAAGGTGCCCAGGAGTATTTGCTATTCAGTCCAAAGAACAGGATCTGACTTGTCTATTACACCCAACAGAATATTCTCAGCACAGGAGAGTCTATTTTCAATCTGGCTGCATGATTTTAATATTTCATTTCAATGCCTGCTTCCCAGCTTGGGACAACAGAAGTCAATATTTACACACTGGTTTTCTTAAAGTTCTATGCTCAGACCTGCATCTTTTCCTCTAGAATAGAGCAGTCAAATCAATAATAAGTGTCATTTTTCTTAACATGATTAATCCACTAATTCTTCCTAAGGATAAACTCAGCCTCCACTTAATTCTCCCAACCAGAGAATTTCCAATCAAACAAGAGCTATGTGCATTTGGTCAAGTCTCCTCTTAGCCCCTGTCTCTCTCTGCTCCCATTCCTCCCCTTCCTCTTTTCCTCCCCTCCCTGTTACCCTCCCCTCCTTTAGAACTCAGAGACAGAGTGGTAGGTTGTTAATACATATCCTCCATTTCCTTTTGCTCACCCAGACATTGGCAAGAGATGCAATACCTAGAGAACAGAGAGCAGAGACATTTCTGAATCACACAGTACCTTTTCTGTTTCTGTCTCGTTGTGACTCGAGGGAGAGATTATCTTTCCTTTCTAAATGATCTTGTCTCTCTCTGATGAGAACCGACGACTGTGTTTTCTGGTTAGAGCCCAGCCCATAGCTACTGTGCAGGTAACCCACTCATGCTGGACTGTAACTCACCTAACTCGTTTGTGTCCTGGCCAAACATGCACCAAAGTAAGAGTTCAGAACTGACCATAGGGCAAGTTTAATGATTAACACAAGCTATTTAGGCTTTTTCCTCAGGGACTTTTATTAATGACTAAAGAAAGAGTGTCTCACATTTTTCTCCACTTACTGCATGTGCCCCAGATAAGAATTTTAAGTAAAAGTCCACCCAGTGAGACAAACAGGCATTCAGCAATTGAAAGTATTTGCCAGTAAGTCAGTGGCCAAACACAGGGCCCAAGACACAGGGCCAGCGGAGGGCTGGTCCCCATTCATGAACAGTCTTTTCATCCAGGGAAATGACTCGTGAGTTCCCTGCTATGGGCTGACACTCTCCCTACAGGAGTGTGCGTCTAAAGAAACAGAGAAAGGAAGTGACTTGTTCAAAGTCTTCCTAAGAAAGGGCCCACTAACCCTTTCCATTGTTTTACTTTCCTCCCTCCCTTCTGACCTCGCTTTCTGGACCAAGAAGAGGCCCTTGACTTGTACTCATCACCCAGACCATGGGTCTCTGTCATTGGTTTGAGTCTTTTGATAAAGAATCAGAGAACAAGCAGGCCCAGGAAGTCAACACCAGCCACCTTTTTCATTGGTTCATGTCTGACTTTTCTGTCTCTGTCCCACCATCCATTCCAATTTATATCACCAGCTTCCTGACCATGTCAGCCTACGCCCAGTGGTTCCTGACCAGAAGAAATTCTCATCTTTTCCTGACCTTTCCTTTGGGAGGGGAAACTTTCCAGTAGAATTTGATAGCCCTGAGTCTCCACCTCAAAGGATCATCACAGACCTGGGAAGCATCCCCCATAAGACTAGATTTAATGCATGAGAACATAGCATAACTCTGATGCCAGCCTAGCTGTCAAGATTTTATCCAAAAGCACCCCAAATTTCTTATGGGTAGGTTTACTTTTCCATTCTTAACCAAAAGAATCCTAATGACTTCAGCTTCTGTGCTCTAGGAACGTCCTGGTGGGCACTCAAGCTCTCCTGTTAAAGAAATGAAGAGAAATGAGCCATTTAATATTCCAAGGCCTAAAACAAGAAGTTGTAGAACTCTACAGCGAGTGGTATGCCACCTGAAAGCTTGGGGAGTCTCAAGTACTCCCCTCTGTGAGTTCCCTCATCCACCTCAAGACCCCCAAATCTAGGTATAGATCTAATTTTGCCAAGCAAACACAACCTCTAGATGTCTAATCATACTCCAAATTCCCTCTCATAAAGAAAATCTAAGTAAAGTCTTGAGCTCAGGTCTGTGACCCAATAATAAGGACAGATGTTCCTCAGAAGGCAGCCTGACCATGGTTCTCCTGCCACCACAACAGAGGTAGCCATGCCCACCCCCAGACTTTGACACTGTTCCCCAGGAAGCTATTTCTATGAGAGTTTATGAAATCTTGGCACAAAAATTTTTGCTCACGGCTATGAAGCAAACTTGAGGAGGTCAAGGGAGAAAGTCATTCTCTGACCCCTTTCTCTAGGATTCTAACACCACTCCAAATTCCTGGGGACTAGCAGCTCTGGGAAATGAGGGGAGAGGGGCACATGAGAATGCACCTCACAGATCCCCAATTATGAAAAGCATAATCAAATCAGGGTCTAGCTGTTGTGCTCTAAGGTTCATCACCACATCTGGCCAAGGCTGCTTCCAACCAAGGACTGAATGGGTCAGGACTAGCAAAGCACAGGACTCCTCTCATGAAGACTTTGCTTTGAAGGCTCCCCATCAACCTTGCAGAACCTCCCTTAGACTACATTGCAGCCTAGGATGCTTCTACCCACCTCTCCTTCACGTGGGATCAGTTTCCCAGCCTTGCCAGCTCATCCCCATTTTCTCTCTTCAGCACTTCCCCTAGCAAAGTCCTTGCATTTAATCCTGTCTTGGCATCTATTTGTCAGAGGACTCAGACTAACACAGGTACGCTGGAAGAGAACACATTGGCAAGAACTTCAGACATTTTATTAGTCACCCCAGGAGCAGTGTCAATGGAGAAAATCCTTTAGATCATTTTGCAGGCCATGGATCTTAAACAAAGGAAGCCAGAACAAAAGAGGAAGGACAAGGGGATATCACCTTACAAATGCTCTGAAATCAGTGTGCTTGACATCTTCCATCTGAACCTCCAGATCTACTCTCTACCTTCTCTGCTCTGCTCTGTGCCCAGGAAGGGTGACCTGTGTGGACTGCACCAGTGGGCTTCCTTGCCCATTGGCTTCTGGTTGGTTTCACAAATGGAGAACACCACCAGGAGCCCAGGGGGAGGTGCAGAGGGGCAAGATGTGATAAGGGTGTTTTTCCCCCAGTTGCTTCCCTGCTAATCTCGGCTTCTGACAAGGCACCCTTTCCATATAGCGCTCTCTCTCTCTCTCTCTCTCTCTGCAAGTTCTGGTAGCCCTTCTCTTTGTCCCTTCAGGCCCAAGACTAACAGCTCCTATCATTGCTAGCTTGCATTTACCACACCATCCCTTATTGCTTCTCCTAAACCTTGGCCACACCTCTTAGAATAGTCCCTTTATTAATTTTTCAGCCTGAATGTTCCATCTGTTTCCTACTGGAACCCTAACTGATATATAAGCTCTCAGAGATAGCTAAGTTCCCAGATGGGAAAATGTAGAATTCAAAGCCATCAGAAATTGGATGCTATGGTAAATGTGACCTCATAAATACGCCCAGGCTGGCGAGGCCTGGCAACATTTGACCTATACATGTCATTCCCAAACCAGATGCTGCATTTCTTAAGGAAAAAAATTATCTTTATTTCTCTGTACCCTCAAAACATTGTACGCTGTACCTTATATAGTGTAGGCATGATAAAATGCACAGGAATGCCTTGTAAGTCCATCTCCGGAAAAAACACTGAGTGGATGAAGGCCACAGAAGCCACAATTAGGTTTTAAATAGAAACCAAGTCAATGCATTTTGCTTTTTCACTTTCTCTTCATCAAACTTGTTTTTTATATGCTCTACAAAATATATGCATGTTTCTGATAGAAGGCAGAGGCAGACCATGGAGCAGGATATTCGTGTGGCCCCTTTGTTTAAGTAAGAACTTCATCTTACTTAGATGAAGTAAGATGGGGAAGAGGAACTCTGAAGCAAGCTTCGCTCTTTTTCTCCAGGGACACATCCTGTGTGACCAGCCATGGTGATCTGGTATGCTGCTTCTATGTTGGCAGACTCCTCCCAGGGCAATTCTCCTTTCACCTGTCTAAAATAGACCCAAGTGGGGCACCTGGGTGGCTCAGTCGTTGGGCGTCTGCCTCCGGCTCAGGTCATAGTCCCAGGGTCCTGGGATCGAGCCCCACATTGGGCTCCCTGCTCAGTGGGAAGCCTGCTTCTCCCTCTCCCACTCCCCCTGCTTGTGTTCCCTCTCTCACTGTCACTCTCTCTCTGAATAAATAAATAAATATAATCTTCTAAAAATAAATAAATAAAATAAAATAGACTCAAGTGGTCCTCCTTCCTTTTCCTCAAGGCTTCCTAGTATCCCTTTTACATGGAGAAACAAAACTAAAGCAATGATATTCTCTCTGGTTTAATATCATATTCCTAATTAAATTGAGATCCTAAAGATAAAGGAATGCAGGCGCTCCAATTTGGGGGGAAACAAATCTGTTCCACCAGAGGGTCTAAGGTATGGGTGACACACCTGCTTCATAATTTCTTCAGATAAGTTTTCTTTCCCACTAAGTAAAATCACTCAAAAGTAATTTGTCATGATTGCCTCTGTCTTGAGTCAGTTTTGCTCATTAAATTATTTTGATAACAATGACCCCATTTATCCAGAAGCCAAACTGTAGTGACCTCCATCATCTCGATGAGAGTCCTGAAAACCAACAAGGTCCCTGGGGGGCACAGGTGAAAACAACTTACAAAGCCTGCACACTTGGGAGTAACATTGAACTGTAGGTAGTTCCTCACACAAATGAGCAGAGCTGACAGGCGACTCTCCCATCATAGGGTCTGAAGGTACACGGTGCTATATGCCTCAATCATCCTGAGGGCATCATTGGATTATAACATTCAACACAGCTGGGTCCCTACCAACAAAACAGAGCAATCAGAAAGCAGTGAAATCAAGTCCATATCTAAATGTAGGATGGCCATCTCCCCCAGTTTACCCTGCCTAGGACCTTTCCCAGGACTTGGGACTTCCAGTGCTAAAACAGGGCAAGTCCCAGACAAACCAAGACGGTTGATCACCCTACATCTAAGAAAACAGGGAAATGAGTATAACACATGTTATATCTTATTCTAAAAAAATTAAAAATTTTATAAAATACATTGGCACTCAAAAGGGGTAGACTTCGGTTGCTCATAAAATTCACTTACGTGGAGTAACTCTATTCTTGTCACGTCAGATAAAATAGATGTTGCAATATCCAGTGCCTTCCAGACTGCAGATACATCCTTTGCTCTGAATTTGGAGCATCTGTGAGAGATGGAGGCGAAACAGCATATGTCAGTTTCTGAGTTACAGTAAAGCTCCTTCTCCCTGGGTTCAGCAGACTTTAAAATAAATCATACCAGCAGGGAGCAACAACACAAAAGCAATTAATTTTTTTCTAGTTTGATACCATGTTACTCTCTGAGTCCAGAAGCCCAGCTGAGATTTCAGAAGTGTATCTCACACTCAGTTGTAAAATTATGAGTGACACTGAAGTCATACATTTCTGCAGCCCAGTAGAATGCTTGCGTTAGCAGCAGAACGTTAAGATACTGTCAAGTTCTATATCTTAGAGGAAATTGTTTTAAAAATGGAAGAAGCGTTTGCCCCTTCTCTGGCAAATGTTGCACAGCTGATAAAACAGCACAGAGTGCAAATACCTAATATGAGGAACATAGAGGTGATAAACAGGAGGGGATTCCAAAAATCTGGAAAGAATTCAGAATTCAACAATAAAACAATAAAAACAACAAGTTAATGGATCAAATTAGTCAGTAAGACTTAAGGCTATTCATGTAGCTGAAGAAAACCATTCAGATGGCCTATTTGTGAAGATATGTAATGTGGCAGTTCTACAAAAATGGTCACAAATTCTTTGTCAGCTATCTCAGGGGAAGGAGAGTCCACGTCTCCCTCCTCCTGAAGCCGGAGGGGCTTGTTACTCACTTAAAACTAATAGAAGGTGTCAGAAATGATGCCGTCTGACTTACAAGGCTAAGTCAGAAAACACAATGCAGTTTTGCCTTGTGTGTTGGAACACTGATGCTCGGAGCTCTGAGTCACCCCCCGTGAGAAATCCAACTACTCTGGGGCCACCATGTTGTGAGGAAGCCAAGCCACATAGAGACGCTTCCTGTAGGTACTCCACTTGGCGGTTCCAGACACCACACCCATGAGTGAATGGACCTTCTCACCATTCCAGACCCCAAGCATCCAGTCACTGCCAACCTTTGTGTCTTCCTCTCTGAGGCCTCACACATCATGTTTAGAGACAAGCCATCCCTGCTATGCCCTTTCCACAGTCTTGATTCACAGAACAGGTGAGAATAATAGAGTGGCTGCTGTCTATGCAACAATAGTAACCAGAATCAGCCCTAAAAGCTTGGAAATAGGTGAGCCCAGGGATAAACACTTACGTGATCCTCTAAGCTCTGAACTAAGAACCACCCCACACTCCTGTTACCTCATTGTTAATTCCTATTCATCCTCGGATCTCCAAATGACCACGCCATGGTGAGTTTTCCTCCTACTCTAGATGAGGTTCCCCCACTCTATACATGGTTAAATCTTTTCTTCTTCATTATAGCATTTAATCTGATTATACTTAAATAATTATTACAGATGTATTAAACTCTGTATGCATCATTATTGATGGAGGTGAAATGGATTTCTTTTTCTTCAGTCACTGCCTTCAGTCATGCTCATCAAATCTTTTTTTATTACTTTTTTAATAACACCTCAGGCATATCTCATAGCTTGCAGCTTATATCTATTTGTTAAAACAAATCCAGTCCAGGTTAAACATGAATAAAGTGTGCAGTTGAGTTAATAGTATTATATCAGTGCAAATTTCTTAGTTTTATAAAGGTTCCATAGTTATGTACGATGTTACCATTAGGGAAAGCTGGATGAAGGGTACACAGGAACTCTGATTTTTGTAATTTCTTGTCTTTTAAACTATTTCAACATAAAAGTATATTTTTGAAAAAATCCAGTCCATCTTAATGAGTTCCACCTTGTGTGGAGACAGATGCATCTTGTATGTACCTGATGCCCTTAAACATTCAAACCCTATATCCAGTCCCCAAATCTGACTCCACGCCACCAAGCAAACATTTTGGCTCTCAGGTACAGGTGTAAAGGGGGAGCTACACCAGCCAGGACCTGCCATACCACAAGCAAATCAATGAGCACCGGAGGATAACGGAGCAGTCGCTTAGGATTTGGTGAAGGAAAACCCACCCGAAAAGTGGAGATTCATTGGTATGCTGGCCAATCAGGTTTCTGAACCATGCTTCATCCCGAACTTGGGTAATTTGCCTGGGGGCACAACTGCCTATGAACACTTGTCTGAATGCCAATCAGTCTTCCACAGGTGGGACACCCAGTCTCATCACATGCTGAGGGAGCCTTTTTATTTTGGTACACCATATCTGATACACCATAAGCACTCAACAAATAAAATAATGGAGATGGGTGGATAGGTGAATAGATGAATTAATAAAGTCACAAACCACGAACACATTCAATATGTAGACTATGTCTGAGGCACTGAGCCATCATGCTGGGAACATTCACATCCTAAAATAATGCCTGATTTTTTTTTTTACTTTTTCAAGATTTTCATTTTCATTTTTTTTTTCACACATTAACTCATATAATCCTTACTGCAGTCCTACAGGTTATTGTACCCTTTTATTGTGACTCCCAAAAATAGGAAGCAAGCTCTTCTAAAGTCACAGTTAATTAATGTGGAATAAGGACTGGGAACAAAAATCCCTGGACCACAGACTCCAATGTGTTTCCCCAGCTGAAATTGGTATACACCTGCTGTGAGAACTGGTAGGCACCAAAGCCATGAGGTAGGCTTAGGGCCGACATGGTGGAGTGAGAGGCACTTAGGAAGAAACTTCTCCCCTGGCCCCCATGAACATCCCCAGTGCAGATGGCCACTCAGCAGTAGTCCTGAAGAACTGGCCCTACAAGGAAAATGTGCTGTCATTAATTGCAATTGTTGGTTTCTCACTTAATGAAGAAACTAAATGGGGAGGTGGAAAATCAGAACTTCTGACTCTAATTCAATCTCATTAAGCAAAAAAAGCAGACGTTGATTGAGTACCTGTGATGTTACGCTAGATGCTCTGAGGGCCACAGTGTAGCCTCTGCCCTCCAGAAGCTTTCAATCTATTTGAAAAATATAGAACACCTACAAACAAGGCAGCATAAGGCAGGATGTTGGAAGCGCCCTAGGAGAGGAATGAGAGATAAATCCAGAGTAATCACCTCAGGGAGGACTTGGGAGCCACTGACACTTACATGGGATGCAGAAGGATGGGTGAGATTTCTACGGACAGAGGAGGAGAAAGGCTGTTTCTTTGAGAAGAAATGGAAATCCAAAAAGTACAGTTGAAAGCTACATACTGAGAAGCAAAGCAAAATAAAGCTGCAGAGCTAGGGCAGGGCCAGCTGGTCTCGGGGAGAGGCTGCAGTGCAAGTTTGAAACGTATATCCATTGAAGCTTACTGGTGTGGTATGGACATCAAACCACAGCCCTGTGCTCTATCAGCCATTTCTGTGGTCACATCCAACAGCTAAATTGCCATGAACATTACAGCAATATGTGCAGCAAAAAGGAACAAAAGACCTTGGCCTATGAATAAAAGAAGTAACTTGCATTACATTTCTAAGTAGTAGGTTGACATATGGAGAAAAAGATCATTGAAGAAAGAAAGGTGCAATTTGACAGGATCCAGCTTTGGCTAGCTCCCTAAACCTGAGGCGAAGGACTGCCCTCCTCGGTCTCCACAAACCTATTCTCTTTGTCCATCTGTCTGTGGTCGCAGCCTTAGTAACTCAGCCCACTCCCAAGGAATGCTGCATCCGGGCATCTCCTGTGATACCTGGGCCCACACTCACGTTGGGCAGCTTCTCCCACCTTCTTCTCAGCTTCACACCTTGTGTCCCTCAGCCAGGTCCACCCGTTCCTGACCAAAGCTGCAGGGAAATAGTTCTATTGGGCTCTTTATTTTGTTATTACCTGTATATACCAGTCCCGTCACCTTGAGAAATAAAGGATTTCTCCATATCTTTTCAATTTAGACCTGGATAACCTCTCTCGGATCCCCAAAATAAGTTGAGCAAAATGGGTTCATTGTGGGGGTTGAAGCAGAGCCTCAGCAGATTCAAAATAGGCAAAGTTCTGATCATTCTAGAATAATCTCCAACTTTTTCATATTTAAAAGGGAAGCAAGAAAATAAACCTTTTTTTATTTTTTTTATTTTTTGAAAGAGAGAAAGAGAGAGAGTGAGTGGGGAGGGGCAGAGGGAGGAAAAAGAGAGAGAATTTCAAAGCAGGCTCCATGCCCAGCCTAGAGCCCAATGCAGGGCTTGATCTCAAGACCCTGAGATCATGACCTGAGTAGAAGTCAAGTGACTCAGTGGTGCCGTAGGAGAATGAGAGACAGAGATAGACAGGTGGGATGGGCCACCTTGGGAAAGCATTTTGGGCCATGCTACAGAAACAGTCATTTTCTCCTATAGGCTTTGGAAAACAGCTGATGCTTTTCTGGTGTCAAATGACATCAACTGACACAAAGGTTAACTGGCAGCTGTGTAGACTGGCCAAGGGGAAAATGGATGTCGGAAGAGATGTGATGAGGCCTTGGGAATGATTGGAGGAAAATGGACTAAAAGGAAAATAGTGGTTGCCTGAACCCCGGCAGCAGTCAGAGGAGAACAAGCAGAATTTCTGCTATAGATCCAGGAGAACTTGACCAATGACATAATGTAACAGAAAGATATCAAAGAGGAGTCTGGGGTTTCTAGTTTGAGCTGTTGGACAAAAGGCAGTTTGACCACTGAGATGTATGGTGGAGGCTATTGATGCCCAGCTCAGATCCCCTTCATCGGGTTGGTGGTCCTGTCCCTCTGCTGCTGAGTGTAGGTTCCCTGGTAGCTGTGCCTATCTCCAGAGAGTCACCCTCAGCCCTGGGAGCCACCTTGCCCAGAATGCCTGGGAGATTACACCCATCCCACAAGGCAGCCCAAAGCCATTTCCTGAGGGATGTGGAGTTCAAAAGGGTCAGCTTTGGATCAAAAAGGGCTTTGGGGTACTGGGGTACTCCAGAGCTCCCCGAGGGATCAGGCTCATCTTTGCCTGCCTTCCAGGATCCTCAACCCATTCCTTTACACATTATCTCCTGAGGTCACCCCTCAGTAAGCACCTTGCCCAAGGATGTCACAGGTTCTGCCTCTTGGGAACCTGACCTGAGACAGGCAGCAGGATAACTAGAAGGAGAAGATAAGTTAGAGGCAAAGTGATTATTTTAGCTTGAGATGCTTCCAGAGAGCCTAGCATTTACAAGGGGAAAAAAAGGAATCTGGAAACAAGAATCCGACAAACATGGCTTCCAACTATGACTTCCTCGTCCTGCAGTCTTGGAAAAGTTGAGGTGTGCTGAGGTCTCACCCGCTTCAGCACACTGCTGGGTGGTACCTCAGCAGCTGGAGACCAAAGCCCATCACCTTCACCTTGAGCAGCTCTATCATTTTACCACAGGATGAAGTTCAAATGTTACCACTTTCTATGTGTGCCTAGAAGTGAAAAATTGGGGAAAGCACCACTTAACCTCCCTGCAGCCCTGACTCCCCAGTTGTGAAATGGAAATTCTTACACTCCAACTCCAGGAAGTAGTCATGAGGACGAGATGGGGAAATCTAGCATAGTCGAGTCAAGAGTAAGCCCCAATAAATACAGTTATCATTAGTGTTACCACCCAGAGGGTCGTCCAGGAGCCACCTCTGCTCAAGGAACGTCTGAACAGATGGATGTTGGCTACTGGGCTCTCATCCAAATGCTCATTTCTTTCCTCTTCCTTCTTGTTAAAGGGAAGCAAGAGAGAGTCTGCCAAGTGTGACAGAGCTTTGATTATTCTCTCTGGGGCCTTCATGTATTTTTTACACGCAGTTAAAGGTGGAAGGATGGAGGGAGGAAAGGAGGGGGAAGAAGAATGAAACCAGGGTCGCTCCCTAACATTGCCCTGCACATCCAGTGTTCTTGTAAGTGAGTCGTGCCCTTCATCTCAGAAATTTGATGGCACAGGGCATGCCTTATTTATGGACAGCAACTGCTACAAAACTTCAAAGGGGGCACCCAGCCAAGCCAGAGACGTGGCAGGAACACTCTGAAATGCTAAGTTCTCAAATGCAGTGTGGAAGGGACTGTACACAGCAACTTCTGGGATCCAGCTCTTAATCATGCCAAGAATGCCCAATTGTCCACCCTGAGCATAGATGGCCAAACCCTGTAGGTCAATCCCAGAGGTGCACCTTTTAACCAAGGTGGATGATGCAAGAGGGCTTTCTTTGACTTTC
Source organism: Halichoerus grypus (assembly GCF_964656455.1). Lineage (NCBI taxonomy): Eukaryota > Metazoa > Chordata > Mammalia > Carnivora > Phocidae > Halichoerus > Halichoerus grypus. The sequence continues at coordinate 97,764,324 of NC_135720.1, read as the reverse complement.
TGCCACCCTCTGACAAACTCATATTTATCAGATTAATCCATGGCCTTTGGAGACCATGACTTCCAGAAAATAAAAAATATCTAATTCTTACCTTAAGTTCTAAAAAAATAAAACAAAAAACAACAGAAGAAAGAAAAAGCCAGTGTGGTAGACTGAATTGATTGAATTACACCCCCCCCCAAAGATATCCACACTCTCATCCCCAGAACCTGTGACTGTTACCCTATGTAGCAAAAGGGACTTTGAAAATGTGGTTAAGAATCCTGAGATGGGGAGGCTCTCCTGGACTATCCATGTGGGCCAAATGTTTCATAAGGGTCTTCCTCCTAAGAGGAGTCAGGAGGATCGGAGTCATTAGTAGAAGTGACAATGGAAGCCAAAGTGATGCGACACAAGAAAGGGGCCATGAGCCAAGGCATTCAGGTGGCCTTTAGAACCTGAAAATGGCAAGGACACAGATGTTCCCCTCAGAACCTCCAGAATGGACAGGTGCTGCGAACACCTTGACTTAGGCCCATGAGACTGATTTTGGACTTCAGACCCGCAGAGCTGTAGGACAATAAAGCCACATTGTTTTAAGCTCCTAGGTTTGTGGTACTGCTACAGCAACCACAGGAAACTCACACAGCCAGGAAGGTTGTCTTTGGGTGCTGTTAAAGTGTGTTCCTCTCGGAAGACGTTGATGCAATTATCCATAAAACATAGTGAGCTACTTAGCTCCTGAGTTACCCCTTCAATACTTCACCCTCTCTCTCCTCCTGCCCCCTTGATTTTTTTTTAAGATTTTATTTTATTTATTTGACAGAGAGAGCACACATGCAGGGGCAACGGCAGGCAGAGGGAGAAGCAGGGCCCCCACGGGGCAGGGAGCCCAATGCAGGACTCGATCCCAGGACCCTGAGATCATGACCTGAGCCGAAGGCAGATGCTTAACTGACTGAGCCACCCAGGCGCCCCAGCTCCTGCCTCCTTTAAAAGGACCGAAAATATTCAAGGAGCAGGTTCTCAAATGACATTTAAATGAAACACACACACACAAAGGCTAGAAAAAAAATTTTTTTTTTGCTTAGGAGCAGGGAAGGTATGAATTTTTATGTACACATATAAATAAAAAAAGACTGGAAGGATATGCATGTCTAAAGACTAATAGTTAACTTTTGAGCAGCAAGATTATGGGTTATTCTTATTTTCTTCATTTTGTTTACCTAAATATTATTCTTACTCCAAAACAAACACATATTATTGTGTCATGAAGATTTTTAAGTGCTACCCCGTATGAGAACAGTATTATCTTTTTTGTGACTTTAAAAGATTTTGTTTTGTAGAAACTGCCAAGGTCATATCCCAAGTTTAGGACAATTGCACAGAAAATCCAGGATCTAGCTGGACCCACTGGGGGGCAATATTGAGCCCTTAAAGATGAACACAGAACCAGACTGCTGGGAGCAAATACCAATTAGGAAAAGATAGCCATTCAAAATGTAAAATTTCAGGCACCTCAGTGCCCAATCTGGCCCAAAATATCTTCCCACCAATCAACCTCATGGGACAGCATTATAGCAACTTCTTTAATTTGAAAAAGACTTAAAAAGGATATTCTGTGCATCTGAATAATTTAGAAAGACAATCTGTAAAAAAAAATCGAGTTCTGCAGACAAATAAGTTTGGAAAATGCTAAAAGCTATCCCCGTCCTTAAAAACTTACAAAGTAGATTGAGTTATTAAAGCCCCTGAGAAGTCCTGCAGAAAGGAATCCTATGTAAGATGTTCAAGTATCTCACAAATACTTCATCACAGATCCATCGTTTTGCTTGAAACTAGCATTTCTGAACATTCTTGGGAATTTCTGGTGTAAGATTGTGATTTGTAATGGGAAATATATATTTGGGGGGGCACCTGGGTGGCTCAGTCAGTTGAGCATCCGACTCTTGGTTTTGGCTCAGGTCATGATCTCAGGGTGGTGAGATTGAGCCCCACGTCAGGCTCTGCACTCAGTGTGGAGTCTGCTGGGAATTCTCTCTCTCTGCCCCTCCCCCCACTAATGGACTCTCTCTCCATCTCTCTCTCTAAAATAAATAAAATAAATCTTAAGAAAAGAATATATATTTGGTCTTCTTCCCATTTCTGGCACAGAGCTCCTAAAATTCTTGGAATTTCTTCAGTAATAAGAGCAATAAAGGTCATTTGATTTAATAACAAACCTCTTTCAACTACATCTGACATGATGTTACTGAGATAGCTTTTGGAAAGCACCTAGGGAAGGGGCTGGTTGCCAAGGGAACCAATCCTGTGATTAGAGGGTTGGAACTTCCGCTCTCCTGACCTCCAGGAAGGGGAGAGGGGCTGGGGATGGGGTTCAATCACCATGGCCAATGATTTAATCAGTCATGCCTAAGTAATGAAGCCTCCATAAAACCCCAAAAGAACAGAGTTCAGATAGCTTCCGGGTTGATGGAAATGTGGGGGAGAGTGGTGCCCTTAGACAGAACATGGAAGCTCCCTGCCTCTTCCCACACGCTTGCCCTATGCATCTCTTCCATCTGGCTGCTTCTGAGTTATGTCCCTTTATAATGAATTGGTAATCTAGTAAGTGAAATGTTTCTCTTGAGTTCTGTGAGCGCTCTAGCAAATTAATTGAACCTGAGAAGGGGATCATGGGAGCCTTGGATTTATAGCTAGCTGGTCAGAACTACAGGTGATAACCTGGATTTGCAATTGGCATCTAATATGGGAGCGGTCTTGTGGGACTGAGCCCTTAACCTGTGGGATCTGACACTATCTCTAGATAAGTAGTATCAGAATTCAGTTAAAGCATAGGACCACCCAGCTGGTGTGACAGAATTGCTTGATGTGGGAAAAACCCACATATCTTGTGTCAAAAGGAAGTAGTGTCATAGTGAAGTGTTAAGAGTAAGTACTCAGGAGAATGTTTTCCCATCTCATCTGGTGTAGAGAGGTAAATGAAAAAAGCCCAGGTATGTTCCTTGAGAGAAGCAATGTATTCCACAAACACCAGCTGGGATTTCAGAAATTGATTTTCTGTAGTTTGGTAGAATTTCATCATTTCCAGGACTAAGTGCCTGGTCCACATCTATCCTTCAGATTGCTAATGTGTCCTTTATTTACCAAAGAACTTTTGAGATGGGCTAGGAGCAAAGAGATTTGATCTTAAAAGTCCTGGCTTGTAGGACCAATGCAAGAACTTACAGACATTCTGGGAAGTAGGCGATGGCCCCATTGTTCTCTACAAATAGGACTCTTCTCATGGAATTCTAAGCCGGGGGTACCCCACGTGTTTAAGTATACTTCTACAAAGAGGTGATCAAATAAAGGTGTGCTGGCTCCAGTGTGTCTCTTCAGATGGCCCTTCTTCATCACTGAGGGAAACTGAGGCAGCTTAACAAAGTCATCATCACTAGGTAGCCCATTAGCAAGATCCATTCCCTAAGGATATGGGGCATCAGAATGATGGGGTTTAGGTCTAGAACAGAAACAGTGTGGCTAGCTAGATCTATACTAGTGATGGGTGAGAGGGAAAAGGAGCCAGGAGTGGGGAAGAGAGGAGGGGATGAGGGAGGTTGTAAGGCAAAAGGTAGTCATGGGTCAGGGCACCTGGGTAGCTCAGTCAATTAAGCGTCCAACTCTTGATTTCAGCGCAAGTCCTGATCTCAGGGTTGTGCGATTGAGCCCCATGTCGGGCTCCATGCTGGGCGTGGAGTCTTCTTGAGATTCTCTTCTCCCTCTCCCTCTGCCCCTCCACAACCCCTGACACTCTCACGTGCCCACGCTCCCCCTCTCTAAAAGTAAATAAATAAATATTAAACAAAAACATAGTCAAGGGTATTCAAAATCAGAGAAGTGACATCCATTAATCCGTGTCCTTGTTGATCTCCTAGGCTGGGAGACCAGAAGATATTCAAATTATCAGTCTATCAATAATCAATATCAATATTATTAATATCAATCACTTAGTCCAATCCCCTCATTTTAATGATGAGGGAAATGAGGCCTGGAGATAGCAGATGACTTGCCCAAGATCACACAGCTGACAAGGGGCAGAGCCAGGCCCAGCCTCCAGGCCTTCCCATTGTACCTTTACTTGATCTTAAATGGGCCCCCTTCCCTATCAGAGGCACTTGACAAATGGAAACTCTGAGGCACACTGCATGTGATTTTTCTTAGGCTTTTTTTATAAGCCTGAGCCCATTTTGCCACCATGCTTTAAGGAGACGCTGTTTTCCCCAGTTCTCCATCTCAGGGGTAGCGAAACTTCGTTCTAATAGCTGAGATATCAGGATAGGGAGCAGACCATACTGAAACCAAGGCCCCTCAACTCAAGCCCATCTGAACCCCAAAGGATGGAGCCCAGACAAGGTTGGGCCCCTTTAGTGGAGTGTAAGGCCCAGAGCAAATCATTCTCTCAGCTTCCCCTTCAGAGCCCCAAACTCTCCCTAACAATATGTTTATGCAGGTGAAATACGATCAAATGAGCTCCAAGTATTGAGTTAAATAACCCAAGGACACATGAAATAGCACTCAAGGTGAATGGGTGGGAATGGAGAGAAGCCATCCCACATGGCTGGTTTGTCTTGATGATTATGGGCTGCACAGGGGGAGTGAGGGAGGAAGTGGGCCTGGAATATTGATAATATTACCCAGGGGTTGCTATTTGTGTGTTTTGTTGTTTAGCTCTAGCTGGCTGCCTCCTTGAATCCCTGCCCAAACCCTGGATCACCAAATCAATGCACACTCCCCTGTACCGGTATGGGATCTAAGAAAGTCATCCCATTTGAGGAAGGTGACTATAATAAAGGGGTTGGGCCAAGCAAAGAGCCACACAGAACCTCCTGGGCTGTGATTGAAGGACACTGACCAAAATTAGGAACTAGACGAGGTTCACCTCCTGACCTCCCACCTCCATCTTTCTTCCTCTTCTTCCATCCCCTCAGCCTCACACTTGCTCTAGAAAAGTCTGCCAGCTTGAGGCCTTCTCCCAAGGTCTTTCAAAAGATTTGCATATGTGCACCATCAGCTGAGAACACCTTCTAGAAAATGTCCTGTTTTTGCTCTATCCCACTATCCTCAGGACCCTCTTGAGGTCTGATCCACTCTGTACACGTGGAGGCAAGGAAGCTACTGTAGAGAAGACAGAAGATCCTACTTTGACTCTTGCTTCAGCATGAACACAGGCAAATCCCTCAATCTCTCCGCCTTCCAGATTCTTCCTCTGCCAGATGAAGGTGATTTTTTTCTTTTGAAAATCAGATTTGAAAATAATTGTGATACACTTTGCAAACTGTAAAGTGCCCTCAAATGCAAAGAAATGGTGTTACTGGAGTATTTTCCTAAGATGTATTTGTATATGATATGTGTGATTTTAAAAAGGAGAGAAAGAGATGGTCCTGGGAATGAAGATATTAATGATATGTTTCAAAGCCAAAGGACAATTAGAAAGAAAATGAGTACAGTGATATTATTACGTGTTCAGTTAATTTTAATAAACTATTATAATGTAAATAGGTTTCATAATTGAAATTGTGAAATTGTTCCTAACTCTTTCATATTTCATATTTATGAAATAATATTTATGGGATAGTTCCTAATTCAAATTTAAATAAATTTAATATGTTTCAAATTGGATTGGAAACTAAATTGAAATGAAATTTAAACGTTTCAAGGAAGGGAAAAAATAAGATTAGATGAAACGAATAATTAATTTTTTTAAAGTGTGAGTTGTTATCATGTTGATAGTTCACTTCCATGGAAAGTTGAAGAGGAAGCTGGAGGTATCTGACAGCACTCTGCCCCCAACCCCTCCAGAAGACCCCCTTTCCCCCCAGTGCCTCGTGACTCATCATTTCTCTTTGGAGTCTTCTTATCCCCTACACACACTTGACAACCATCGGCATGGCTTCTCAAGGGCAACACAAGATTCCTGAAATGTGACCCAGCGTGCTGTCCTGGGACAGTTGTTCACAGTGGAAAAAATCTCCCTGTGGTATTCAGCCCACTTGGCAGCCTCTGCTGGGGAAGGGGGAAAATTTGCAAGGGATTTGGTGGCATGTGGCCCTCTTGCCCCCACCTGCTCCCACTCCTCCCAAAGGAGGGCAGCTGCCTGTTCTCAGAGCACACCATCTCCTGCCCAAGAATTAAGATCTGATTGTACCCCCAGGTGCTTTTCAGTCAAAAGCTGCCCAGAGAAGCCACATAGAAGACCCCAGCACAAGCAAGATATTCATGCATGGAAAACAGCTGCTACAAAGAAACCTGAGTGGAACCAGAGTGAATCATGCTAAGCTGCTGAACGCAACCAAATTTGAATTTAAAACAAAATTTAACAAGACAACCCATTGAACCACTTGAAAAAGAAAAAAAGGTGCAGAGGAGGAAACAGGACTTGTATTTCTCATTTATACCCTTCTACACTGAACTTTTTACAATAAATATATCATCTTTAAAAAATATTTTAAATAGAAAAAGGAGGAAAAAAAAACAAGCCAAAAACAAATGCATAGTTTCCTACAACTGTTAAATCAGAATGAAACAAAGACACAGTGATATCAAAATGTTCACAGAACTGTAGCAAGAGCCATCTGGGTTCAATTTAAGGCATTTCCATTAGCCCTGTGCTCTTTATTTCTTGGGTTATGTGTCCCTCTGCCCCCCCCAACCCTGTAACACTGAATGACTGTGCTCTGAGCACAGATCCAAAAGCTTTGAGAAAAAATTGCTCCCACTTGCAGCTGGGTTAGGTGACTGTCACCATCCCTCATATCTTCTTCACAGCCAGGTTGGTTGTTGGGGAAGACTCAGAGGTGATGCAGCAGGGAAACCCGAAAACAGAGCTCATTCAAGAGACAGAGTTGCAGTAATGTCCAGAGTAACCCTGGTGGAAGGGTCACAAGTAGAACTCAACAGAAAGTTTAAGGCTCCAGCTGGAGATTGAGAGTACTCTGACGCTTAGTATAGGAGTGACTTAGCAAACAAGCCTTACCAGAGAGAAACAACCATAAATGCTAGAACTATAAAATTGTTCGATGAACTTTTGGTCTCACAGATGCAACCTGATACTGGTTTTTGTTTATAATCTACTGCCATGGCTTCATGTACTATCTATGTGCCGATGACTCAACTATTCTGAGCTCCTGACCTGAATATCCAACTGCCAACACAGTATTTCCACTCCTCTATCTCCCAGACATATGAAACTCAGCAGGTCCGGATACTTTGAGCCCTTGATCTTCTGCATGAAATCTCTTCCCTTCTCCAGGGTTTTCTGTTTCCAGGAATAGAACAACCATTCACACAGGTATTCACACTAGAAACCTTAGATTCGTTCTCGACGAAGTTCAGCTTCCCATTTCTAATCAATCACCTGTTGTTATACATTCAGCCTCTTAACTGTCTCAAAGGCACCCCCTTTCTCCATCCACACTGCTACATCCCTAATCCAGGCTACCACTCTGTCCCCCAAACTACTGCAAGTTCCTCCTACCCTCTCACCCAAATGCCACATTTACTCTCCCTATCTTTCACAAATCTCCAAAGCAATCTTTTTTCAATGGAAATCTGACATTCATCTCCTTAAAATCATTCAATGGCTTCCCAGTAAAGTCCAGAATTTGTAATGGAACCTACCTGCTCTTTCTTTTTTCACTCACTCAACAAAAGTTTACTGAGAACGACTGTGTGCCAAACACTACCCAAGCATTTGATATAATAGTAAACAAAACAGACAAAAACCCTTACCCTCTTAGAAACTACAGTCTAGTGGGAGAAAGTGAAAATAAACAAGGAAGTGAGCAGAATATATAACAGGTTAGATTGTGTTAAGTGCCAAGGAAGAAAATTAAGGAAGGAAGAAAGAAAATGTCAGGGCAGGGACTAAAATTTGTGATAGGAAAGGGAAGGAAATCCCCAGATGAAGACACAAAGAATGAAGAGCAAGCCCACAGATGGCTCAGGTGAAAGAGCTCCCATCAGAGAAACAGCGAGTGTAAAGTCCTTGAGAGAGGCATTTGCTTGGTCTGTTCAATGTTTAAGATTTATTTATTTATTTGAGAGATAGAGAGCACAAGTGGGAAGGCAGAGGAAGAAGGAGAAAGAATCTCAAGCAGACTCTACACTGAGCACAGAGCCTGATGCAGGACTCAGTCTCACAACCCTCAGACCATGACCTCAGCCAAAACCAAGAGTTGGATGCTCAACCAACTGCACAATGTTTAGTGAGCAGACCAGTGAGACCAGAGTAGAGTAAGAAAGATGAGCTCAGGGAAGTGGTGGTTGGGGGACAGGGAGGTATGGCAAATTGTATAGGATCTTGTAGGTCACCAAAAGCACAAGACCTGACTTACCCTAAGATGGGAAGAAGTAAAAGGTCATGAGCAGAGGAATAACTTATGAGCATCAATTATGTACCAGATGCCATTGTAGGCACTGGAGATTGAGAATTAAATGAGACAATGTCCATGTTCCCACAAAGCTTACATTCTTTTGGAGGAAGACAAGGTACAAAAAATAATAAATGAACAAGATGATTTCAGATAGTAAGAAACCTGAGTAATAAAAAGTAAAACAAGATGGAGAGCCTGGGTGGCTCGATTGGTTAAGCGTCCAACTCTTGATCTCAGTTCAGGTCTTGATCTCAGGATCATGAGTTCAAGCCCCACTTCAGGCTCCAAAATAAAAATAAAACAAGATGATGTAATGGGGGGGTGAAAAGGTTGCCTAGAGCTTTACATATCCAGGGAATATTCTGAGGCAATGATATATCAGCAGAGACCAAAACATCCAGAAGGAGATAGCTGTGGGTGCAGAGGATTCCACATGAAGGAACAACAAATGCAGAGTGCCTGAAGTGGGCATGAACAGGAATGTCTAAAGACTGGAAGGGAGGTCAGTGTAGCTGTGAATAGAGCATTGGGAGAAGTGACAGCAGTTGACGTGAGAGAAGCTGGTGGGGTTCACATAAGTTATAGAAGAGGTCATAGTAAGGCTTTTAGATTTTATTTTAAATAAAATGAAACTCTATTAGAGGGGTTTAAACCATAAAATAAAACATTCTGATTTGTTTTTTTAAAAACCTAATGGCTAATTAGGTACAAATTGATCAAAAGGAAGCAAGAGTGGTCATAACCCAGGCAAGACACACTGATGGCTTGGAATATGGTGGTGAAACAAAGGAGGAGACAGATATGGAATGTATTTGGGAGGGCTTGCTGAAAGACTGGAAGTGAAGAGTGAAGACAAAGAGAAATTAAAGATGACACCAACCTGGATTTGGGGCCTGAGCTACTGCATGTCACCTTCCAAGGTAGAGAAGAGAGAGGGAAGAATATAAAGTGGAAGAGAGCATTAAGAGTTAACAATTTGACCATGTTAAATTTGAGGTACTTCTTAGACTTCCAAATGGATAAGTCAAGTGGGAAGTGGGATATATGAGGTAGAAGGTTGGGGAGAGGTAAATCTGGGGTTGTCTGTGTAGCTGGACACTAGGTCAAGCCACGGGGCTGTGGAGAATCACCTCAAGAGAGATTACAACTAGAGAAGAGTGGGGGTCAGCAGGGTACTCTAATATTTACAGGCCAAGCAAGAGAGAAAGAGCTGACATCATTACTGAGAAGATGCAGCAAGGAAGCAAGCGAATGATGGCTCCAGAAATGCCACAATGGGAACTAGAAAGCAATCCTTGAACTTGGCAATGTAAAAGTCATTAGTGACCTTGCAAGAGTTTCACTGCAGAGAGGAAAGAAGTCCAGCTGCTAAGAAGAGAAGAGAATAAGAGGTAAAAACATGGGAAGGAGACAACAGACATCTTTCTCAAGAAGTTTTGCTATGGCGGGTTTTTGTTCTTGCTAATGGTGATCTTGGAACACACCTGCATGGCCACAATGGAAATGATTCAGTAGAAAAAGAAATTGATTCTCAACAAGGGGCATCACCCTTGTCCGAATTAATTTCAAGTTCCCAAAGTTGTATTCCGGTTAATTTTCCTACCTCCAGAACCACAGGTTGTGCCCCCGGGTATGACCAGTCACCTGGGAGAAGATGGTCCTTAGTCACCAGGGAACTGGATGCTAGAGTATGCATGGATCAACTCGAACCCATTAGCTTGCCTGGGAAAGAACTCCAAATGCAGGCATCAAGAGGGTGGGGAAGCAGCAGCACCAGCGTAATAGGTGGCTGGTTATTGTCCACTGCCACACAAAACAAGCCTCCTTCTGGATTTAGGGGATGCTCTCAATACACAGCAAGTGTAGACAACTCCTCAAGGACAAGAAGGGCTCTTAATTCGTTTCAACATCCACAGCACCTAGTATAATAGGCACATGGGGACTACACAGTAACATTTGTTGGAGGAAGGTAGGAAAAAAGAAAGAATGGAAGGAAAGGAGGCCAAGGAATTATGTAAGATGCAAGATTGCTGCCCTTCTAGTTTTTTTTATGTTATGTTAATCACCATACAGTACATCATTAGTGTTTGATGTAGTGTTCCATGATTCATTGTTTGCATATAACACCCAGTGCTCCATTCAATACGTGCCCACTTTAATACCCATCACCGGGTTAGCCCATCCCCCTACCTCCCTCCCCTCTAGAACTTCTAGTTCTAATGACCCGTGTAAGTTTCTATATGTCTCCTTCTTTAAAACTCTTCAGTAACAGGATATAAACTAAAACACTCATTAAAATTCAAATGTATTAGTAAGTCATCCCTTCTCAACACACACACACACACACACACACTTCAGATAAAAATGCAAAATTTATGTATGGTGTATGGCCCTATCATAGAGTCAGACACAGGGCCCCACTTGAATGGCCAAGATCTTTATCTGTAAACCGCAAAGGAAGAAAATGAAGTAGAGATAAATTTACAGGATTGCTCTTCCTCCTCTGTAAAAAGACATGTATGATGCCATAATGATCAACAGGATAAGGAGCCCCTGCAAGGCCCAGAAAAGGGATGCTTTGTTATTGACCTCACAACGGGAAGGCTCTCCTGGAAATGGGACCCAGCCCAGTGGTAAAACTACTCACCAGGTTGGTGGGGAAGAAAAGCCTGACTAAAGGAATCTAAAGAAAAATACAGGTCATGGATTTCTTGTCTCCAAGAAAGAACCTGGAATCCTGCAGCTCTGAACTGAATAAGAAAACCAAAGGGAAATCTTTCTCAACCATAGCTGCCCCTGTTTCTCTCCCTCCCCTGGGTCTGCTTCTGCAAGCAATTTATGGCTCATGCAGCTGCTTTGACAACAGGTTTGGGGCTTCTTTGGTTTCAGCCATCAGCTCGTGCAGCCCTCCTATATCTGTGGGGGCTTAGGAGGTGTGCTCGTAGCCACCACCATCATAAGGACAGCAGATGTTCTGCATGTGGGGAAGGGTGAGATTAATGGGTCTCTCCCTCTCTACCCTTGCATCCAAATAGCATGGAGTATGAACTTGGCTTTCTGCAGCCATGGCCAAGAAGAAGCTAAGACGATGGACTTACACCACTCAGTGGCGTAGATGGTGCTGCTCACACTTTGGCTTATTTTGACACGAATGCATGGAAGCAGAAGAGAGAACCAGGCAATTTCTTTGCCTTATAGTAAAGTGAAGATGTTACTTATTCCTAAACATTCATCTTCAACAAAGTTCTCTTTCTCTTAAGAGTCAAACTATTTATCATGCATCCTGCTGGATATCATCACTCCATGCTAGAATTGAACCCATAATCTGTCCTCATAACCCCCTGCCCCAACAAATGGGTGTCTTCCTGAATTTCTCCCTTCCCTCCAACCCCCAGTAGCCGTGTCTGTGAAGTCCTCTTCCCGGTCTCTCAAACCCAGCCACCTCTCACCTTCCCACAGCCATTTGCTCACTCAGGCACCATCACCTTCTGCCTGAATTACCCTCACTGCCTCTTAACTAGCCTCACTTCCCCAAGCCTTATCTCCTTTTGACCCTTGTTACCCTGAGGGTGGTGTGTTCTCTCTAAGCACACATAAGATATTGGGGTCCCCCGCTTCCAACCCTTCAACAGCTCCCCAGGGCCCTCAGGTTGAAGCCCAGGTTCCCCAAATTGGCACTTGTGCTTTCCCCACTAGGACTTTGCCTGACTATCCTCTTTTCTGTCACTGGCTAATTCCTACCTACCTGTTAGTTCTCTGCGTCAACATTCCTTCCCTGGCCCACTGAGGTCTAACAGCCCTGCTATGTTCGCTCCTGGTGCTTTCCACTTCCACTGTTTCTGCACTTGTCAGACTGTCTGAATTTCCCATTTACCTGTCTATATCCCCAACCAGCAAAGAGCAAAACGAACACAGTTTTTCTTAAATGAATGAATGAATTAACTAGTCTACCTATTCTCCACATTCCCCCAAACCAGAGAGAGCCAGAAAGACACGCTCATCCCAGCAGTCCTCCACTTTTCTGGTCAAAACTGGCAAGAACAAAGAAGAGTAAAGAATTTCAGGAATATCATAGCACCTGAAAACACTTTCCTAAAGCCCAAGTGACATGATATCCTGGACCTGTGCTCTTAATCCCACAAGCCCCCCCTCCTCGTAAAGTTTGTTCTATCAATTACCAAACTTGTGTTATAATTAACTGTGGAGTTTTTTAAAAACACCAATTCCCAGAACCCACACCAGTTGCATTAAGTCAGAATTTCTGGGAATAATGTGCCGTTAGGGATATGAACCTTGAATTTGGTTTTTGCTTCCAGTATCTGCAGACTGATTCCACTCCACTTAGAGCCATGCTCATATCTCATCTCTAGGGAGACAAAACTCTTCCTTTTTCTTATGCTTTTTTTTTTTTAGAGAGGGAGGGGGAGGGGCAGAAGGGGAGGGAGAGAGAAAGAGAATCTTAAGCAGACTCCACGCCCAACGCAGAGCCCAACCTCACAACCCTGAGATCATGACCTGAGCTGAAATCAAGAGTCGGACTCTTAACTGACTGAGATGCCCAGGCACCCCTCCTAAGCTTTTTTGTAGCCACTGATGCACTGTTGCTTCTCTTCTCATTCAAATTTTCTAGAAGAGTAGATTATGCCAGCCAGCACATCTTCCTTTTTCTTCCCAGCCTAACGTCTGCTCTCACCACTCCACTGAATCTGGTCAGACAGCGTATTTTGATATGCATCCATGTTGCTACGTGTATCAATAGTCACTCCTTTTTACTACTGAGAAGTATTCCATCATATGTCTGTGCCATAATTTGTTTATCTATTCACTGGTTGATTTCCAACTTTTGTTTTTACAAAAAAAGTTGCTGTGAACATTTGTGTACAAGTCTTTATAAGGACATATGTTTTCTTTTCTCTTAGCCTAGGAGTAGAATGGCTGGATCACATGGTAGGTGTATGTCTAACTTTTTAAGAAATTACCAAACTGTTTTCCAAAGTGGTTGTACTAAAGTTACATGCCTACCAGCAGTGTGTGAGTTCTCTTTCCTCCACACATTCACCAAGACTTGATATGGTCAGTCTTTTTTATTTCAACATCCTACTCGGTATCTCATTATGGTTTTATTTCATATGTCCCTAATTACTGCTAACATTGAACATCTTTTCATGTGCTTGTCATCCATAAATCTGCTTCAATAAAGTGTCTGTTCAAATCTTTTGTCCCCTTTGGGGGGAGGGTAGGAGGCATTGTTTGTTTTTATATTGTCGAATTTTGAGAATTCTTTACGTATTCTGAATATAAGTTCGTTAGGAGATACAAAATTTTGCAAATATTTTTCTTTTGGTACCATACCTTTTATAACCCAAGGTCACAGAGGTTTTCTTGCATGTTTTCTTCTGCAAGTTGTGTCGTTTCAAGTATTCCATCTAGGCCTATGATCCATTCTGTCCCAGCACCACTTGTTGAAAGACTATCCTTTCTCCATTCAATTGCCTTTGCACCTTTGTCAAAAATCAATTCTATATATGTGTAGGTTTATTTCCAGACTCTCTGTTCTGTTCCACTGTCTATCTTAATGCCAAATACCACACTGTTTTGATTATTATGACTTTATAGTAAGTCTTTATTGTAGGGAATATGATAGGTATATTAGAGGTATGTCAAGCAATGTCAGGTCTCCAACTTCGTTCTTCTTTTTCCAAGTCGTTATGACTTGGCTCTTGTGAATTTTAGAATCAACTTGTTGTTTTCCACTGGGATCCCTGTTTGCAGATATTTGGTTTGGGGTTGCACTGAATCTGTAGATCAATTTGGGGAGAATTAATATCTTAACAACACAGTCTTCCAACACATGAACAAAGCATATCTGTCCATTTATCCTATCTCCTTTAATTTCTCTCAGCAGTGTTTTGTAATTTCCAGTGAAATTGGCCTAGGATTCTTAGCGCTGTGTCCTCAACTCAGAGAGTCTGCTGGGCTCCACTTGGGCTCCCCTGCACCACAGCCTGGTGACTGTCTCCAAGCAGTAAGCTGAGGAAACCTTAAAACAAACCTCATTTGTTTCCATCTCTCAGGGATCACTGTCCATGACCTGATGTCCAGTTTCCTGAAAACCACGCTTTATGTATTTTTCTGAGTGTTTTGTTTTTTTCAGGCAGGAGGGTAAGTCTGTCCCCTGTTATTCCATCTTAGCAGGAGCAATAGTCTCTACTAAGCTGATTTTCTGTCTCCCCAACATACTCTTCTGTTTCCTGCTTTCATGCCTTGCTCATGCTGTCCCCTCTTTCTGGAGTGCCTTTGTCCCCTTATTCACCTGGGTAAATCTTGCTTATCTCTCAAAACTCAATCAATACGCTTAACTTCCCTAAGGACATCTCCCATGTGAGTGACACTCTTCCTCCTCTTTGCTTCAGTATTATTCTGTGATTGTGGTTGCTTCCTCTTCTAGCACTTTCTATTCAAATTATCTGTTCATATAATCTTCTTACCTACTTGATTATAAGCCTCCAAGAGAGGAGCCATGGTTTATTCCCTTTCTCTCCTGAGTGCCTGGGAAAGACCTTGGCACATAGTAGGTACTCGATAAATACTTGCTGAACTACATCTTTGAGACAGAAACTATGAACAATGAGTAAGAAATGGTTATCCTCCCTTAGAGACTATAATCTCCAGGGATGGAGTGGGGCAGGGATGAGTATCTCCTTCTGAACACAACAATTTAATTCACTATCTCTCAGTGGAGTAAACTGCTTCTAGAAGCTGGGTTGCTGGGTCAAAGAGTATTTTTTAAATGGATAGTTACTGCCAAATTACTTTCCAAAACAGCTATCAATTTATGCTATCAAAAACGTATGAGAGTTCTCACTTCTTTCCATCCTCACCAATACTAAATAGCATACTTTATTTCGGCTTTCCCAGTCTGATGTGAGAAAATAGCATCCTATTGTTAAAATTACATTTCACTGCCCATTAATGAGGTTGAGTTTTAAATAAATTAAATATTTATTAGATATTTATGTTTAAACTGTGAGTTTCCATTTATGACTATCCTTGTTATTCTCTGTTCCTCCAGCCCCACCACAGGTCCATTCTTTACCCTTCTATGCCCTGCTCTGCATGTCTGCTCAGGCTCAGATCCAAGATCCAGGACCTACAGGGAACCCCGCTCTCTCCAAGCTTTAAGAAGCCTTTCCTTCCGCTTATGCCTCCAGACCTGGGAGTGGTAATGGCTTCCTAATTTTGCCAGTACCATTGCTGTTGTCCTCAATTCTGGTCTCATATCTGTAAATAGTCCCTTCATTAAACTTCTTCATTGAAATCTTTGAGGAAGCCATTGTTTTCTGCCAGGAAGTGACCAATAAAATAACCTTTGCCTGTTTTTACATTGTAATCTTTACTATCTTATTGATTTTTAGGAGCTCTTTATATATTGTGGATATTTTACTTCTTGGATGATATAGATGTTACAAATATTTTCTTCCAATCTATAATTTGTCTTTTAAGGTTGTCTTTGTATTTCATCACCATACATAAGATTTTTTTCTGTTTTTCCCCTAGGTTTAGCCTAATAGTTGCAACACTAAACCTGAGTTAAAAACATACCCTCACTCCCAGATTTGACTCAAATACTTCTTTATATATCATTCTTAAGTATTTTCCTATGGCCAGGTTAGATTTCTCCTGGAGTTAATATAACCTTCATTACATAAGGCCAATTTAGCACCAAAATTCTCCCAGTCTTCTACTCATAGATTCCTTAGAAAGAGTTCACAGATTGCCACAGGCCTTTTAA
This sequence comes from Halichoerus grypus, assembly GCF_964656455.1. NCBI lineage: Eukaryota > Metazoa > Chordata > Mammalia > Carnivora > Phocidae > Halichoerus > Halichoerus grypus. The sequence continues at coordinate 97,748,139 of NC_135720.1, read as the reverse complement.
CCATCTATAACTCCTCTCTCTTTCATTGTCCACTGGCATAGGTAGGAAAGATATAACTTCCCTGAAAGACTGTAAATTCCAGGAAGACAGGAATTGTGTCTCTGTTTTACCACTGCATCCCCAGCTTCTAACGACCAGAGTTTGTCACAATAAATATTTGTTGGATGAATGAATGAATGACAAAGGAGAAGGAATAGCATTTTGTCTCTGGTTTCCTGCTCCTGAATTCTGTACCATCGTGTGATATATCCATGACACATCAACGTGACTGATGCTGGGCCAAGTAGTCTTCCTTAGGAATAAAGCTTTTTCACTTCTTCTATCCTACAAAATACCCCATAAGTAGCATCTATGTTCCCTAAGAACCTTTAGAAATGCAATGCAGGGTAAGAGCACACAGAAGGGAGTATTCAGACTTCACAGGCAGGTAATTTATTTACCCTGGGGCAAGAATCTTGGTACAGTTGTGGGGTTTTTTCTTTCCCTTTCTTCATTGTAAAACTATAAAGGCAGCTCTCCTTTGGGTTGGGTATATGTGGGGATTGGGGCAGATACCTTAAGACAGAGCACAGGAATGCCATAAGTTAGAAAAGGGAGTATAATCAAATTTTCATTGATCTTTTTCGTGGGAGAGGGCTAAGATGAGGGGCAAGGGAGCCGTGACCTGAAAAGTACAGGTGCAGTGCACCGGGAAAGCAACTACCATAAGAAGCATCCAAGCATCGGAAGCTGTGCTGGCCTTAGCCATAGCTGGGCTGTCCATCCCACCATGTGAGTAGGGCCATTCATTTATGTATTGATGTTCTAATCGTTTAGGACATATCCATGAACAAAATAAGGAATTTACATTTTAGCTTTCATCCTTTCTGTGCACATAAGCCCTACCTATCCACTCTCTAGATATGGCCTATGTGGCAATGTGATCCTACAGAAAAAGTCCTCAGATTATTTGTCCAGCTGTGGGGTCAACCTCTGATACACGCTGGACGTTTAGAATCCTGCAGGGACTATATCTAACTCCTAGCAGAGTAAGGAAGGAAGGATGCCCCTGAGGGGTCTGCTTGGGCACTCCCAGCTGGGCAGGAAGGGATAGGGACACTCCTATCACATGTTCTTTCATTCTTATCAAGTAATTCAAAGTAAAATACCATTTATTTTAGTAGAATCCTCCATTACCTCCTCTCCTCAGATCACAGGCAGAATGTCAAACATTTACGTGGGTTTTTTTCTCTTGCTGCCCACATTAACCACATTTAATAAAAATTCCCAAACATTCTTCCAGTGTAGTTGGAGCTAGTTAATGATTTCTGTATCACAAAAGAGCTGAGAGGATGGCCTTTCTCAGAAACCACTCTGACTGACTTCTCCATTGAACATGCAGCTGTTCTGTAGACCCAACTCATGGCCAGTCTGGTGGTCTGTGTTCAAAGGGCCCAAACCCTCTTCTGAACATACTAGTGTCTGGGGTCCACTAATCTTCTCAGTGCCCCCTCCTCTTGCCCTAAAATTCTAGGCTGTTACTCAGAACCTTATTTTTCCTGACCTAAACTCTAATAATATTCTTCCCTGAGAAACTCAAATACATCTCATCAAAAATTGTTTGTTCTCTGCCCAAGAAAGATTTTGGTGGGGGTTTCAGCATGAAGACCTTTTGTCCTTTGAGGGAATTTCTTTCTGTTCAACAGGTTTTTGTTTTAAACATTAACTAGGCAACTTGCTGGTCTTGGGCTTTAAAGGCAGGGCTAAGCCAGGGGAACAGGTGGGAGTGCTGGTTTCTGACGATGGAGAGAGGCCAGGCAGTCTGTACCAGTCATTTTCCTGTTACTATTGTAAAGACCACCCCCTCATTTCTCTTTTAAATGATTCTCAGGAGGTCTGGGGATCCATCTTGACTAGGTCTATCAGAGGGCTGAGACAGGAGATACCAATTTTTCTATTGGAAAAAAAAATCAACAAGAAAAAAGCTTACTTCTCCCCAAATCATTGCCAAAATGGTACTTTTCAGCCCTAGCCTCTTGTGGAAAGGGTGGGGAGGGGCATGGGATGTGGTAACTCAGAGGCAGCTGATAGGGAAGAAGGAAGGAGTTTCAACAGCTGCCACTCAACCAGAACTCCGGGTTTTATCTGTAATTTGAATTTCCACTGGACAACCACGTACATTGGAATGCAATGGCAAATGGGGTGTCTCTGGCCCTTACCTATGTGCTCGTCAGGACTTTAGCTTCTGACAATTCTCCCCCAAGTATGTCAACATTTCTGAGATGCCTCAGGGAGGCTTTTATTTATTTGTTTGTTTATTCACAAATAAGTGCTCCTGATACCAAAGACCTCTGCCAGGTACTGCTGACAGTTCCTTGAGAACTACAGTAAGAAACGGGTGCCATACTGCCTTGGGTACAATATAATTTAATACCTCTGACTGAACCATTCTCCAAACTTGATTTTTGTTCATCATACATACATTAAATATTAATAAAATTAGGAAGATAGAAATGTGGCTTATTTATACGTGTGTGACAAGTCTCCCAGATGGAGTCAGTGATATGTGAAACTATCATTCTGTTACTGAAAGAAAAACTATAATTCAAAACAGTGGAAGCTAATCTGATGTTATGAATAAAGCAGACTTTTCATTGCAATTAGAAAATGTAGGGGCACCTGGGTGGCTCAGCTGGTTAAGCACCCAACTCTTGATTTTGGTTCAGGTCATGATCTCAAGGTTGTGAGATCAAGCTCTGCATCGGGTTCCACACTCAGTGTGGAGTCTGCTTGGGATTCTCTCTCTCCCTCTGCCCCTCCCCACTGCACACACACTCTCACTCTCTCTCTCTCTCTCTCTCTAAAATAAATAAATAAATAAATAAATAAATAAATAAATAAGATTTTTTTTTTAAGATTTTATTTATTTGACAGAGAGAGACACAGTGAGAAAGGGAACACAAGCAGGAGGAGTGGGAGAGGGAGAAGCAGGCTTCCTGCGGAGCAGGGAGCCCAATGTGGGGCTCAATCCCAGAACCCCGGGATCATGACCTGAGCTGAAGGCAGACGCTTAAAGACTGAGCCACCCAGGCGCCCCATAAATAAGATATTTATAAAGAAAAAAGGAAAATGTAGTCACTTGCACTTTCCCTCCTGTTTAGATCTCTGCCTGCTTTTGTACCCTTAGACTTTGTTTTTACTGGAGTGAACTTATTTCTCCATTTTTATATGCAAGTACATTTAATTCTATGAAATCTGTGACTCTCAAATTTTATGGGTTATGAGGATGATTAACACTTTCTTCACTTAGCTCCATGCTATAATAGCATAAGCCTTTAACTTGAAGGAAGTCAGCCTAGAGTACTATGAAAACAGACACTTGGTTCCTCAACCCTTCTTGCCCCCACCCCAACCCCAAGCAAACCCTCTTCAGTTAGTTAGACCAGAGGTCTGAAAATGGGAGTAAAGAAAGATCTTCTAATAGGTATATGGACATAGAAAGTTCTAGGGAAACCACTTCCAGATCTTTGGCTTCTACATATACTCTCTGCTAAATCTCAACTCTTCTTACTACCTCAATCCAGTTCTCCTCTTCTACTACTTTCAGAGCCCTATTTCTTGCACTCAACAAAAAGAAATTATGCCTTTAATTCCACCTGATTCTTCCTGGGGCAAGTTTTCCTGAGGTGCAAAAACAAAACAAACAAACAAACACCTCAAGCGTGACCAAAAAAGGAGCCATTTGAAATGTTAGATGTCTGCAAAACCTGCTTCAGTCAAGGCCCCATGAAATTGCCATAGATCTGCCTCTCTTTCTCTTCTTGATATATTTCTGTTAGTGCAAGGTATGGCATTAGAAATGGGCACTTGGGCCAATATGCAGATGAGTTGAATTTAGATATAGAATAGACTGATGATGCCAATTTTAACTTAATGTCCTCTCTGATCCCCTATTATCAAAAAATACACTGCTCCTAATGGAGAATTTGTGACACTAAAGACTAACAGTAGTATGAAACTATCTTGCAATCTCTTCTTTTCAAACATCCAGATTTGAAAAATAAAACTATAAATTTTTTGTTGATGAAAACTGAAGGCATTGGCAAAAATGTAAATGACTTTAAATTTTCAAGTAGTCATCAAAGTTGACTTTGGTTAACCTATTACAAATTAGCACTGTCATTGCAAAATATGGAAAGTGTTACATTGTTGAAAAAGTTATAATTTCTTGGTACACTGGTGATAGCTACAAAGTTGATGGAACTGTTTTTTTTTTTTTTTTAAGATTTTATTTATTTATTTGAGAGAGAGAAAGAGGACACAAGCAGGGGAGAAGGGAAAAGGGAGAGGGAGAAGCAGGGAGCCCAATGTGGGGCTCAATCCCAGCACCCTTGGATCATGACCTGAGCCAAAGGCAGACACTTAACCAACTGAGCCACCCAGGTGCCCCCAAATTTATGGAACTGTTGATAGCTAGATGCCAAGTGCATCATTCATTAGTTTAATGATTCACTCACTTATTTATTCATCAAAAAATATAAGAACCTACTATGTCCAAAGCACCACTCAGGGTAGTTAAGATACAGTAGTAATAAAACAAAGATTTCTGCCCTGGAGCAGGGAAAAGTATAGAGGATAAATTAGTTATCTAAGTAACAAATTGCTCCCAAAATTTAGTGGCTTAAAAGAACACATTTTTTATCTCACAGTTTCTGTGGGTCAGGAATCCAGGCACAACTTAGTTGGACCCTCTGCTTCACAGTCTGCCATGAGGCTGTAATCAAAGAGTCAGTACAGGGTCTATGGTCTCATCTGAAGGCTTGACCGGAGAAGGATCCAATTTTGAAATCCCTCAGCAGTTGTTGGCAGCACTCAGTTCCTTGCAAGTTGTTGGATTGCAATCCTCAGTTTCTATCTGGCTGCTGACAGAGGCCCCTCAGTTGCTTGCTCCACACCCCTTTCCCACGGAGCAGCTTCCTTCATCAAAGTGTACAAGTCAAGAAGGCAATCAAGAAAGTCTGCTAGCAAGAAAGAAGTCAAAATTGTATATAATCCTATCATGCAAGTGACATTTCCTCAACTTTGCCGAAGTTTATTAGTTAGAAACAAGTTACTCAAAGGAAAGGGATGACCCGAGACCCTGAATATCTGGAGGTTAGGCTCGCAGGGGCCATTTAAGACATTGCCTGCCACAGGGTATAAAGGGGAATTGGGCATGCTAAGCCAAGGAATATGAATGGCAATTTTTAATAGCACTCTCAGCGTAGGCCTCATTGAAGTGACAAGTGAACAAAAGCTTGAAGGAGATGAATGGGTCAGCCATATGAATATTTGTGAAAACCAGTTCAGACAGAGGAAGTAGTGAGAATGAAGACACCACCACCCCCCCACAATGGGAGGATATGTCAGTGTGATGAGGATAGAAGGGAAAAAGGAAGAGTAGTAGGGGATGAGGTCAGGGGATTGGGGGTAAGGGGAGGAATCATGTAGGATCTTGTGGGCTATTATAAAGATAATGACTTTTATTCTGGGTGAAAGGGCACCATTGCAGGGCATTAGGCCAAGGATGTATGTTTTTAAATGATTCCTTGGGCTTCCATGTTGAGAATAAACTATAGAAGGGTACAGGCAGAAGCAGGGAGAATTGTTAGGAGCCTACCACAATAATTTAGACAAAAAAAAAAAAAGGATAGTGTCTCAGAACAGGACAGATTGTGCAGGTTGGGAGAAAAGACCAGAATCTGGATATATTTTGAAGGCCATCCTATAGGATTTCCTGATAATTTGGATTTGGAGTGAAGATGAAACAGGATTCAGGGTTGACTCCTAGGATGGATTTTGGCCCAAGCAACTAGAAGGATGGAGTTGCTGTCAACAGAGATCAGGAAGCCTGAAGATGAAAAATGAGTTTAGAATTGAAAATTAGTTTCAGTTTTAGAGATCTCAAGTTTGTGATATCTGTTGGAAATGCAGAGGGAGATATTCAGCAGGCAGGTGAACACAGGGTTCAGGAATTCAAGAAATAGCATTCCTACATTAAACTGATTCTCTATTCAGATATCCTGGTACTTCACTGAAAAGCCATCCAGCAGATTGTGGTGAAAATTGCAGTAGATAAAATATTTGCCTTACAGATTGGTAAACCCAGGGACAGTTCCAGCCATTTCCAATTAATAATATACATTTACTGTTACAATAAAAGAAACAATATTGTATTTAACAATACTATTAAATGTTACATCACGCAAAGACTTTTCTAAGTTCATAACTGAAGGTGTGATTTTCAAATTTCCCTACTTTGATTTGTGTTGATTTGGGCTTTCTTTGGAGAGAATGAATAAGAATATCTATGGAGCTGCTGCAATACCCAAGCAGAGGGGCTTCATTGCTCAGATCTATGCTTTAAACCTTAATGAACCCTGTTTTATTCATGAACAAGTTTGACTTGCCAAATGGTTGAATCTGAATTGTCCTAGAACATTGGATGTTGCCTTTAAGATAGCAAATGTTATGAAGTTAAGGGCACTGAATTCCATCATTTTGAGATGTTTGAGATAATACCAACTTGAGCTATTTGAGATCATTTATTGCTGTGTTCAGAAATAAAATGGGTGTCCCAGAAAGGCATATTAACATGTTTATTTGTATTGACAAAATAAAGACAGATAAATGACTTTGAGTAAGTTTATCTTAGCTGATTGGTTTGACTAAGAAGACTGGTTTTGCCAATTAGGTTATAATGGCAGAGACTCCCAAAACTTGAATGAATTACATCTATGGCTCCAATTTTTTTTATGGTTCCAAATTTTTCATGAATATGTATTCAAAGTACATGATAAGATTTTCAAAGAGTTTTTCAAAAATACCGTATTGACAAGTGTGTATTAAAGTCAACAATATTTAGATTTTTTCCAACACTTTGACTGTATTATATGACATCAGGGTGCCCCCATGTGAAACAGTAACTGCTATAATTAACAGTCATTCAATGAGCCATGATAATGCCTTCTTGGTAGTGTTCCCAGAAATTAAAAACATAAATATGTCAGGGTCTGTGAAGGATCTGGGATTTTACCCTACTTAAAAGTTAATGAACTACTCTATGAAGGTTTCATGGAGGCAGACAAAAGACATGAAACTTGTGGGTCAGAGGCTATGACTTTGTTACTCTCAGCACAGCAAGAAGCATGAGCTTGGTTGGTTTGCATTGGTTTCCTGTGTCCTCCAAGTCTCATGCAGGAAATGCAAGTCAATGGATGGACTTAGGTGCACGCTGTGTGCACATGCGTGTGGGTGTGTATCACACTGAGTCTGGGGCATTTAACACTTTTATAGCAAGCAGAAGCAAGCCTGCTCTTTATCTAGGGAGAGATGTTACTTTATCTCAAGGTTGCTCACTGCCTTCAGAAATGTCCCAGATAAAAAGCAGCCAGTCTTGCATTCTTGGCAGACTCAGCAAGAATGTGCAGGGACACTCAGGGGCCATGCGGACTGCATCTCCCAACAGAATATTTTCATAACTGGGCAACAGGTTCTTTTGCAAATTGGGTAGGGTCCATTTCTTAGTTTTCAACAAAATTGAAGGAGAACCTCAGCAAGTTGTGAGTGATGGATCATTAATAATAATTTTTATAATAGAATACTACATAATATCTGGCATAAAACTCAAGGGTGGATCAAAGAATTGTACGAAATTGCCATCATAAAATTCCTTCCCCTCCCATTTTCTTAGTTTCGCAAATGAATACTCTCAGTATTCATATCTAAAAGTGGAAAAAAAGAAGGGAGTCAATGCCAAATTTCCCCCCTAAGAAGTAGCAATATCTGTCATGGATGTATGAACACATGGAAAAGTTTGGAAAGTTTTTAAAGCCCTATCAGTTTCATAAGATATATTTCTAATAAATTTTAATTTTTATGTTTAGTAATTATTATTTGAAACGTATTTATGCTATTTGATGAACTGTATACTAGTCATCATTGTAATGATAATCCAGAGAAAAACATTTAATACTCTGTAGTCACAGGAAATAAAACAATTTTTATTTTAATTTTTAATTAAAAGGTTTTCATCTTAAATTTAATTCCAAGCTTTGTACATACATTTGTAGCAAAATCTGATAGATAAATAAATGTACCTTCAAACATAATGCACTACATTAGGATAAAATGTGTTGTAAGAAATAAAACGGAGTGACACAGGTTTCAGGCAAAGAGAATGAATATTACAAAACTTCAACTGCTTAAAAGAGCTTGCTTTTGTATTCCTTTAATGAAAGATGATGAGTGTCAAATAGCTATGGCTTAGGTTTCACTGGATACATTTAAAATAACGATATACTATTTGAACTTAAAATGTAAATATTTATAATAGACCAGAAATTGAGTCTTTTAAATAATTATAATTTAACACCCCAAATGTAAATTTTAAAATGTGTTTGAGAATATGTCTTTTTTCAAAATTGTTTTAACTGGTGCATGGACAAAAAGACATAGGTTACATTTTTAAAAATAATAATCTAAATGCAGAAAGCCAAGACAGAATGTGAAAGACAAAGATATCTCTGCCATAGAGAGTTTAGCATCTCTTTGGGGTAAACACTTTTGTAAGGATTAAATGAGAAAAAGTATGGGAAGGCATGGAGCTGTCCCAGGCCAGGGGACTGATAAAACTTAGTTTCCTTCACATATAACTAAAAAAAAAATTTTTCTGCATTGAAATCACATGCTATAAAATGGGGGGAAAATCACATGTCTGGTAATCAACTTTCATTTAACATCTCTTTGTAAGCTAAAGAGAGTTAAATCACCTTTCTAGTTTCTTTTAAGTTCTGGACAAGCCTCAAATGTTAAATTTATAAAGAACAGGAAAAGGAGAGAGAAAGGAGGAAGGAAAGGAGGGAAGGAAGGAAGGAAGGAATGAAGGAAGGAAGGAACGAAGGAAGGAAGGAAGGAAGGAAGGAAGGAAGGAAGGAAATGAACAAAGAAACAAAGAGAAAGCTTTTAAACACTACATGTACTGTCTTCCCAAACCAAGCAACTGGGATAAACCTTCGTGTTGATTTAAGGGCACATCTAACCAAATGAATGTTCCATTGTTCCCACCTGTTTCCCAAACAGCTTCAACTGTTCTGCCTTTGACCTGCTTTGGCTCCATCCTATATGGAATCTGCACTCTTGGAATCCCCCACTCCTGAGCCCTCCACCACAGAGTTGGCCCTACCAGCAGCTGGGAAAACTTTCTGGGGAACAGCTGGTGTCCAAGGCCCCACATTTCTGCCATTACCCAGGGTGAAGAGTAGTTGTCAGCAGTAGAAGGATTTTGGGGACACAGTTCATTAAAAGAATACTTCACATTAATGTAGTATTATTTCATTGACAGATAACTCTCATAAGCATTTATTGGTCTCACTTGAACAAACCTGGCAGATGGTAACATTATGAATCAGGAGCCCAAGTTCGGGGCCTTGGGCCTTGGTTCTGATCCTGGGTTCTCACCCTAGCACTAGATGCTTACTCCATGAACAACATGGAGGGGGGAAAAAAATCACTCTAAGACTCAGGACTTTATTTCCTTAGTACAAAGGAGAAGACTATACTAGATGATCTCCTCTTAAAATAAACATTTATGGACAAATGCCTCAAAGCATCTCCCCCACCCCGGCCCCATCGATTCCATCCACGATTGAATGAAATTCAAACTGGCCCCTCATCTTTACCACACTGCTTACTATGTACCCACTCCAATATGACTAAAGCCAACCAACCAAGAACCACTTCCGGATATCTCATAGCAAATAAGCTACTTCATTTAATCCTCCCAACAAACCTAACGAGGGAAGTGGTTCAGATATTATTACATCTAGTTTTTAGATGAAGAAATTGAGGTGAGAATCGGGGATTTCTAGCAATAACACAGAAAGCAGCAAAGTCCTACCTTCTAGTTTTGAGGAAATCAAACCATCTTGGAAATGAAAAAGTTAACAGAACTTTACTGCTAACACCACCATCATGGGCATCCAGCCTCCTCCATGCTGACAACTGTCAACTGTTTGGTGGAAAACAGGATAATCAACCGGGGCACCTGATACTTTATTTGATCTCTGATCCATGCAAGCCAGTTCATGGGACCATAAATGCCTTTCTGTCAAACTTGACATTTTGAGCACATTTTCAAATTGCTAATTCCTCAAGGAGTGGTGTCTAAATTGAAAGTTTCACCTCCAAGTGGTTTTGCCCTGTGTGTGCCCTGCACATCCTTGTTGATTTGTTTCTCCCGTATCAGGGTGGGTCTCTCTTTGACAACTGGGGGCCACATTTAGCCAAGCAGCTGCCCATTGGCATCTAAAGCTTGCGATACGGAGTTCTGGCAGTATCTCAAAGGATTTATTATTATCATCCCATGATTTCATTATTATTATTATCATCCTTATGAAATTCGGTAGCTGAGCCCACTACAAAGCATGAGACCCATGTTTAACATGGAACACTCTGTTTTCTGCCTTCTCCCCACAGTTGCAGGGTTTCCCCTCATTTCTGCTCACTGGTGGAGGGCTCTAAGAGGTACCCTGCAGTCATAAACAGGTCAGGCTGAGTATTGCCTCCACCACCACTGCCCTGGCCCAGTGTCGCCTGGAGGTGGGGGTGGGGGAGGGGGACTCTTTACCAAACAGGAGGCAATTAGAATGCGATACAAAGAGCACTGACCTGTGGTCAGGAGGTGCTCATTCTGTGACAGAGGGCGAGTCTCTGCTAACGAGCCTTGGTTTCCTCATGTATTAAATGAGGTAACTAAGTGAGATGATCTTGAAGATTAACCTTGAATACAATCTTGCTCAGACCAGCTCTAATTTTACCCTTTTCCTGGCTTCTGGAGATTTCCACAGGGAAGAGCGTCTCATTAGGAAAGATCTGAGGAAAAGACCCTCCCCAGCCCTCAATTCAGCCTCTACTTCACTCATCAATTTGCCTGGTTAAAAACCGACCTGGTTTACCGGAGACTTTAAGGAAACAAAGTAGCTCTTTGTCAGAGAAATCAGAATTCCTAAAATGTGCTAAGATTTAAAAAGCGGGGGTGGATTGACTAGGAGTTTGAGGACTTGGGTTTCATCCCAGTTTTTTCAATAATTAGCCACTTAGCCCTCAGCAAATCCCCTAACTGCTCTGTACTTCTGACCTCAAACAGTCTTTGAGGCTCACAAAAATGTGACTTGAAAATGTAACGGATAGGGTCACCTGGGTGGCTCAGTTGGTTAAGCATCTGCCTTCAGCTCAGGTCATGATCCCAGGGTCCTGGGATAGAGCCCCACATTGGGCTCCCTGCTCAATGGGGAGTCTGCTTGCCCCTCTGCCCCTCACCCTGCTAGTGCTCTCTTTCTTGATCTCTCTCTCTCAAAGAAATAAATAAATAAAAACTTAAAAAAAAGGAAAGAAAATTAATAATATAACTCTATATACAGGTAAGCCATTAAATTAAGATCACTTCCCTCCTTGACCCTAGATAAATCTCAGAAGAACTAAGGGAGTGATAAAACATTAAAAAGTTGTTTGTCTTCCTATCAATGGGGTGGCTGGTGGGTTTATATTTTGTTGTGGGAATTTTATCAAACCTCTTTATGTGGTTTACTTAACAAACATTTATTAGGAGCCCACTGTGTGCCTTATACTAAAGACAAGGGAAGAAATTAAAAGGAATATAAACCAGACTTCCAGGAGTTTATAGTCCTGTGAATTCAAGACTTATACACACGGGTGCCTGGGTGGCTCAGTTGGATAAGCAACTGCCTTTGGCTCAGGTCATGATCCCGGAGTCCTGGGACCACGTCCCGCATCGGGCTTCCTGCTAAGCGGGGAGTCTGCTTCTCCCTCTGACCCTACCCACTCTTGTGCTTTCTTTCTCACTCTCTCTCTCAAACAAATAAAATAAAAATCTTTAAAAAAAAAAGACACAAAATTATAAAACAAATTTTAAAACGGTATAATGGTGAGGCACCTGGGTGGCTCAATCAGTTAAGCATCTGCCTTTGGCTCAGGTGGTGATCCCAGGGTCCTGGGATTGAGTCCCCCGTTGGGCTCCCTGCTCAGCGGGGAGTTTGTTTCTCCCTCTCCCTCTGCCCCTCCCCCTAGCTCATGAGCTCACTCTCTCTCTCTCTCAAATAAATAAATAAAATCTTTAAAAAATAAAATAAAAATAAACAAACAAACAAATAAAGCAGTATAATGGTAAAGTGTATATAGACCTAAAACAAATACTTAACCCAGCCATGTTGGGACTGAGCCTTCCACAAGAGGAAAGATGCTGTTGACTAGCGTTTGGGACAAGCTACATGAATAAGACAGACTGAATGAGTGGGATGAGCAGTTTTAACAGCAGACCTTCCTAACGAATGCCAAAATTAAATAAGAAAGAGAATTTTAATACTGGGATTGGAGAGAAATCTTCATTTCTCTCTATATTCAATAGCAACTGATTTCAGACCATGGCTTTCCAGGTGATGATGATCAAAGAATCCAAATTTATATTTATTTAACTTGTAGAAATCATACCAACATAGCATTACTCTTTTTAAATTAGGTTACCTATAAATGTGTGGTCTAAAAGATTCTTTAAAAAAAAAAAAACAAAAAAACTGATTATTTCCTACTACGAGTGTATTTTCTCAAAATGGCTGCTTTGTGCCCAAGGCCTTCCCCAGGGTGACCCCTCTACAAAGCACTGGGTCCAGCCACAGGTTAATTAGTATTTCTGGAACACTCTGGACATTCCAGCTTCCATGCCTTTGCTCTCACTGTTCCCCCATCTAGAAACGGCCTTCCCTCACCCCTCCAGGTATGCAAGGCCTCCCCAGCCTCAGTGACTGCTGAAACCCAATGTCTTCCATTAAGCTGTCACTTCCTGGTTCACTACTTAACAATCTCTGCTTCTGAATGCTAATTGTACTTATTTTCTGTACTATAACTTTGCAATTATCATATTCTCTTTTTTTTGGTATATTTTTCTACATATAGGTTCTAGTTCTGAAAGAACCTGTTTAAGTCTCTCAAGGAAAGGAACATGGACACGTCTTTGCATTTCCAGTGTTCAGCATGGTACACCAAGATTGGCAGACACTCACTAAATATATGCTATTGAATCTAGTCAAGCGCCAAACTAGCTGTATTTTCTATAACTTCACTGCAGCCACCCTCCCATCTGAAAAATGGCCAAAACAAGTTACAGGTAAACCGAAATGACTATATCTGAAGTGGTATATATTGACATAGCCTAAAAGAAACCCAGTATAAAAGATGGGGATTCATTCACTTGAAAAAAAAAAATTAACGTTCTCACTCTTTAAAATAATACATGCCTCATTTCATTAATATAGATTTGCCTATCTGAAAAGGGATTTGGCAAAGGACATTTCTCCTTGCCATGGGACAGCTGAAGAGGTGTAATTTAACAGCTTTCAGAGGCCCGTCACTGTGGTGATTGAGGTGGACAGAAGGCATGGACATGACCAAGGCCCTTAAAAGACACAAACAGGTGGAGAGTGCGCTGGGGGTGGGTAGAGGGCTGGGGAGTACAAAAGGAGGAGGCCCGCTTGGAGAGCGGGGACAAGAGAAGGCAGAGGGTGAGGCTGGTAAGGCTCAGGAGGACGGGAGGGGGACAGGGTGCGAGGTCACAGCTAAGCAGCACACGAGAGGAGCTAAAGCAACAAGAGGACAGACCTAAGAGAAAGACAGACGAGTGGACAGAGCGCAGGGGAGATGACAGACCGTCGGGGCAGGGGGTATACACACAGGAAGACAAAGATGGCCCCTCTGTGTGTGACTAGAAGGATAGCGATTAAAAAGAGAGGAGTGAAAGGAAAGAAAACGGGGAATAAGTGAGGAGACAAAATGAGGAAGAAGCACGCAGGTACTAGTTAAATGCTTCGAAAAGCACCAGGCTGTCAGGCTGAGCTGGAAGAAGCTCCACAGCCATACCCAGGAGGGGACCATCAGTAAGACAGAGGCAGGCAATTTAAGTAGCTAGCTACTGAGGTAAAAATGAAAAAAAAAAAAATAGAAGATGGAAAAGGTGAGAAGCAAGAGAAGGAAAACCCAAAGGAGACACTGGCCCAGAAACCTTTTTAACTTTCTGTAAGAATCTTCAAGGCCCCAAACTAGGCCAAGATTCTGACTGACATTTCTGAGCTCACCAGCTGCTGTTTCCTTGAGAGAATTCTGACAGGAAGGCATAGAAATGCAAGCCAACACTGCCAGCTCTGAAAAAGATAATAATAACAACCCAGGCTCTAAACACCTCAATGGGGCCGAAGCCTGCCAGGGAAGAAGGCCCACAGAGGAGGAGGGACCTGCCTGCAACTTTTCCCCAGGTATGTACCGAGCTGTTCCCGGTGCTGCTTTCTCCTCTAATTGTCCTCTGGCCGTTCCTGCCTTGCCCATCTGTCTTGCTTTCTTTGTGAATTTTTGGGAAGCCCTGCAGGCGATCTGCTTCTGTCATCTGAAGCCGGCAGTGTCTATGCGAGCAGGTGAAGCTCCACATTCTGCTTATCACATGGGCGGGGAGGACCTCTGGAATCCAAGCCCATCAGGCAGAGCTAGGCGAAGGGGAAATAAACGAGAGAAATCACCCCTGCCCACATTTTCGGTGCGTCGGAATGATTTGTTGGCTATGCTGACAGTGGACTTGTTTCTGTGTGTGGGGACTCGAAGCAAAGGCAGAGGGAAGGAGGGTGGGCATGGGGACAGAAGGACAGTGAAACACAGCTCAGCTCCAGGGCAGAGATCTGGCATAATCCGCCCGAGGAGCCGGTCAATTACCTAAGGAAGAGCTCCGGTTTGCAGAGTGATGTATGAAAATCTGACAGCACATGACCTTGAACTTTCGGCTTGTCTTTTCAGTGCCTTGGTAAAATACTTTGAATGTATGTTGAAATTTCCTCCAAAGCAACTCAGAGGACTTTATTTCTAATGTGTAATTTATCTCAACTATTCCATCACTGAATGAGAGTGATTTCTTCAGATGACATCCCCGTTAAAACAATGTGAAGTGTTAAATCTTTTTAAAAACTAAGAAACAAAGTCCCTGAGCAATGTATTTCTTTGGAAAATTAGGACAAGGTCCCCTGGACCTTAAGCAATTCTTACTACTCACTCAATGTAATAGGTGCACTTTTTTAAGAAGAGTTTTTGGACCTAAAGAGCTTTATCATTATTCGGTATTATTACATTACATTATGTTATATAATCATTACGATCCCCCTGCAAATATGATATGAGGTCCTGTGAGTGAGTGAACGTCCTGCTGGGCTGTCTTTCCCAAGAAAAACATTCGCTTTATTTTATACCCAATCTTCACCATACTCCACTTAAGGTCTGTCAGTAAGATCTGGGAGCAAAAAAGACGGTAGTGTACAAGCCCTCAGGCTGAAAACTCCTAGTGATTTAGTAATTTAGCAACTTTGTAACTTCACACATGGGGGTTTCCCTCTCTTTGGAGGGTTGACCATCTGTCTACACCCTCATGGGTGAAAGCTCCTACAGTCATACCCTTAAAGAGGACTTACGCTTTCCTGGCCTTTGTGTGGCTTTACTCTTTTTCCTTACCTCCCCATTTTTAGGAAGCTCAGAACAAAATGGCCAATGCCTTGCCCTTGAATTGTTCAGCATCAGAAACATTGAACTAGACCAATGGTTCTCAAAGTATGGTCCCCAGACAAGCAGCATCAGAATCACCTGGGAACCTGTTAGGAATGCAGATTCTCAGATCCTCCTCCAGACCTCCTGAATCAGAAACTCGGGGCATGGGGCTGGGCATTCTGTGCTTGGGCAAGCCCTCCAGATGACCCTGACACACTAAGTCAGGAGGTCACAATGTTTTAAAGTGTGGTTTCCTTTAACACACAGAGCTCAGATCTCCTTACAGGCATGACTCCAGTCCCCTATAGAGTTATTGCTTCTGAGGAGACCTTTCCACAAACCACCTCTCAGTGCTCTGTGTCCTGCGTCTTCAAAATAGGAGTTTTCTAATATAAGTGACTTGTGACAGCCCTGAGAACAGTACCCGCATGCAGTGAGTGTTCTCTACGTGAGGTGGTGGTGGTGGTGGTGGTTTTATCTGGTCCCCCCTTCCTGTGCAAAAGGCCTTCACTGGGTGGTGTGGGAAATCAAAAAGGAAGTAGTCAGGATCCTGGCCCAAGGAGAGGAGATACATGAATCAGAGGTACACAAGGAATGGGAACAGCAAAGTAAGACGGGATAGGTACCTGAGTACAGGTCCAAACGATAGGAACTAAGAAGAGAATGAGAGAGAACTGGGAGAAAACTTTGTGGAGGATGTGTCTTTTGAGCTGGGGCTTAAAGAGACAGAGATTTTAACTAGCGAAGATGGGCAAAGAGAAAAGAACATTCCAGCTGGAAGCTGAGCACAGGAAACACTGGAAAGATAAGATATTAGGGGGCTGGTGTGGACAAGAGTGTCTGCTCCCCTTTCTGTTACTAATATGTTAGCCGTTCATGTTGTAGAGGGGCATCACCTTGTGTCTGGGTATAACCATTTGTCACCGTGTTTGCAGAAATTCTTCCTTTAATCCAAACGATATAATTTGACTTAGATGGTTGTAAAACAAGTCCTTTCCAGAATTAACAGTTTTATTACTTAAGCATCCATCCATCTCTCTCTCTCTCTCTCTCTCTCGTATATTATTAGGTCAATGTTTCTCAAAGTCCTCTGCCCACTGGCAACAGAATAAATTGGAAGTGGTTGCAAAAATGCAGATCCCTGGGCCCTGGCCCAGATGGCTTATTTCAGTATCTTTGAGAGCGAGGCAGAAGAATCTGCATTTTAACAAGCTCCCCTGTGATCCCAATGTTCACTCAAGTTTGAAAGCAATGCTTCTGGAGCTCTTTTTTGCCAAATTTGCTGAGCATCACCTGGGAGTGCTTGTTAAAAATAGGGACACCTGGCCCCTCCCCATGGAGAGCCCAAGTCCATGGCTGTGGCGTGAGGCGGGGGGAAAGGGGTTTTAATAAGTGCCTCCATGGCACTAAGGACCAGGCAAAGTTGGAAAAGACCGCATGTTAGAATGAATGCGTGCTTTGGGTGAGAGAGGAACTCCAAGTCGTAGGTCAGCCATTTACCAGCTGTGTGATTTGGGTGAGCTTCTTAACCACTCTGTGCTTCCAAATTACTTAACTTGCTGGAGACAGTCTTATCCTGTCTAATAAAATGTGCTTCACGAAATTGTAAATAAGTAACTGCCTTTAGTAAAACATTGGCTCCCACTCTACCCCTTTTTCCATTTCGCCTGAAGTCCCAGCTCGGGCTCTCCAGCTCTGCTGAGCAGCAGGGCCAGGACAACAGTGATGGCGAAATGCCACCAGGACTCACCTCTGCAGAGAAGGGTGGCAGGATGCCTGCAGGGAGAGGAGATGGGCTCCTGCAGCTAGCCTTGCTCTTGGCTGTCCTGGGAAGTTAAAATGGGACTCATGCCCATGATTGAATCAACATTCAGAACTGGCCAGTACTCTAAAAATAGCTAGACAATCTGGCTGAGCCTTAGGAAAAATAAGGTCCTATCCCGACATACTACCCCATGCTTGCCTTAAAAGGAGGGGCCTCGGCTTTATTTCCTACCTCCTCAGCCAGATGATGGTAAGCCCCAAATAATTTGGCTTGTACCTCGGTGAACTCCAGAATAGCTTCTGTTTCGTGGTTAGCTACCAAGAACAGCATTAGTGATACCAGGGCCTAAGGTCACGAGGGCTCAGATTGTGGGGCGCACGCATCTGTGCAGACCACTCCTCTTGCAGACCTTAGCAGGGTCCTAATCCCCATAAAAGCAGGCAGGGCTGGTTATATTTTAAGAAAAAAAAAAAAAAACGGTTATTGATTATTTAAAACTTGCAAGCCTGACTGTGGGGCAGAGAAGGGATAGGGAAAGCTAAGTTGCCCGTATTAGATATTCAGAGAGTGAGACACAGCGATTTTTCTGCAGAAAGTCCTGTTTTCCTTCCCTCGTCCAACAAAGGGCTGACTGACTAAAGATCTGTCGTCAGAGGGCCAAGTCCTTGTGGCCAATAAGAGAACAGTCTGAACATTTCACTATATTTTTGTTTTCATAAAAATCCTGAAAATGAGACTGGTGCCCCAGATATTCAGAACCTATAACGATTGTTATCAGAAATGACACTGATGAATCCTCCTTTTTAACAAATCCTTTTCAGACGTTTGAGAATATCAAAAATTGTTTTTAAAAAATAGGCAAACCAGAATTGCGGGGAGAAATATTTTTTATAATATTTAAGCTTTCTCAAGTATCTTAGAACTACCCCTTTCCTAATAACAACTATTATGTTAATGAAACTCTTGAAAGTCGAGCAAATAAAGGGACTTTCATGCAGTGAGTAGTTTTGGTTGCTGTCTTCGTAGTAAGCATATATTAAATACTAGTAATCCTAGTAAGGGACCATTTATTAAACTTTTAATACAGCGTTCACAGCACCTTACATCAATCTATCTCGTTGAAGTCTCCTAGTGAGGAAGCATTATTATTCTGACATTACAGATAAGGAGAGTGAGGCTCAAAGAGGCTAAGTAGTTTGCTCAAGGTCACAGAGCCAGAAGACACAGATGCCCACGCCGTGGTCTTCCTCCCTGCAGCCCTCTGCTTCCAATAAAGATGACATCGTGTTACTTACATTAGTTACACCGTGTTCTCCCTCTCCTAACCCGTCCTGGATTTGTCCCAAATCCAAGAGTCTTTCTGCTGACCATTAATGGGAAATCCCCATCCTCACTTCTCTGTAAAGCTGTGGCTGAGTCATTTATGTTCAAATGCTGCCCTGCTCAGTGAAAGAAGTAGGAAAAAACAAAACAAAACAAAACAAAACTGTGATTGCGGCTTATGCTTTTGACGCTGCTTTTATTGTTACTTAAGTTCTAGAAGCTTTAAAATGATGCTTGCTTCCCAGGAACTAGGGAAAGGACCATTTACTAATTTAAGGCTTTGAACAATTGTCTGATTACAGGACAGAGAGAGGGAGAAATAAATCTTGTTTTCAATAACACGTTGAGTGACATTTTCTATTGTCATCAGTCTGTTCTCCTAAGAAACTCAAGACCCTCCCATGTGTTATCTCATTAATCTTCAACCCATCCTGTGGTGGGCAGATGAGGTTACACAGCTATTTGGAGATAACTGGCATGAGATCTGGTACAGGGATGAGGGAAGAAAGGTCACCAATATCACCCAGCACACAAGGGGCCAGGTGACACATCATCCCTCCCCATTCTTCCTATTAACACTACCTACCAAAGTCAGAAGATTTAGGCAGGTAGGACACTAATAAATAATGTCAAAAAACCTACATCCAATCGCCATATCAATGTCCTTTGCCCTGTGATGTATGAAAATCTGACAGCACATGACCTTGAACTTTCGGCTTTTCAGTGCCTTGGTAAAATACTTTGAATGTATGTTGAAATTTCCTCCAAAGCAACTCAAAGGACTTTATTTAAACATATCTTTATATTCCCCATCCTAGATTTTTTTACTTCCAATCATGCCTAGTCTGAAATATTTTAATTCTGTTGCAGTTGTGTGTTTCGTTTTATCTTTCCAGCCTACCTTGTGTTCCATTTTCGAATCTGTTCCATGCATTTCTTTCCTTGCATGTTAAGTCAGATGATCAGGGAAAGTGTCATGAGGATTCAGACAACACATTCCAGTTTCAAACTTTCCCTTCAGGTTCAAAATTCTTTGTGCGTTCTAAGTTGAAAGAATTTAGTTTCCTGGACTCAAGAGCAACCGAGTAATTGGTTATTAAAAGCTTTTTGTTATTATTTTTTTCCTGTAGATTTTGAAGTGAGCTTTTAAGTAACCATTTGACCATATAAGGTCGGGCTTGATAAAGACCAAGAAATCCACACCCCAGTGAATTTAGCACTGGGTTAGCACTTTCTTGGTTATCTCACATCGTTTATCTAGAAATCTATGTCTTTTGTCATCTTACATGAATTAATCACCTTCTGGATCTCAGCTTACTCATGAATGGCAAGTCTTTTTTTTTTTTTTAGATTTTATTTTAGTATGTTATGTTAATCACCATACATTACATCATTAGTTTTTGATGTAGTATTCCATGATTCATTGTTTGTGTATAACACCCAGTGCTTGAATGGCAAGTCTTTTAAAGCTGGCTCTTTCTAGTTCTCTGGACCAAGAAACACAGTGGTCTTTCTCTTCCGTGCAAACCCTCACTCCTCAAACCTACATGCCACACACTTGGGAGGATCTTGAACTGACCGGTTTAACCAGTTAAAATGAAACTTTACTCAGCTTGTCGGTTCCCTGGTTCACTGGAAGAGATGAGACATCCTCCTCTTCTCGACCACATCTTCTCCTTTGGCCCCATTCTCTCTCTTCCCATCAGCTCCTGCTTTTGATTGACCACCACCCCACACCTGGGGAGGGGGAGGAAGAGCGACCCCACATTCTCACTCATAGGAAGCTTGCCTTTGCCTAGCAGGGAGAGCCATGTTTTCATAGCAGGAGCTTACGCAGTCATTGGATTGGATTAAATGGATGACTCCCAAGACCAGCCAGTAAAGAGAATGGGGCGCTTAGGACACTTTCCTATTTTCCTGAGAAAAATTACGGTTTCTAAGTCATCACCAGCAGCAGCGGCAGCAACAGCCCAAGTACACAGCTGCAGAGGCTAAGTGTGCAAAGAGTGCAAGGCCCATCGTGTTTCTTTCCCTTTCTTCTTTCTCAGCATGTACCTTCCCGGCCTGTCTGCATGGGTTGATCAAGACTGTCCCTCCAACCAGATTAGTTAGTTTGTTCGTTTTTAAGGATTACCATGTGCATATATGTAAACCAAGTTGTTTCCATGACCCTTATCTATGAAGCCAGATGACAATACTAGCTATTTCGTAGAGTAGGAGCAAGGATTTCAGGAGACTGTATTTGCAAAGCACAGAAAAGTATCCCTGTCACAGGGTATGCTCGGAAAAAAAAAAAAAATTGTTCTTAAGTTTAGTACTTGTATTAGTAGAGTTCATTAACTGCCCTTGTCAGTGCTGCGAGCCTCTAAACTTCTTTGGGGTGCAATTCTACTTTGGGCACCCTCCTGCAGAGAATCAGATGCCACGAAGCTGAAAACCCCATCTCCTTCCAGCCAGTGTGGCCTGTCCAGACCCAGAGAGGCAAGACTGCTGCCAGAGTCCCTCAGCCTTCAGCGGCTCAGGTCTCCCAGACGGCAGGACAGGTGACGGGCTGGTGGAAGCACGAGACAAACAGAAAGATCCTTCCCACAGTGAGCAATGGTGCTTGGAACGCTGCCGCGGCAGCTGCGGCCCATCAGCGCATGCCCACAGCAAGGGTACTGAGGGCCACACAGGCCCGCTGCGTTTCCGCGTGGGGGATGCTCGCCGCACACATGGGGGACAGTTCTCTGCTGGGTTCTCGCCCTCTTTGACAAAAGGTTTATCCTTCGTGGGATTCCAAACATGAAAAAAAGAATCATACTGACATATATAAAGCAGAAGCGATTAAAATAATGAATAGTGGGCGCCTGGGTGGCTCAGTCGTTAAGCGTCTGCCTTCGGCTCAGGTCATGATCCCAGGGTCCTGGGATCGAGCCCCACATCGGGCTCCCTGCTCTGCGGGAAGCCTGTTTCTCCCTCTCCCACTCCCCCTGCGTGTGTTCCCTCTCTCGCGGTCTCTCTCTCTCTCAAATAAATAAAAAAATTTTAAAAATCTTTAAAAATAAATAAAATAATGAATAGTACTAACAATCACAAGATGATAACTGCACCAAAATAAGCCAGTGACACTTGGGTGCTGTCTGGTTCTGAACAAACGGTGGGGGAAGAAACTGGGCCCCCAAAGCGCCGCCATTCCCCACCACACTGTTCCAGGATGGTTTGGGGGCCACATAGGATGGCGGAGGAACACGTGGGTGGTCCCGCCTCTGAGCGTTTCCACTTTGCGGGGGAAGGGAGGTGCCGATGGCCCACATCAGAGGTGCGGGGCTGCATCTGGACAACAGGAGAAAGCGGGCCAGGGCCAGCACGGCTTCCCGAGGCCACATGCTTCTTTATATCCCCATACGGATTACGTTGCTATGGAATGTAAGGAAGTGTGTGGTTTCGGCAAGTGCCTCTTCCGCAGGCCCACCCCAGCACCCGGCACAGGTTTGGCCCCCTTCCTCACCCGGGGCTTTGCCCCCCCCATACACACACAGGAATTTCCCTCTGCATCCTGTCTGGCCCCTCTCCCACACGCCCTTCTCTCCCTCCTGAGGCTTCATGGCTCAGCCGGGTTCCAGGCCCGCTGCTGGTTGTGCCAGCCTCCCAGACCCCACGGCTCATGTCCATTGGCAGAGAGAGGCCACATCGCCTAAAGGTTTTTCACACTGGCAGCCGTCACCGGGCATTTTGCTCCTGAAATGAGAGCTTTCTGCTAACCGAACTGAATTGTGATGCCTTCACATCCATCTGTTATCACTTACTTCCCTTTAGGACCCTCGGTGTCTCTGGCACTTTGCGCAGCTCAAGGGCTTTCCTTGCAGGCCGGCAGGTGCTGGGGGGCTTAGGAGACTATAGTCTGGGTCCCTGAAAGTCCCCTGGCCCTGCTCTGCCACCTTGTCCCCTTCATATCACAGCCCTGTTGCCAAGCAGCGCTGGGTGAAGCTGCTTGCTAAAAAGGTCAGAGTACTCAGAGAGCGATCCACTCATCTAACTGGTTAAGTTCCTTTCTCCCCTCTTCCCTGAACCCCTGTGCCCCCAGCCCTGGCCCTAGAGGGCCTGAACCCACACGCAGAAGGAGTTGGACTCCCAGAGCAAAGCCTTGGGCATGAGGAGACACGGCAGTCACCCAAGGCTTGGGCCATCACCTACCCCAGCATTCCAGAATGAGGGAGGAGGCTGAAAGGATCCCCTCCCTCACTTACCCCCCAGCTGCAGGATGGCCTTGTGCCTTCCACAGCTCTGCTTCCTGCTGTTTGGGTGTGTGTGTGTGAGACCAGGGCTGGGCCACCCTGAATTCCTACTGTGAGTTCTTAAGCAGAAGCACAGGGTTTGACAGATGCGTGTGGAGATGCACAGGATGCAGAGGAGAGGGCTGTGAGACAGAACTGAGAAGCAGCAAGACGGGGCACGGGCAGAGGAGGGCAGGGAAGGATGAATGCAGAGTGGCGGGAGGCGAAGGGGACCACCCCCTCAGAGGCAACTGCGTCGCAGCACACTGGGCCACGGCCCCCACCGGGCTGCTGCAGCGCAGGTGGCGCCCCCCACTGCCTCTCCCAGAGGCCAGGCAGGGGTCTAATGGCCTTCAAGGGCATGCCAACCTGTACTCCTTAGGGGCTGGAGAGAATTCAGAAGAACCAGAGATGGGGCAGCTGCAGGACTGAGCACAGACACTTCAGCTTTAGTTAAGTGATTCTCAGCTGCAGGAGACGTTGCCCCTCTGAGCACATTGGGCAATGCCCAGGGACATTTCTGCTGGTCACAAGTAAGGAGTTCTACCGGCATCTAGTGGGTAAGGACCAGAGATGCTGCTAAATACCCTACGATGCACAGGACAGCCCTCCTCAGCAAAGACTTAGCTGGCCCCAAATGTCCACCTGCTGAGATTGAGAAACCCTGCTCTAGACAGTAGTGCTTTGAATGACTAAGGTCTCTGATGTCGGCATATTACCACATACTCAATCTTCCAAAGAAAATTACCACCCTTCTTTTCCAAACATCAGTCTTCACATCTCTAAAATAGGCAGATGACTCAAAGCTGTACTTCTTCCCAATGACAACCCTTTCTTTTTCTAAATTGGACTTGCTCCAAAGATAGTTTTCCTTTTCCTCCCCTGAGGTTGATTCTGTGTCATCTACTCAGAAACTGGGGGGCCAGCGCGTCTGCCTTCGACTCAGGTCATGATCTCAGGGTCCTGGGATTGAGCTCAGCAGGGAGCCTGCTTCTCCCTCTCCCTCTGCTGCTCCCCCTGCTTGTGCTCTCTCTCGCTCTCTGTCAAATAAATAAATAAAATCTTAAAAAAAAAAAAAAAAAGAAACCGGGGGGCCGTTGTGCAGGTGGAGCAGGACGTGAGTAAAGAGAGGAGAGAGGTGATGAGGGGTATTGTCCTGACTTGCAGAAATCACCCTGCAAGAAGAGGTCTGTTCTGACTTGATGTACTGCCCGGCTGCCCCCCGCCCCCACAGCTGCCTACTCCCTTGCTCCCTAGGAGGAGCAAGGACAAGGTTAGCCACAGGAAAAGCTGGTGGGCGTAGCCCCAAGACCCCTGTGTCATTGATAGGAGGTGGAGGGAGAAGGTACGATGCCTGACTGCGGAGCCAGCAAGATGCATGCCCAGCCAGAGGGGACTCAGCACAAGCAAGAAGCTGCAACAAGGCCCTGTGCCAACCATCTAGAGCCGAGGAGTCGCTGTGGCTCCTGCTTCCCCCCCCTCCCCCGACCCCCAGCACATCACAGCGCCCTCCCCCCAGTTGCCGCGTCTACCGTGCCTTGTTGACTGCACTGACTTCTGCGATCTCTTACTTATTTCAGACAGAACCCCCAAGCTGCCGTCCATTTGGCAGAAGTCCGCTTGGCAGGGTAAACCAGTTCTGCTTTTCCTGATCAGTGGTTTTTACAACTTCAGGGTTGAAATGAAAATACTTGCAGCCAGGGGAAGGGAAGTATGTGAAGAACGGGCTGAAGTAGAGAGTGAAACTTTTGGCTTCAAAAGCAGGCACGATTGTCTGTAGGACTTTCCCACAATGCCTGGAAGTGTTTACTGTGTCCACCCGGGACCTCGTGTTGAGCACCTTTCTGTGGTTATCATTAAGTCTTACAATGAGGAGACAAGGTAGGTATGCTCCCCCATGGTACAGGTGTAGACACTGAGGTTTAAAGAATGCATGTAATGGGGCGCCTGGGTGGCTCAGTCATTAAGCATCTGCCTTCGGCTCAGGTCATGATCTCAGGGTCCTGGGATCGAGCCCCGCATCGGGCTCCCTGCTCCGCGGGAAGCCTGCTTCTCCCTCTCCCACTCCCCCTGCTTGTGTTGCCTCTCTCGCTGTGTCTCTCTCTGTCAAATAAATAAATAAAATCTTAAAAAAAAAAAAAAAAGAATGCATGTTATGTCCCCAGAGCAAAAGAGCCAGGAAGCCTCAGTGGGATTTGAACCTAGTTAAGGGTGACTCCCGGGCCACGTGCTTTCCATTCTATTACACTTCTCTTCATCAGGGAGGGGAAATTAAAAGAACAGGCAAGAGTACCCTCCAAGGCAGGAGGGACAGCCTTCTGGCATTCTGCCTGTCTGGGGAAGGTCTTCATCTCAATCAGCTCCCTGCCCCCTTGATCACACTTTCCCAGAAATAGGCAGAAATCAGTGGGTACCTCTGCGAGTCCAGTGGTTCTCAAACTTCATCCGCATGAGACTCACCTGGAGGGCAGCTCACACAAATGCCTGCGCCCACCCCCAGTGTCGTAGACGGGTAAATGTTACTTCCATTGTAAGGCCAACATACAAGTTCTACTGCCCTGGAATCCAGACTTCTCCATTAGAAACTACAAGAATCAAAGATTTCCCCACCTCTTTTGAGAAACTATTTTGTCAATTCTACCCATTTGTCAAACCAAACAATCTCAATGTCTATTGCTAGGAGAATGACTACATACATTGTAATATATTCACGTAGTAGAAAGCCATAAAAAATGAAAATTAATAAACTACAGCTGCCTAATCAATATGGATGAATTTTACAAATGTCATTTTAAGTGATAATACCAAGTCATAGAGGAATGCCTGTGGTATGGTACCATTATATAAAAAACAAGCAATATATCGTTTAGGAATAAATGCATAAATAATAAAAACTATAAAAAATAACATTTAAATTATTTTTTAAAAGGAATTCAATTGCCTCTGAGGGGAAACTAAAGAGATAAATTGGGAAATGCGTTCAGGAAGCCTCAACAGTATTGGTGAAGTTCTTTTTCTAAGGTAGATGATTATTTGTGGGTATTGGTTTTATCATTATGTGTCATAGCTTACATATGTATGACATGTATTCTTTTACAAATACATCATATTTGAATTAAAAATTATAAATTTTATTTTAAAAATTAAAATGTAATCTTACATTCAAAAGAATATAGACCAAAATGTTACATTTCTTTTGGAAGATGGGAGGAGAGAGAATTATGGAAGACTTTCATTTTCCAAATTCTACAATTCGATATCATTTTAGTTCTTCACAGTGTTTATATTTGAAAAAGAATAAGGATCGAAGACAGAAGATGAAACAAAGTCACGCAATGCAAAGTACAAATTACGTGTGGCTCTCACAAGCCCCGCGAGAGAGCATCCTGGGTGTGGCTAGCTACTGGGATTTGATTCATGCTAATGCTGGTTCTCTCTGTGTTGCAGGCTTGCACAACCGATGCTCGGAGGTACCAAGGGATCCTTACCCTGGAGGCTACGGTCACCTCCCAAGGGAGCTGCCCCCTGCTCTGGCTGGTCAAACGGAACCAAGTCCGTCTTCCTGAGAGGTTTGGTCCCCTTCAACCAGCTACAGCAGGGCTGGCAATGCCCAGTCCTTGGAGAAACAGAAGAGATTCACCTGAAGCTGAAATTACTTACTAATGCTTCCCTTAAGGAAATGACTCTGATTTTGTCATATACTCTCATGCTCCCAGGAAGGGAGAAGAGAGGAGCCCTGGGTTCAAAAGTGAGCAAGATTTTCATGCTGAACACAAAGAGCTCTGTGCCCCTGCACCCACAACCAGACCCACTCACGTGCTCCTGACACACACAGTCAGTAAAGATTTGGAGGAGGGAATTTGTGCCAACCAGGGGAAGATTATGGTACCTAGAAGACAGGGCTCCTGCTGACATGGGGCTAGCAGTCTAAGTAAAGAAATTAGACAGATGAATATGGCACAGTTCAATGGAATCTCAAGTGCAAGCTCAGCAATTCTTCTCACATAGCCCACCAAATATGCCTGGCACATGGCACGCCATCAAACCTCTACCCATCCATGCAGCCCAAGATATCTATTCACGAAGCAATATACACATGACTCAGTTTCCTGATCTGTAGAATGGGGATAATAATCATACCACCTACCACATACGGTTTTGTGTGGAATGAAATGAGAATGCACGTAAAGGAGTTAGAAAGCTCTCAATAATTGTTACCTGTTATTAAGGGCGATAACCTGACGTGTCTTCCTTTCAAAATTTGTATCTTTGACAGTGCACTCATCCTTACATGTGTTACTAGTATATAATAAGAGTCACTTTTAAAAAGTGCTTCATACGTAGTCTGATACTATCATCTTAAAGAAATATCCTGCCTAGAAAGCTTTCATTTGTGCACAGCGCTAAGATGCTAGTCTGGACCCACATGTCCTCCGGAGTACACGAAGGCCACAGAGTGCGTATTACGAAGGTGTGGAGTTTGGACATAAGCACAGGAGCTGGAGTGCCTGGGCTCAAATTCCAGCATTCCTACTCACCACCCCCCCACCAGCTGTGCCACTTTGGACCAGTTGCTTGACCTCTCTGAGCCTACATTTCCTCATCTGTAGAATGGAGATATTAATAAGAGCGTCAGCCTCATAGGGTTTTCATGAGAATGAAGCTAAAAAATACATGTAAATGTATAAAACTAGTGTGAGATACATAATAAGCTTTTAAGGGTTTTTATTTTTGACAATGTACCTGAGATGTTCCTGAAACTAAATTGGTGTTCAATAAACACTTCTTCAATAAATTGCCTTCTTTTTTTTTTTTTTTTTTTTTGTATTCTAAACACAAACAATGGGATCATATAATTTCTGGTTCAACCATTTCTGCTTATCTCTTTAAACCTAGCACACTGGTGCAGACCAGTAGTAAGGGGACGCTGGCCAGCCCCGTCTCTCCAGGTCTGCAGTGTGATGGAGCTGCCCCAGAGCTAAACACATGCCTCTGGGGGGGAGCAGCCGGGGACAGGGGGGACCTAAAGCACCATGATAAAGTTCCGAAGCAGACACCTGGAAGAACGGCAGGGTTAAATGATGTGAAAACAAATATGACATAGTCAAAGACTAGATGCACTTGACAAGAAAGGACCTTTCCCCTCTGGGAGAGCAGAGGTCTTGTCGGTAAAGCTGAGATGAGCAATGGCAGGTGCGGGTGATAGGAGACTAAGGAAAGAGCCACTTTCACATTTGGGATTTTATGGCTGACCTACCTGAGGAAACTGGACAGGACCACATAAGTCTAAGATAAATAATGTCTTCTTCTACATTAGGAAGAAGCAACCCACACACAGCTTGATACTTGAAAACTCCTAGCCATCCCCACCTAACTGGGTGGTTTGGGAAGCAACTCTGTCCCCATGGCAGGTCATAGGACTTCCGACAAGGGTCAGAGGACACAGGGTAAATATTACCATCCAAACTCCCATAGCCTTACCCTTGACCACCCCACAGGATGAAAGCAGTTCTAGCCACAGCCTGCAGCCAAACCCAAGATTCCATACTGGCCCCATGTCCTTGGCCCCAAGAATACAACTGCAATGCAAGTTTCTGTCTGATTTTCAAAAAACTAGAAGAGGAACACATGTATCTGTGCTCCTGCTAGCCACGAAAAGGAAAGGCAGGACCCTTAAGAAAATGGGCATTTTCTGCTAAGTTTGAATGTTCTTGATAACTTTGCCCCAAGGTCCCACAAGACAAAACTCTGCATTTTAGTAAGGAGTCCAGCTCAGTCACAGAGGTGGGGCATCGTGTCCTAGGTTTGCTCTTGCTCACCCTGCCACAGCCCCTTTTCAGGGCAGAAATCTAGGTTAGGCCAGCCAGCAGGGCATGTGGTTTTGCGATTGCTACTATGTCCCTTCATGAGTGTTCCTGTAGAATCATCATTCCTGTGCCAGGAAGAGGCAGCGCGTGACCTCACAGTGGTCAAAACTGACAACTCGGGGTCCCCTTCAGACTGGATCCCACCCCCGCATCCGGCAAGCGTTATCTCGAAGAGGGAAAAAAATGATAGCATGAAAAGTACTGAAGGACCTCTTCCCCAACGGGGTTGGTGGGAAACATGCTGGGGCTATCTATCTCACAGAAAGTCAGAACAAACAGGAAAATCCCGTGAGACGAGGTGCATCAAGGCTTTCTTGTCGGTGATCGTTCCCAGCACTGGCAAAACTGCAGGCCAACAGGCAGCTCGTAGACTGGCGCAGAGGGGAGTGGGGGGAGAGTACTGGTACCTACGCCCGAGAGCGTAATTTATCAGAACATATGCAGGGAGGATGCTATTGTTTCTCTGTCTCAAATCCTCCCTTCCTCTGTTAACAGCTCAGTCCCTCTGCTGTGACCATTCTCCTTCAAGTTCTCCCTCACTCCACTCACCAGGTTTTCTACAAAAACTTTCCATGACCACACACTGCTAAGTAATCCCGGTGAGCCCTTCTGTGGGAATTTGGACTGTGGTCTATACAAAAGGCATATATTTCCTTGGAGAGCTAACTTGGAAAGATGTAAAGCTGCACAACTAGTCCTAGTATGTCGCCCCAGCATTAACTAAGAGAGAAGAATAAACCAATTACATTAAAAAAAACAAAATGTGGGTGCCTGGGTGGCTCAGTTGGTTAAGTGACTGCCTTCGGCTCAGGTCATGATCCTGGAGTCCCTGGATCGAGTCCCGCATCGGGGTCCCTGCTCGGCAGGGAGTCTCCTTCTCCCTCTGACCCTCCCCCCTTCATGTGCTCTCTCTCATTCTCTCTCTCTCAAGTAAATAAATAAAATCTTTAAAAAAAACAAAATGAGAAGAGATACAGTCCTGGAGACCTTTATGTTCTGGACCCACTTATTCCTAAGGCCCAGTCCCTATGTCCTGTATCCCTTTTAAGGCACTTACTACTGAAATTCTGTCACTTGGGAACAAAATATATATTGTTCAGTGACAAAAGCAAAATAACGTGATCCAATTTTGTTTAGAAAAAATGCATCTATGTATGTGTTGAGGAAAATATGGAAGCATCTAGAGCGAAGTTTCAATAGTAACTATTTCTAGATGGTGCATCTCAGGAGCAGTTCTCTGAATTTTCTAAATTTTGCCCAATGACCATGTATTTATTACTTGTATAACAAAAAGCTAGCAGCAGAGATTTTGTTAGCTTTTTACATACTTTTTTATTTTTCTCAAAGAGGTACACATGTACAAAGTTTAGATATTTAAAGCTTTTATTTTTTTAAAGATTTTATTTATTTATTTGACAGAGAGAGAGAATAAGCAGGGGGAGCGGCAGACAGAGGGAGAAGCAGACTCCCCACTGAGCAGGGAGCCCGATGCAGGACTCGATCCCAGGACCATGAGATCATGACCTGAGCTGAAGGCAGTCGCTTAACCAACAGAGCCACCCAGGCGCCCCTAGATATTTAAAGCTTTTAATGAAAAACATTAGACACCTTAGAGAACAGTAGTGCTCTGCCCCATCCCCAATTTCTACTCCAACAGTGGCATCCATGTCTAAAGCAATCAAAAAGATTATTTGGAGAAAAACATGGGTTATTGGAAATAGATCTTTGGAAATGCAGTTTGGGAATGTTCTGTGAGTCAGATCAGGGCATCCTTGCTATAAATGTAACCATTAGTTAGGGCAAAAGCCTGATGACTCCTCAAAACGCAGGGCTGAATTCAGACATTGGCTCTCTCCCCTCCCATAGAGGACCCCTTGAATCCCTGTAGGCAGAGGGAACTGGGAGGAGGGTGGGTGGGGTCACTGCAGAGGCCTCTCTGTCCCTCTCTGTCTGAGGCCCATATGGACCCTGCTGTGACCATCCTACCTCCCAAGGAAAGAAGCTTCAAACACGTTCTTGACAGAAAGTTGCTGCTGAAAACTCTTTGTCATGTCCCCCCCGAAATCCCCCCTACTTTGTGAACCCATTTCATCTCGAGTTTTTCTCTGGGGAAACCAATAACAGTTGCATTTCCATCCAGCCCCACCCCCCATATTTTTAGTTCTTTCGCCCTCCAAGGCTAATAAGTAGGTCTCATATACTTACAGACTTTTCAACTAAAATATTAGGAATTCTTGTTCTCTTCATAGGAAAATATATTGTTCTAAATAAAAAGTACATTCATGAGAGCACACTTAGAAAATACAGGAGCGTGTGTGTCCACAGCCCAAACTTCCGGATAATTCCATGGCTTGTCTCAGCGGGCCATGCCCAAGTAGTTTCTACCCCCCAAATGTAAATCCTTCCATGGGCTTTTTCTGTTAGCAAAGATGCAAAGTCATTTCTGTTTTCGTACAGTTCTTGGGGGGGGAGAAAAATCAATGTGAGAGAAATCACTTTATATATCTTGAATGTTGACCTTTAAGATTTCTCATGTTAGCCTGAGTAGCTCACATTTTACTATGGTCATTTTGGAGCGGCTGTTTTGAACCCTGTCATTGTTTGGACATTTACACCATTTCGTGACTCTTTAAGAACAAATCATTAAATAAATGTTCAACTTTTCCTTATTACCAAGTTACCACACTCACCCCTCCCTGAGCCTCATCCTACCCCATCTCTGAACTTTCTCCAATCCCAGACTTGGAGACCCCACCCCTATGGGGTCATTCGGGGAAGAGGGATGCCATGAAGGTGATAAAAGCAGGTTACTTTGTAACTTATTCTTTTATAAAAAAAAAAATGCTAAAGGTTCAAGGCTCCTCATTCTGTTCTCATTGGAATGTATCAGTGGCCACATCGCAATGGTTTTTCAAAATATTCCTTCAGTCAACACATCCAAAAGTGAAATTAGGGCCCAGGGCCCCAGAAGATACCTGAAGGAAGAAGTCCCAATGTTGTTTGACAGCAACTGAAATCTGCATAGTGGTATCCCCTAAGGGAATTTGCACACTTTTTGCCCTTTATTTTTTAGGTTTTGTGGAGAGAAACTACTGGTCAGAAGAATTCTACCCAGTGACCTAAGCTCACAGTGATGTCCTTGTTACGGCCTGACCCTGCCTGACTCAGCTGTTGAGCAAATGTGATGGTCTTCATGACTTCTGTCCCTCCCATCCTCCCTCCACTTCCACATCCTCTTCCCGAAGCAGCAACTGCGGACACCTTAGAGAACTGGAAAAATGCCATCCCAGAAAATCAACCACCTGTTGACTGCCTTTCCTGAACTTTAACCCCCCGCACTCAGTAAAGCATGTTAGCCAGAGCGACCCACTGTTCTGCTTGACTTGTCCAAACTGGAATGCCACACAGTGACAAAGGGCATATGCCAAAATACACTCTACAACAAAGAAAACCTTTCTCCCCTGCCTGTGGCAGGAGACCCCCCCCACACACACGCACACCAGCACACACACATATCGGGTAGAGAAATAAAGTCCCGAGATGAGAAGAGAAAGGGAATCCTTTAAAAAAAAAAAATAAGCTTCTTGTGTTACAGACATTCCTTTGGCTCCCAGCCTTTCCAAGTGGCAAATGGCACCTTCAGTCACGCTCTGTTGAAGCTCATCAATGTGCTTTATTCATCACCATGGGCATGCATGGCAGGAGTGTGGCGGGGGGACAAGGGGGTGTGAAGGGAGGTGCAAAAGAGCAAAGAAAGAAGGATGGAGAAGAAATTGGAAGAAAAAGGAAGGAACATATTTTTTTTAAAGATTTATTTATTTATTTATTTTAGAGAAAGAGAGAACGGGGGTAGGGGCAGAGGGGAAGGATAGAGAATCTCAAGCGGGCTCCACATTCAGTGCAGAGCCCAACAGGGGGCTCAATCTCATGACCCTGAAATCATGACCTGAGCCGAAATCAAGAGTCGGACGCTTAACGAGCTGAGCCACCCAGGACCCCCGAAAGGGACGTATTTTTAAATACTGAGAGCAAATACTGTATTCCTGAATTGTAGATCTTCCAAATACATTGCTGCACGTTGGTTTCTATGCCTTCTCAAACTCCCATTCTCAAATTCCAACAAC
This sequence comes from Halichoerus grypus, assembly GCF_964656455.1. Classification (NCBI taxonomy): domain Eukaryota; kingdom Metazoa; phylum Chordata; class Mammalia; order Carnivora; family Phocidae; genus Halichoerus; species Halichoerus grypus. The sequence goes on along the minus strand of NC_135720.1, from coordinate 97,715,198 downwards.
GTAACATGCTTTGACTTGATCCACACAAGTGCTTCTTGGTAGAGAAGGATTTCAGAGAGATCTCCCAGGAAATGGATGGGAGGGACTATGGAGAGGCAGACATTTAGATAAGAAAAATCCAGTGTGAAGAGTAAACACTACAAACTGCCATATATGTTACTCGCTTTGGATATTTCTGTTACTTTATTATCTTCCCTCACTTCTCTTCCTCGCTCCCTGCCTCTTCCCCATTGCGTTCCCCTGGCTCCCTGGGGGCCCCTGCCTCAATCCCGCGTGCCCTAACAGGTCATAGTCTGAGCATCGTCCCCAGGGTTCCCACCTAGCCCTCAGCCCTGCAGTGATGTGCTGGAATGTCACCAAGCTTCAAACCCGCTGACAGAGTGAAGCTGAGCCAGGAACTCTACCTCTCATCAGCTCAAAGGGGAAGGAGGGCGAATGAGGCTAGATCAGGAAAAGCCAAAATTGTCCCGGGGGTGAGAGCTGAGCTGAGCTGAGCATTGGCTGGGGCCTCAGCAGAGCACCCATCACTCCATGGCCTCAACAGGGACATGTGTTTGCTTATCATTTGTGCCATTCCTACGTCTCCCAGTGAACACATGAAATGCATCCTTAAGTTTTGCAGTTTGGGTTCTTCATAAGTGACTCTAAAAGCCCACGATGTAGTGATTCATAATTCTTCTGAGACAGGAATTTGTGTTCCCTCCCAGAGGCTGGTGTCTGGAAGTGAGTCATTTAGGAAGTGAGTGAGCCCCAGGGGGCTGCCCTGAATCTGCCCCCTCAGCTTGGGGGTTCTCATTTCTTCCACAGTCTCGTGTAATCCTCACAACAATATAGGTGTCTTTATCACCATTTAAAGATGATGAAATGACAAAACCAGGTACTTGAGATTTAGGTCGTCTTACAGGTTTTGGATAATTCAAGACAGAGTCAGAGCAAAGCGTGTGTTCTGAAATATGTATAACGAGGGAAGTAACCCAAACCCAGAACAGATGGTCACTGCCACCAGGCATTGAACTTCACCAGGCGTATCCTCGCGGCCAAGGTCAGGGGGAAATACGGCAAAGTTCAACAAACTCAATAGCTTAACACTTCAATCGTTAATGCTATTGCTTAAGGTATCATATGTATTTGCTTGGTAGAGAGAAATTTGCTGAAAGAAATTCCTTCAAAGAGCCAGGGCACCATCTGAGTTAACCTTTTCTGACTCACTGGAATCTGGCAGGCAAATCCCTCCACCTCATGCTAAAACGTCTACACCACCAGAACTTACATTCTCAGATTTATTGAGAAGTACTACTTTTTAGTATTGTTTTCCTTAAAATAATAACAGAACGGTTTTCAATGCACAAAAAAAAAAAAAAAAAAAAAAACGTGTATCTCAATAGAGGGCCAAGAAAAGAAATAGGCCAGTTCACCAATATCCAACATGCCAAATGATTACAAAAATCTCCAAGGAGTATATTCTTATGAATACATTTTTTCTTATAAACATATCTGATAATATAGTCATGAAACAAAAAAGTAGTAAGTAAATGTAAATAGAGGTCTAAGACTACCGAAAAGCCCAGGGCCTCTACAGATGAACAATACAAAAACAGAATTACTATTCACTTTAAAGTTGCCCAGAAAATAGAAAAAGAGCAAATGTTACCCAGTTTGTTTTATGAAACTAGTGTAATCTTGACTCTAAAGCTATTTATGAACAATACAAATAAAATTCTATTATTTTCATTTATGACTATGGGTAATAGTCATAATAGTGATAATAGTGATAATCCTGGGTAAAATATTAGCTAAGCAAATCTAAAGAGTAATACAACAATAATAATATGTTATCTGTCAATTATATCTCTTCCCTTCCAATTCTTAAACCTCTCCTTCACCCTTCTATGTCGTCTGGGACTTCCAGTGCCATGTAGTGGTATGGGGGAGTTTCTTTACTTTGTCCTTTTTCTTAAAAGAAATGCACCAAAGTTTCTCTGTAAAGTATTGTTTGCTGTCGTTTTTAGGTATATAATTTTTACCAAGTTGAAATATAACTTAGTTTATTAAGAGTTGTTTTTAAAGTTATAAATGGTGATGAAATCTACCAAATGCTTTCTCTGCACCTATTGGGATAATCATATAATTTTCCTCTTTTACTGTATTCTGTAGTAAATTATACTGATAGATTTTTTTTAAATGTTGGACTATGCTTGCATTCCTTTGGGGGGAAAATATACCTGTTCATAACATATTATTCCTTCCTGTTCAGTAAGGAACTCCATGGAAACATTAACGAATAGACAACAGATTCACAGAAGTTCTTTGCAAACTATAAAACAAGAATTGCAAGTCGAAACAGCTAATATTTATAGTATACAAGAAATCCCACCACGCAGCAATAAAACGAAGAAATTAAAAAGTTAACAAGCCTAAAAAGAGATGTTCAAAGTTGTAGTAATCACAGAAGTGCTAATGTAAACAACGGTGAGATATGACTTGACACATAATTAGATTTGCAAAACATTTGGATCTGCATAGAGAAACCCTTGTGTTCTGGAAGAAGTAAAGGCTGAGGAGAGTTCTGGCAAGTCTCAGTAAAAGCGATATGACCATACCTGATGATTCAGAGTTTCCACTCCTAGGTATAGAGCCTAAAGAAATTCCCACCCAGGTCTGTAAAAGCACACGTTCAAGGGTATTATTATTGCAATGGTACTTGGGTAGAGGCAGAGGGGAGTTGGCTGCAGCCTGGTACCCATCACTGGGAGAGGGGCTGGGTGAAATGTGGAGCAGCTACACCACAGGGTAGAAACACTGGTCAAGGTGTGCTGGTAATAATTTGAATGGCTTTTATACTGGAATCCTGAGTGAGCCAGTAAGAAATGGAATGAGATCTATAACATACTATCATTTGGGTAAGTGAAAAATACATATGCACAAAACAACAGCCATGCTACAGGAACACATAAAAACAAAAAGGCACAAATTAAGCTCATTTTAATGCTTGCCTAGGATGGCGTGGGGGAAGATGAGAAGAGGAAGTGGGAATAAAATGAAAGAGGGAGAGAAAGAGAGGCTTCGGGCTAATTCAATGACAATGTTTAATAACTTGAGAATCCCATGATCCTATTATTTCCAAAGAAGGGGAGGAGAGAATATATTCATGAAGAAACATTAATATACTCTTGAAAATAAAGATTCCTTACAGTCTTTTATCAATGAATGAGCCCACTACCACACCCAAGCTCCCCCGCAACATCCCCATTTATCTTCCACCTACCCCTACCCCACAGCATCCAAGTGCAGCAGCAGGAGCTGGGGTAAGAGCACATTTAACATCCCTTAAGACAAAGTTATGAAAGTAGGTCACCCAAAAATGAATATTTAAAAACAAATAAATGTGGTGCACTGATCAATTGATGAACGGCTTTCAGGAAATTGATTTTTGGAAAGTTGACATAGAGTCATTAGGAAAACCTAGGTTCTGATTCTCTATAAGCAACTTCCCATAACACGTTGGAACAATGCCATGTTCCCGGTGTCAGTTCTATATCTACAAAATTGGGGAAAGCTGGAAATGGAGAAAAAAAAATCAATATTATAAGCCAATGAATATTCAGTAGACCCAAAAGCCAAAGAATTAAATGGTGTAGTTTCCAATCTAGCATGTTCCTTCATGCAAGGACAGCAATATTCCTTCAACAGTACTAGACACCTACTATGCGCTAGGTACTGTGGTAGGAATGCACACAGATTTCAACCTTTGACATAAAATCTACTCCTACCTAGGACCAAAACTTTCAAAGACCATATATCTTATAAGAACCAAAGTATAGGGGGGCGGAGCAAGATGGCGGAGGAGTAGGAGACCTGGATTTCGTCTCCTCTCAGGAATTCAGCTGGATAGGGATCAAACCATTCTGAACACCTACAAACTCAACAGGAGATCGAAGAAAAGAATAGCAACAACTCTCTGAACAGAAAAGCGACCACTTTCTGGAAGGTAGGACGTGCGGAGAAGTGAATCCGAGGCGATATTCGGGAGGATAGATGGCGGGGGAGGGGCCTCTGTCGGCCACTTCTGGCAAGTGATAGAGCCACGGAGCACAAAATCGGAACTTTTAGAAGTCTGCTCCGCTGAGGGACGTCACTCTGGTGGCGAAGTGGGGGGTGGAACCCTCGCGGGACAGTGTGGTCTCAGGACCCTCGGGGTCACAGAAAGACCGGGGGTGCCTGAGTGCGGCAGAGCTCCCAGGTATCGGAGCGGGGAAGCCGGCTGCAGAGACGGAGCCCAGGCGCGGGCTCTCAGCTCGGGGTTGCTATAGACCGTGATCCGCGGCACAGTCGGGCCACTGCTCCTCCAGCAGGGACCCAACAAGCGGCAGATCCGGGGAGACTCACCTTCTTCCCCCGGGAGGAGAGGTGCGGGAGCGCACCGCGGGGATCTGCTGGGTTTGGAGACTCCACCCGGGGTTGGGTGCCAGATAGAAAGGCGCGGTCACAGGCCGGGTGAGCGCGGAGTGCGGCCGGAGACCAGGGAGACGGGAGTGACTGACGGCTTTTCTCTGGGGGCTCGCTGAGGAGCGGGACCCCGAGTTCTCGGCTCCTCCGGGGCGGAGACTGGGAGGCCGCCATTTTCACTCTCCGCCTCCAAAGCTGTACGGAAAGCTTGCAGGGAACAAAAGCTCCGGAGAGCAAACCCAAGCAGATTACTTAGCCCGCACCCGGCAAGGGCGGGGCAATTCTGCCTCCGGCAAAGACATTTGGGAACCACAGCAACAGGCCCCTCCCCCAGAAGATCAGCGAGAACAGCCAGCCAAGACCGGGTTTACCGATCAATGAGAACGGCAGAACTCCAGCGCTAGGGGAATACTGCACATAGAATTCATGGCTTTTTTACCATGATTCTTTAGTCTTTCAAAGTTAATTATTTTTTTTAACTGTCTTTTTTTCTTTTTTCTTTTTTTCTTTTTTTTTGAATTTTTCTTTTTCCCTTTTTCAACCAACATCTTATCAATCCCTTTTTTAAAAAAAAATTTTTTATTTTTCATTTTTAAAGTCATATTCTATCCCTTCATAGTAGTTACCCGTATTTTTGGCATATATATATAAGTTGTTCTCTCTTTAAAATCTTGAGATAGTTTCTTCTAACAGATCAAAATATACTCTAAATCTCTAGTGTATGGTTTTTTTCTACTCCCCTGCCTGATCACATTCTCTCCCTTTTTTCTTTCTTTCTTTCTTTTTTTTTTTTAATCCTCTTCTTTCTTTTTTCAAACAACTTATCAAATCCTTTTTTAAAATTTTTTATAATTTCCATCTTTACAGTCATATTCCATCCCTTCATCATATCAACCCTTATTTTTGTACATATATAAGTTTTTCTTTCTTTAAAATTTTGGGAGGGACTTTCTTTTAACAGACCAAAATACACCCAAAATCTAGTGTGTGGCACTGATCTATAAACCAGCCTGATCATATTTGATCAAATTCTGTTTTTGTTTTGTTTTGTTTTGTTCTGCTTTTGTTTGTTTTTATCTTTATTTTTTTCTTTTTTCTTTTTTTCTTTCTTTTTCTTTTTTCTCTCTTTCCCTTTCTTTTCCCACTGCTTCAGGTCTTTTCTGATTTGTTTAGAGTATATTTTCTGGGGACGTTGTTACCCTGCTAGCATTTTGTTCTCTCATTAATCTATTCTCCTCTGCACAAAATGACAAGACGGAAAAAATCACCTCAACAAAAAGAACAAGAGGTAGTACCGACTGCCAGGGACCTACTCAATACGGACATTAGTATGATGTCAGATCTAGAGTTCAGAATCACCACTTTAAAGATACTAGCTGGGCTTGAAACCCTTTCTGGAGAAATAAAAGAACTAAAATCTAACCAAGTCGAAATCAAAAAGGCTATTAATGAGGTGCAATCAAATATGGGGGCGCTAACTGCTAGGATAAATGAGGCAGAAGAAAGAATCAGTGAGATAGAAGACCAAATGATGGAAAATAAAGAAGCTGAGAAAAAGAGAGATAAACAACTACTGGATCACGAGGGCAGAATTCGAGAGATAAGCGATACCATAAGACGAAACAACATTAGAATAATTGGGATCCCAGAAGAAGAAGAAAGAGAGAGAGGGGCAGAAGGTATAATGGAGCAAATTATAGCAGAGAACTTCCCTAATTTGGGGAAGGAAACAGGCATCAAAATCCAGGAAGCACAGAGAACCCCTCTCAAAATCAATAAAAATAGGTCAACACCCCGACATCTAATAGTAAAACTTACGAGTCTCAGAGACAAAGAGAAAATCCTGAAAGCAGCTTGGGAGACGAGATATGTAACCTACAATGGTAGAAACATTAGATTGGCAACAGACTTATCCACAGAGACCTGGCAGGCCAGAAAGGACTGGCAGGACATATTCAGAGCACTAAATGAGAAAAATATGCAGCCAAGAATACTATATCCAGCTAGGCTGTCATTGAAAATTGAAGGAGAGATAAAAAGCTTCCAGGACAAACAAAAACTAAAGGAATTTGCAAACACGAAACCAGCCCTACAAGAAATATTGAAAGGGGTCCTCTAAGCAAAGAGAGAGCCTAAAAGCAACATAGACCAGAAAGGAACACAAACAATATACAGTAACAGTCACTTTACAGGCAATACAATGGCACTAAATTCCTATCTTTCAATAGTTACCCTGAATGTAAATGGGCTAAATGCCCCAATCAAAAGACACAGGCTATCAGATTGAGTTAAAAAACAAGACCCATCGATATGCTGTCTGCAAGAGACTCATTTTAGACCCAAAGACACCCCCAGACTTAAAGTGAGGGGGTGGAAAACCATTTACCATGCTAATGGACACCAAAAGAAAGCTGGGGTGGCAATCCTTATATCAGACAAATTAGATTTTAAACCAAAGACTGTAATAAGAGATGAGGAAGGACACTATATCCTACTTAAAGGGTCTATCCAACAAGAAGATCTAACAATTGTAAATATCTATGCCCCTAACATGGGAGCAGCCAATTATATAAGGCAATTAATAACAAAAGCAAAGAAACACATCAACAACAATACAATAATAGTGGGGGACTTTAACACCCCCCTCACTGAAATGGACAGATCGTCTAAGCAAAAGATCAACAAGGAAATAAAGACTTTAAATGACACACTGGACCAAATGGACTTCACAGACATATTCAGAACATTCCATCCCAAAGCAACGGAATACACATTCTTCTCTAGTGCCCATGGAACATTCTCCAGAATAGATCACATCCTAGGTCATAAATCAGGTCTCAACCGGTACCAGCAGATTGGGATCATCCCCTGCATATTTTCAGACCACAATGCTTTGAAACTAGAACTCAATCACAAGAGGAAAGTCGGAAAGAACTCAAATACATGGAGGCTAAAGAGCATCCTACTAAAGAATGAATGGGTCAACCAGGAAATTAAAGAAGAATTTAAAAAATTCATGGAAACCAATGAAAATGAAAACACAACTATTCAAAATCTTTGGGATACAGCAAAGGCAGTCCTAAGAGGAAAGTATATAGCAATACAAGCCTTTCTCAAGAAACAAGAAAGGTCTCAAGTACACAACCTAACCCTACACCTAAAGGAGCTGGAGAAAGAACAGCAAATAAAGCCTAAACCCAGCAGGAGAAGAGAAATAATAAAGATCAGAGCAGAAATCAATGAAATAGAAACCAAAAGAACAGTAGAACAGATCAACGAAACTAGGAGCTGGTTCTTTGAAAGAATTAACAAGATTGATAAGCCCCTGGCCAGACTTATCAAAAGGAAAAGAGAAATGACCCAAATCAACAAAATCATGAATGAAAGAGGAGAAATCACAACCAACACCAAAGAAATACAAACAATTATAAGAACATATTATGAGCAACTGTATGCCAGCAAATTAGATAACCTGGAAGTAATGGATGCATTCCTAGAGATGTATCAACTACCAAAACTGAACCAGGAAGAAATAGAAAACCTGAACAGACCTATAACCACTAAGGAAATAGAAGCAGTCATCAAAAATCTCCCAAAACACAAAAGCCCAGGGCCAGATGGCTTCCCAGGGGAATTCTACCAAACATTTCAAGAAGAATTAATACCTATCCTTCTGAAACTGTTCCAAAAAATAGAAATGGAAGGAAAACTTCCAAACTCATTTTATGAGGCCAGCATTACCTTGATCCCAAAACCAGACAAAGACCCCATCAAAAAGGAGAATTACAGACCAATATCCCTGATGAACATGGATGCAAAAATTCTCACCAAAATACTAGCCAATAGGATCCAACAGTACATTAAAAGGATTATTCACCACGACCAAGTCGGATTTATCCCTGGGCTGCAAGGTTGGTTCAACATCCACAAATCAATCAACGTGATACAATACATTAACAAAAGAAAGAACAAGAATCATATGATCCTCTCAATAGATGCAGAAAAAGCATTTGACAAAGTACAGCATCCTTTCTTGATCAAAACTCTTCAGAGTATAGGGATAGAGGGTACATACCTCAATATCATAAAAGCCATCTATGAAAAACCTACAGCGAATATCATTCTCAATGGGGAAAAACTGAGAGCTTTCCCCCTAAGGTCAGGAACGCGGCAGGGATGTCCACTATCACCACTGCTATTCAACATAGTATTGGAAGTCCTAGCCACAGCAATCAGACAACAAAAAGAAATCAAAGGCATCCAAATTGGCAAAGAAGAAGTCAAACTCTCACTCTTTGCAGATGATATGATACTTTATGTGGAAAATCCCAAAGACTCCACCCCAAAACTGCTAGAACTCATACAGGAATTCAGTCAAGTGGCAGGATATAAAATCAATGCACAGAAGTCAGTGGCATTCCTATACACCAACAACAAGTCAGAAGAAAGAGAAATTAAGGAGTCGATCCCATTTACAATTGCACCCAAAACCATAAGATACCTGGGAATAAATCTAACCAAACAGGCAAAGGATCTGTACTCAGAAAACTATAAAATACTCATGAAAGAAATTGAGGAAGACACAAAGAAATGGAAAAACGTTCCATGCTCATGGATTGGAAGAACAAATATTGTAAAGATGTCAATCCTACCTAGAGCAATCTACACATTCAATGCAATCCCCATCAAAATACCATCCACTTTTTTCAAAGAAATGGAACAAATAATCCTAAAATTTGTATGGAACCAGAAAAGACCCTGAATAGCCACAGGAATGTTGAAAAAGAAAAGCAAAGCTGGCGGCATCACAATTCCGGACTTCCAGCTCTACTACAAAGCTGTCATCATCAAGACAGTATGGTACTGGCACAAAAACAGACACATAGATCAATGGAACAGAATAGAGAGCCCAGAAATGGACCCTCAACTATATGGTCAACTAATCTTTGACAAAGCAGGAAAGAATGTCCAATGGAAAAAAGACAGTCTCTTCAACAAATGGTGTTGGGAAAATTGGACAGCCACATGCAGAAGAATGAAACTGGATCATTTCCTTACACCACACACAAAAATAGACTCCAAATGGTTGAAAGACCTCAATGTGAGACAGGAGTCCATCAAAATCCTAAAGGAGAACACAGGCAGCAACCTCTTCGACCTCAGCCGCAGCAACTTCTTCCTAGAAACATCGCCAAAGGCAAGGGAAGCAAGGGCAAAAATGAACTATTGGGACTTCATCAAGATAAAAAGCTTTTGCAAAGCAAAGGAAACAGTCAACAAAACCAAAAGACAACTGACAGAATGGGAGAAGATATTTGCAAATGACATATCAGATAAAGGGCTAGTATCCAAAATCTATAAAGAACTCATCAAACTCAACACCAAAAGAACAAAGAATCCAATCAAGAAATGGGCAGAAGACATGAACAGACATTTTTCCAAAGAAGACATCCAAACGGCCAACAGACACATGAAAAAGTGTTCAATATCGCTCGGCATCAGGGAAATCCAAATCAAAACCTCAATGAGATACCACCTCACACCAGTCAGAATGGCTAAAATTAACAAGTCAGGAAATGACAGATGTTGGCGGGGATGCGGAGAAAGGGGAACCCTCCTACACTGTTGGTGGGAATGCAAGCTGGTGCAGCCACTCTGTAAAACAGTATGGAGGTTCCTCAAAAAGTTGAAAATAGAGCTACCATATGATCCAGCAATTGCACTCCTGGGTATTTACCCCAAAGATACAAAAGTAGGGACCCGAAAGGGTACGTGCACCCCGATGTTTATAGCAGCAATGTCCACAATAGCCAAACTGTGGAAAGAGCCAAGATGTCCATCGACAGATGAATGGATAAAGAAGATGTGGTATATATATACAATGGCATATTATGCAGCCATCAAAAGGAATGAGATCTTGCCATTTGCAACGACGTGGATGGAACTGGAGGGTATTATGCTGAGCGAAATAAGTCAAACAGAGAAAAACATGTATCATATGACCTCACTGATATGAGGAATTCTTAATCTCAGGAAACAAACTGAGGGTTGCTGGAGTGGGGGGTGGGGTGGGAGGGGAGGGGTGAGTGGGTGATGGACACTGGGGAGGGTATGTGTTCTGGTAAGCACTGTGAATTGTGCAAGACTGTTGAATCTCAGATCTGTACCTCTGAAACAAATAATGCAATATATGTTAAGAAAGAAAAAAAGAAGAAGAAGAATGTAGCAGGAGGGGAAGAATGAAGGGGGTGAAATCGGAAGGGAAGAAGAACCATGAGAGACGATGGACTCTGAAAAACAAACTGAGGGTTCTAGAGGGGAGGGGGGTGGGAGGATGGGTTAGCCTGGTGATGGGTATTGAGGAGGGCACGTTCTGCATGGAGCACTGGGTGTTATGCACAAACAATGAATCATGGAACACTGTATCTAAAACTAATGATGTAGTGTATGGGGATTAACATAACAATAAAAAAAATTAAAAAAAAAAAAAAAAAGAACCAAAGTATAGCATCATTGAGGAAATACTACATAAAATAAGATAAATATGTCTATAATTACTAATGATATAAATATGTTTATAATTTATTCATGCATATTTGGTAGGCAAAAAATTGCCAGAAACATTAAGACAAATAGCACATGATTTGCTTTGTTTCTTTTCTCCTTCTATTGAAGTAAACCCTGTCCCCCACACACACACTGCAAAGAAAAAGCTTTAAAAGGTCTTCAAGTAAAAGTTTTGCCTTTAAATCTGCATCCTATTCCAAATATAACAGTCTTCCTTTTATATCCTCTCCATAGACAAAGATCTTTACAATATTTTAAGCAATTATAAATATAGATTCTTTTTTTTTTAAGATTTTATTTATTTATTTGACAGAGAGAGACACAGCGAGAGAGGGAACACAAGCAGGGGGAGTGGGAGAGGGAGAAGCAGGCTTCCCGCTGAGCAGGGAGCCCGATGTGGGACTCGATCCCAGGACCCTGAGATCATGACCTGAGCCGAAGGCAGACGCTTAACGACTGAGCCACCCAGGTGCCCCATAAATATAGATTCTTAACATTCAATAGAAGCAACAATATTTCAGAATGCTAGGCTGGAAGCATCCACATAAGAATGGAGTTTCTGTTGCTTCTCTCCTGAAGATCAGGGGAACTTTGTCTCAGTGACTATCGCCACCCACAATTGTCCTGGCATGTTCTCTCTGCCAGGTATTTCTCAGAGTTCCCAGAAGAGTTTGGTCATGTTGTTTCTAAATTTTCTCTTAGGTATTACATCATTTGTAGAACCAAATCTTTAACTAGGAAACTACCATGTAATGGAAGTGAAGGAGGGCAGTGGGAGGAATGAGGGTCCCAGTCCCACCAGCCAAGCACCACCTTCCTTCCCATCCCTCTCTCTCTGGTCTCATCACATGTGGAACCACCAGCACATCACAAATACCAGCTTGAAAACCAATGATCCTGGGGTGCCCGGGTGGCTCTGTCGTTAAGCGTCTGCCTTCGGCTCAGGTCATGATCCCAGGGTCCTGGGATGGAGCTGCGCATCAGGCTCCCTGCTCAGCAGGGGAGTCTGCTTCTCCCTCTCCCACTCCCCCTGCTTGTGTTCCCTCTCTCGCTGTGTATCTTTCTGTCAAATAAATAAATAAAATCTTTAAAAAAAAAAAAAGAAAAGAAAGAAAAGAAAACCAATGATCCTGTCCACTTCCAAGATTTTATAGAAAAGAAAATGAGACCTGGCAAAGGGGAATATGACCAAGGTCAGATGCCTGCTGAGGTAAGTCTTTTTTGGATGGTGGAATTATTATTGACAAGGTAACAGTGGAGCTAAAATTCACACCCAGATCTTCTATTTCCAGTTTCTTCTCCCTCGCTGGCCATCTTAGCTTACGTGTCTATTGTAAAGCAGTGGTTAAGAGCATGCGGGCAGAAATCGAGTTTCTTGGATTACCACTCTGGCTCTGTCACTTATCAGCAGTGTGATTTGGATGAATTAGTCAACCAGTAGATGCCACAAGGCGATAAAATGAATAATGATATCCACCTCATAGAAGTCTCATAAATATTAAATAAGATGAACTCTGTAAAGCACTTAAAACAGGTCTTGGTGTCTAATACACTTTCATTAAATATTGGTTATTATAACCTGAAGAAAAATGACTAAAGGTGTTAATGTATGATAAGTGCTAGCTTTGTCAGGAAACACTTAATTTGATCATATGCTACAGGCAAAGACAATGAAAATACTCTATCCACTTCGCTGAACATAGAGAAAATTACTGTGGATGCTGAAGGTTTCTGCTATTGCTCAAATGTGCCACCAGATGACAGCAGTTGATAATAGGAAAGATGGTTCAGACAACGCGTTGATTAATGCTTCCTCCATTTGCAGCATCAGTAAGAACATCCCTTCACGCCTCATTATACACATAACGTTTGTAAAGCTTTGTCAAAGAGCTGTCAAATTTCCTTTCTTCTCTAGGACTTCTATTCTAAAATGTATGCTGACAACAAAGGTTTAAACAGAACACAATCTAATTATATTCATATAGTTACTACTCAGCATTTTGAGGGAATAATGCTCATAAATATTTAGAAACTATAGAATTTACATTGAACTGGATTTTCACAGTGAATAAGCTATGTCCAAGCCAATAAAAGCAGTTGTTCACAAAATTAGATTCCAAGCATCAGGGGAAAAAAGCACAGATTCCAGCCCTGTTTGACTTTTAATTGAAGCATTGAAGGGTTCTGTAGGACAGAGGGCTGTAGGAGTCTGATTAAACCCGAAGAACCGAGTGAATCCAGATCTTGCTCCGTCCTCCCAGCCTAAATCATGCTGCCTGTGGCTACCTGCAGACCTCAAGAGAGTAAGAGAGAAGGGGCCTGGGGGATTGCTTCTGAGAGCTGGCATACAAATGAGCCTCCTGAGTCCTTGGGCCAGACAGGAGGAATTTTAGCCTACCAGGTCCAAGGTTCCGCGGGAGGACCCCACTCACGGAGAACACCAGCCCATCCATTGAGAGTATGAGCTCAGAGTCAGACAAGTTGGGTTCAAATTCTGGCTTTTGCCATTTGCTCTCTGGCTGTCTTTATAAAATCTATTTCACCTACCTAAGCCTTCATTTTCTGATTTATGAAATGGAAATGATAGCACCTTTACTCAAAACCATATAACAGGATTATGTGAACTTTAATTAGTGAGCAGTTGATAAATGTTAGCTACTACTCGTATTATTTTTATCATCACCCAGATATTATACGCCAGGCTCTGAGGATACCGTGTAGAACAAAATAGAGATATACCTTCACAGGTCAGTTACAGACATACTGAGTGTTATAAAAGGGAGAGAATAGGGTTCTATGGGAGCCAGTGGAGGGCGGTTAAACCCAATCTGAGAAGCAAGAGGAGGCTTCCCTCGGAGAAGTAAAATCTCCACTGGAAACTAAAAGATGAAAATCTTTATCCAGGTGGAGTGCCTGCAACAGAAGGAACAGCACTTGCTAAGCCCTGGATTTCAGAGATTGCATTTAGCTTATGGTTAATAATAATGATAGCTAACACTTCCCGAGAGCTTAGTATGTGCCAAGCACACTCGTAAGTACTTTACCTGTATAAATGCATTCGCTCTTCATAATAACCCCTGTGCAGGACTATCGCAATCCCCATTTTGCAGATGAAAAGACTGAGGCAGAAGACCAATTAGGTCACATGCCCGAGGGCATATATCCAGGAAGTGGCATAGCCAGGATGTGGCTCCAGAAACTTGACTTTCAAGGAACTACTAGGTTCTATTGTTTGGGAAGAACAAGCTAAAATGGAGTATTCTCTACCGTAAGTTTGGAGAAACCCCAAAAAGACCAACACAAACTAAAATACAGATCTCCAACCCCATCCAAGAGCACTCAAGAATCAATGTGATCTCTCTGAAGATGTCTCTGGACATCTACAGATCAGACCAGCCCCAAAGGAAACAGCAAGAGCCATTTGTTACCACGAGGGCCTCTCACGAGCAGCTCTCGAAAGCTATGCTCTCTAGTACAGTAGTCACTAGCTATGAGTGGCTACTGAGTACTCGAAACGTGGCTAATGGGACCCCGGGGCTGAATTTTACGTTCTCCTTAATTTTAATATTAAAATTAAAATTTTGAACTTGAAGCAATGTAAAATATTTCCCTGTTAAACACCAATTTATTGTTCTGGTAGAACTGCATTTCCCTTTCACTGCTGCATCGCCTAAGACTTTGTACAGTAGTACATGTGTTAGCAAATACTGTCTTTTCTAATTCCTTGTTAATTAATTTTTATATTATTGCAGGTTGAAATGATAATGTTTTAGATGTACTGGATTTAATAAGATACATTTAAAATTCATGTCACCTATTTCTTTTTACTTTAACAACATTTTTAAATTACGCATGTGGCTCACATGTTCTCTCTATTGAACAGGGCTGGTCTAAAGGACCCCTGGAGGTTCTATTCAGAGTCACCATCCCATCACCAGGGAAGGGTCTGAGATGGAGGATCTGGCCCCTCACACTCCAGGTGCTACACCCTTGTGGTTTGAATGTGTGAGTTGCTTGAGCTTGAATTAGAACAAGTCACAAAAATCAGCTGAAAATTTCTTAGCACAACTGGTTAAACCCATGTGTTGCAGTAAAAAGAGCACTGACTAGGGAGTCAGACAGCAGGAAGCTCATAAACTAGCCTTAGGCTTCACCAAATTCTTTTTTTTTAAAAGATTTTATTTATTTATTTGACAGAGAGAATGCATAAGCAGGGGGGCAGGGGCAGAGGGAGAGGGAGAAGCAGATTCCCCCATGAGGCCAGAGCCCAATGTGGGGCTTGATCCCAGGACCCTGAGATCATGACCTGAGCTGAAGTCAGGCACTTAACCGACTGAGCCACCCAGGTGCCCCCACCAAATTCTTTTTTTTAATACTCACTACGATGTATTTTATTTAAGAATAAATCATTTTTAACAGATCCATGTCATCCTTTGAATAAGTGAGAATTTCCAAATATTTCACATCCGAGGTTAGGAATACCATTGAAGTAGGAAAATGACAAAGGGAAAATCTCTTGCATATCAGAGATATCACAAAGCTTAGTAAAGTAAGTTACATAAATTATACAGAGAGGGCAAAAAAAAAAAAAAAAATAGAAATTCCCAGAAAAAATAGAAGAGGCATGTTCCACTTCAAGAATCTGATCAAAAAATGTCAACACTTGGCTCAGGCTGTGGGCTCTGCAATCCTGTGCAATTTTTCATCCCCAGAACGGTTGGCCCTTTTAGATCTGCCCTCCCAGAGAATCTCACCAGAGCCTCCTTTATGTCTTTGTTCCTTAGGCCGTATATGAAGGGGTTCAGCATGGCCATGGCCACAGCGTACATCACCGAGGCTACTGCACTTGAGTGGGAGCTCTGGGTAGCAGCAGAGCTAAGGTACACCCCTAGACTCACACAATAAAATAAGGAGACAACCGAGAGATCAAACGCACAGGTGGAAAATGCTTTATACTTGCCCTGAGCTGATGATATTCCACGTATGGAGAAAACTATCTTAGGGTAAGAGTAAAGGATCCCATCAAAGGGACCAACAACCAGCAACATAGTTGCAAAATATATCACCATGTTATTGAGAAAAGTGTCAGGCCATGTAAGTTGTATCATCTGATTGAATGCACAGAAAAAGTGGGGGATTTCCAAGACTGTAGAGAAGGACAACTGCAACTCCAGTGATGTTTGTAACAAGGAATGCAAGACACTCAGGACCCAGGACACCAGAACCAGCAGTCCCCAGAGCCGGGGGTCCATGATGACCGTGTAGTTCAGGGGGTAACAGATGGCCACAAAGTGGTCATAAGCCGTCACAGTCAGAAGGAAGTTGTCTAATCCTGCAAAGAGTATGTAAAATACATCTGGCTGAGGCAGCCTTCATAAGTGATCACTTTGCTCTGACTCTGGATGTTCCACAGCATCTTGGGGATGGTGGTGGAGGGGAAACAAAGGCCTACAAAGGACAGGTTGGAGAGGAAGAAACACATGGGCGTTTGGAGGTGGGAGTCAGAGCTGACGGCCAGGATGATGAGCAGGTTTCCAAACACAGTGATCAGGTACATGGAGAGGAAAAGCCCAAATATGAGGGGCTGCACTTCTGGTTCCTCTGAAAATTCCTGTATAGTTTCCTGGGTCCACATGGTGGAGGTGACTTTCCCATAAGGAATGTAGAAATAGTACCCAGAAATTCCTATTCATAGCTTCCCACCACCAAATTCTTTAAACTCCTCATACCTGCTTCCTCATTCCAGGTGGGCTAGATGCTTACTAAGATCGGCTGACATTGGCATCTTTCATGATCAAACCAAGTTATCAGAATCCATCCTGCTCCAGGTCAGACAAAAACCAGTCCCCAGTCACAAACTCAGCCAGATAACATTTTGGAGATGTGCTTGGCAGTGGAGGAGGAGAGCATGGACAGAAAGTGGGAAGACCAGCACAAGATCTTCACTCAGAGGGGGGACAAGGTATGCACACCCATCCACTTGGGTGCTCACACAGCTCTCCCCTGAAACATTATCTGACCATGCACAGATATTAACCTAACCCCCAGCCAAAGACCCACTGAAAAGATAACACTTGAAACCATTCATTCATCCACCCAGCAAATATTTTGTGTCTATATACCGTCCACAGGCACATGATAGATGTTAGGGATAGGATGTTAATAAGACTGAAAAAAATGCCTGCCCTCGGGGAACTTAAATTCTGGCAGAAGAGACATTTAAGAAAGTGCTGCACAGATAATTATTTAATTTAGTACAAAGTAGGAAAAAGAAACACTAGATGTAAAGAAGGCTTAGAACAGGATCACCTACCTTGTCTAGGTGATATTTTTGACATGCTTGACAAGCCAGTGCAGCTTAGTGGTGAAGAAATAAGACTCTGGGTGCAGATTGTTGGGTTCAACACCCAATCAGGCAGTCAACCAGTGGTATAATTCCTAATCACGTTGTTCAGCCACTCTATTCTTTATTTTTCTCACCTGAAAAATAGGGATGATCATAGTAATACTATCTACCCATGAGAGTGGTTGGAAGGAGTTAATGGGTCAACATAGGACACTAGTGGGTCAATTAGAACACCCTTGGCAAATAGTAAGCACTATAAGCCAGGGGTTTGCTAACATTGGAGATTCCAATCGACTTTGGAGATCTCTGAGATATCCATTTGCAGCTGAGCCCATTTTAGAGACTTTCTTTATTCACAGCGAAGAGAGGAAGATTGTCTTTGGGGCCTGAGCCAGTCGCCCACATACAAATTATAAATGCTAGCCTGCCTCCAAACAGCGCCAGGTGTCAGCATAGAAACAATTCCTTCCATAAATTTCTGGCCCCAGAAAAGCAGCTGATAATGCACGGAAGAGCAAAAATCAGGCTAATAAATATTAGAAAAATTTTCCACGTATACCAGTCTTCAAGGAAATGTAAATCATACAGCTAAATGCAATTCATTCTGTATCAGTTAGCAAGATATGTACCGTTATTAATGTCAGTGCTTTTTTTCTTTTAGTGTGATGGCTTATGATAACAGTGTCAGTAAGGATTCAGTTCAATCCATTCATTTCGTTCACTAAATTAAATAATGTGTACTTTCCTTGCTAGTAGTAATAGAAATTGGAATCCAGGTTTGCAGAAAGTAACCTGATAATATCTAACATGATTTCCAAAAATGTTCACACCCTATCAACTGCACTTTTAGAGTCCTAAGAAAATAATCTAAAGTGGAGACAAAGATTTATATGCAGAGATGTCCATCCTGCTATTATAGCAGAATACTAGAAATAGTCTAATTACCTGATAATATGGAAACGTTAAACAAATGATGGTATATCCACAAAAAGAAATTTTAGGCACCCATTAAAAATATTCATGAAGATTTTTAATCACATGGGGAAATATATATCATACAATTTTAAATTTTTTTAAATGTCAGATATAAAATTGTATATCCAGGCTAATTTCAGCCACATATGATGATAGACATAGAAAGACGTGAATGCTGTGATGCTTTTAGGGGCTGATGGGATAATTGGTGAATTTTTTGTTCACATGAATATTTTTCCGCTAGTTCCTGTTTTTCAAAATGTGCATAGAAGTATTATTTGCTTTAATGTTCTTCCAAGCTAGGAACAATAGGTATAGGCATGTGACTGGAGATTTTCAGGATTGTAATCAGAGCCAAATTTGAAAGAGTAGCTACAGGTCATGGAGCGCCTAATTCAAGCCTGCAACCCCAGGATTTAGGAATACAAAAGACGGGTCTCTGAGCACACCATGGAGTAGGATAATTTATCCTTTGCCCTTTCATGTTTTTTTTAATTTCTTTATTTGACAGAGAGATACACAGCGAGAGAGGGAACACAAGCAGGGGGAGTGGGA
This sequence comes from Halichoerus grypus, assembly GCF_964656455.1. NCBI lineage: Eukaryota > Metazoa > Chordata > Mammalia > Carnivora > Phocidae > Halichoerus > Halichoerus grypus. Next base: position 97,696,309 of record NC_135720.1, on the reverse strand, counting down.
GAGGGAGAAGCAGGCTCCCCGCTGAACAGGGAGCCCAATGCGGGGCTCGATCCCAGGACCCTGGGATCATGACCTGAGCCGAAAGCAGATGCTTAACAACTGAGTCACCCAGGTGCCCCTATCCCTTGCCCTTTCAATCTTGTCTCTGCACCCTTCCCTCATCCTACCCTTACTCCCAGACTTTCTCTCCTGGTTTCCTATGTGCCCTTGGAGTATCAGGAAAGGTTCTTTGAAAGTAGTGCCCACCACCATGTGTTTAATTTAACATCACTTGTTTTAATAAAAAGAGTTTCAGAGAATGGGCAAACCTTATAGGCAAAGAAATTTACCTCCAATAGTGGCATCCCAAGCACTACCGTGACTGCCTGGTGACAGAAACGTGACGACCAGATCATGTTTCAAAGATGTGCCTTCAGTTTCCCTAAATGCAAATGCAACCCCGGGCTGTGGTGTCTGAAGCTTTACACATTCTGACACCTTTCCCTGAGAGCTTGTTTGGAGGTTCTAGCAGGCGAGCGCCGTTACTCATATATCCTTGACTGAAGAATGGTCCTCCTCTATCGGGGAAGGTCTTCCTCTCCCTATGGACACTTTCCCTGTGGACAACAAGAAGGTTTCACTTGCCCACATGGATTTTCAGTCTCAACTCTGATCCTGAAGACTCACCCGAATGTGGAGTGAATCTCACAAAAGAAAACCCAACTGTATTGGTTTTCCTCAATCCTCACCCCCACTTCAGGCTCCTTCTTACAGCTTCACACCTAAGATCCGAGTATCTAATCAAACAACTCTGCAACAAAATTTTCACTCATCAGCAGCTACATGAGAGTAACAAAGATGGGTGTGGCTTTCCAAGAGGGCCCCCGCATCTCAGAAGATTCTTTTTATTATGGAAGCATGAATTCTGATGACCGTGAATGCCACAGTTAAACCCAGCCTCTGGGGCCAGGCAGTCCTTGGCTCAGTTGCCTGAAGAACATACAAGAGTACCCCCGGCTTCCTAATGTGTTATAGGCAAGAAAGAGGATTGTTTTTTCCGGGGTTGTGGTAAAATGCTGGTACTCTGCCAGATCTTACATCAAAGACATCTGAAGAACAAAGCTCACAATTACATCTATTTCTATAAAAGATTCTTAAAATTTTGGACAAAATATTGTATCTTCTGACCATTTTTCCTTTCCATTTGTAACTAATTGATATTAAATAAATAAATATTTTAATTTCTATTAGAGATGGATCACAAAATCTTTATTGTTCTAACAGGGAAAAGTTAATTTCGGTTAAATTCCATTCCTCCTTATATTTCCAGCATTTATCTTTGATGTGTTTTCCAAGCTGCCTTTTTAATTGCTATTTTGTTGGAAACATAAATTCAGAATCATTAAATTATTATTCAATATATCTTTCCCATTACATGCTGTTTTTCTTATATTCACAAGTCTTGAAAGCTTCTAAACCATCTGCTAACTTTTCATCAATGTATATCTTTTTATTTCACGTAGGGATTGAATTGTCAAATTTTTAACTTTGGTCGGAAAATCTTTTTGTAGGGAAATTACAATCCTTTTACCTCTCTCATTCTGTCAGTTTGTCATTATTGAGCTATGAGCTCTTTCATTTGCATAGTTTCTGTAAGTAAACTTGAAACTTTATTTTCTTAGAAAATAGGTCATAAAATCATCTTAACTGATCCAGCTATTTCACTAACCTTCAAAGACTGACTCCTGTTGTAATCCGGTGGTTTAAATTATAGTATTAACCTATTTTGTTAACTCAGCAACATTTGCTCTTCCTGCTAGGAGATATAAACCATGGATCCGTCTTCCCTTAATAATTTTAATAATGCCTCTTAACAAAGAAACTTTATATACTTCTCCTTTCCCTTATTTAGACTTGATTACCTAAAACCTGTTAGCCATTCTCCTCTTATACCTTATAGTTCTAACACAGGATCTAATTTACCAAAGAATTCCACTTAGTCGGTTTGGATTCATTTATTTCTGAACTATCTCTTTTCAAAAAAAAAAAAAAAAGGCCTTACTTTTTTGTGATATTTAGTAGATGGGGAATTTAGAATACATTGTTTCAGTTATATTATTTTAAGTATATTCTTTTTTTTAAAAAGATTTTATTTATTTATTTATTTGACAGAGAGAGAGCACAAGCAGGGGGAGTGGCAGGCAGAGGGAGAAGGAGAAGCAGGCTCCCCACAGAGCAAGGAGCCCAGTCAGGGACTCCATCCCAGGACCCTGGGATCATGACCTGAGCCAAAGGCAGATGCTTAACTGACTGAGCCACCCAGGCACCAATTAAGCATATTCTTTCTACACTTAAATATTACCAACTCAATTCTTCTTATATCCAGTATTTTTAAAGGTTTTTTGTTTGTTTGTTTTTATTCATTTGAGAGAGAGAGTGAGAGCACAAGCAGGGGGAGGGGCAGAGGGAGAAGCAGACTCCCCACTGATTAGGGAGCTCAACTCGGGGTTGGATCCCAGGACCCTGGGATAGTGACCTGAGCCGAAGGCAGACACTTAACCGACTGAGCCACCCAGGTGCCCCAGTATCCAGTATTTTTAAATGCCTATACTGATGTTATCACATTACCATCTATTAGGACTTAATCAACTATAGATGCAGAACCATGGTTTAGGAAGCTTGCATACTTCATATCAAATAGCATAGCTAGTAGAAGAGCCAGGATTTGACCCAGGTTCTGACTCCAACAACACTGTAAGAACTTAGGGTATTACTGGGGAAAATAAACCACACACAAATAAATATCAAATCATTTGTTTTTTGTTTTTTTTTAATAAGTGATACACACAATGTGTGTCCTCAATTGGACTATGTGGTGAGTGTTTATTTTGTACAAGCTCCCCAATCTATTTGATGGTGAAGAACCACTGTTCTAGGAAGACAGAGCGAGAGATTTGTCAGAGGCTCAGTAAGGAGTTATAGCCTCATGGATTTGAATATGACGGAAGGCCAGTTAGGCTATGGGTGGGTATCTGGGGGTGGGAAAGCTATAAGTGAAGGCCATACACTGAGGGGAGCTGCAGGAAGAGGGCTCTCCTCCTAACTGCACCACGTGTTTCCCATTGCCCGGTTACGATAGTACATTTCATCCACCCCACTAAACCCTATGGCTTTCCTAAGTTTCCTGTCCTTCAACACAGCTTAGATTCACATCTTCAAAATATCTTTACCAAACACTAGAAGGAGAAACTACAATAAACACAATGAACACAAAGTAAACATGTTGAACATAGAAGATAACAGGAAACTTAGATAGCTAAACTCGAGTCACAAATCTCTTAATTGACAGAATGTTCTACATACGTAGAGGTCACTGTTCTTCTTTCCACCTAAAAGGATACTCCCACCTGAAACCATTCTGGTGGCCCTGTTAAAAAGGATCTCAGTGCTTTCCAGAATTCAGTTCTTAATCTTTCGTGCATGTTCCATGGGGCCCCTGCTTCCTCCAACCAGAATTTCCATCTTATCTCCAAAATCAGTGCTCTGAAACAGCCCAAACTATGGTTGCCTAATCTCTGACTTCTGTAACTGAGAAAAGCCCTTTTCCAATCTGAGCCTAAATCTTGGGCACTCTGACACTCAGGAGGTTCTAGGATCATTTTTGTACAGATTTCTCCTGGCCGTTGCTAATGACTGGTTCAGCCTTTAGTGACGCTTGGTTTCTGCACCTTAAGTTTCTCCACAGTATCCAAGCAAAGACTTCATCACCATGGTATGGTACAAGGTGACAAGTTTCATCTTAGCAGTACTCAGTCCCAACTTCATCCTACCTTCCTTTGGCCTGTCAAACCCCTAACCAAAGCTTCTTCTTGTCGAATGTCATATTTCTCTTAATGAAAGTGATGGATCCTCCCCCCTGAAAACACATGCACATACACATGGATCTTTACTTGTAATTTTGTAAGTTCATAGGTCTCTTGAATCCCATACATAGACTTCCTGGTAATCCATGGACCCTAAGTTAAGAATCCCCATCTTAGAACCTCCCACCTTTCCCAGGTCCTGGTCTGAGAAAGACACACAGTTCTCAGCTCATGTGTAAACAGAGATGACTGTCATCCCTATACCCTATGTCATCCATTTCCCTCTCAACTCTTCTCTTCCATAATGAATTGCTAGCAAAAGTTTAAACATTTATAACTGCACTGTTTTTAAACAATTTAGCCGTATGATAGTCAAAAAATGAGAGGTTGTCTAGTTTCTTCAGAAATGATTTGCAGAAGCAAAGACTTGCTGAAAGAATGGGAGCTCTATGTTTGCAAGACAGAAACTATCGGGGAAGCAGTGCTGGGAATTATAAAGGACAGAGCTGGACAAGGGCAGTCTCTCATGTGGAGGATCTTGATGTATGACAGAGAAGTCCAGACTTCATCTATCCTATAATAACTTTACATAGGAAAAGCTTTGATTAGAGCAATGGTTAAGGAAGATGGATGCAGTTTTGGTGAACAAGATGGGTGGAGAAGGAGGAGGATCCAGAAATAAGGAAGTCCACAGTAGGAGACAAAGACTATTGGAACAGCATGGGGGACTGAGGGCCCAAACAAGTGTGAAAAGAACTTCTCCCACTATGTGGCAGAAGGACACAAGAGAACAATAGAACTCAGTAACAAACTGCAATTGGTGACAGGACTCAGAAGAGAGATAGTAGGAGAAGAGAAAAGGGCAATGAAAAGTCAAAGACAATGAAAAGCTGTGGACCTCATTAACTTGGAAGATATTCCTTAAAGTTTAAAACAAAACAAATTAATCGAATTTACAAATGTGGGGAGTTTGGTTAAAAATAAGGATAAATTTCAAAGGCAGTTATAACATCTCTCTCTTCCTCTTTCTCTGAATGTGTTTAAATAAAGGATAGATACTTAGGCAAGTTTTCAAGAACACCTATTGATTGGATAAGCTCTCTGGATTGTTTCCATTTTCCATCCTGTAAGTCTGAGTCTAAGGCCATGTTTACATGCTGTCCATCTCTTCAGATGCAAATTGAAAAAATTAGCCCATCTGGATACAGTAGTAGAAATAAAGTTATATTTGGCAGTACGTAGGCAAAACATTCTGATAATCTTTTCTTCCTTCAGGTGTCTTGTTATTTTAGGGACATGAAGCAATTTCCTTAGAATGACAACTTGTGGCAGGAAGAACTTATCTTCTTTCTATGTATTTCACAATGCATAAAAGTTTAAGCTCCTATAAGAACTCATTGTGGTTGATGATGAATATGATTGTGATTGTTAAAAATAATAATACAAAATATTTATGGCTCTGTGCAAAAAAAATTACATGCAGTATATTTTTCAATCCTTACAATGACTTTATGATTTAAGTATTATTATTACTGCCATTTTAAAGATGAGGAACTTGGGGTTTAAAGAATATTAAGTAACTTGATTAAGGTCACAAATGTGTCTAACTCAAAGCTTTCCTATGTATTTGTGAACTGTGAGTGTGTCTCAACCACAGCTCCTTCTAAAACTAATTCTTGCTGCTTTTTATACAATAACTGCTCAATAAATGTTTAATAGAGGATAGATGGGATGGGTGGATGGATAGAGATGTTTGATGAATTAGGACAACCAGTGGGCAATATATTTCTGCTGAGATCCCGGCTCCCAAAAACAAAAGCATTTCTAGAGCCTTCCTATGTATACACCACGCACCCTGCCAAAGTATCTCTTCTGGCAACAAGCACAAAGGCAGGTAAGTGAGTTTTTCACCTCGGTCAAATGGTCTGTCAACCACTTCCTTGACAGCTGTTTACTCATCACATCTAGCAGCTGCTCTGTTGAGCCCACATATGACCCTGGTTCCCTCCGTCTCGTTTTTAAGTATTAAGCTCACCACATTTGGTCTCCATGTTTTATGCAGCAGATCTTATCAAAAAAAAGTTTAAAAACCACATAGGTTCAGCAAGATCTACACAGACTTATATAAAACATATAATTACTTTTAGAAGTGATAGATAATAGGTCTGCATCTAGTCTTTTCAGGCAGGGAGATGATCTTGAGAAGATAATAAACAGGCATGTATTAAACATCTACCATATATCTTCTGTACAATGCTAAGAACTGCAACTTAATAAGTTTAAGTCTCATGAAAATAGACCAAAAATATTTTATATATAAAATATAAATATATATGTGGATATACACATATATACATACAAATTATATAATATATACATACATATATAAAGTATATATATATGTATTTAAAATATAATGCCATCAACTTTATAGCAGCATTATCTACAATAGCCAAATTATGGAAACAGCTCAAGTGTCCATTGACTGATGAATGGATAAAGAGGATGTGGTATATATACATATACATATATATAATGGAATATTATTCAGCCATTAAAAAAGAACGAAATTTTGCCATTTGCAACTAGGTGGATGGAGCTAGAGGGTATTATGCTAAGTAAAATAAGTCAGAGAAAGACAAATACCATATGATCTCACTCATATGTAGAATTTAAGAAACAAAATGAATGAGCAAAGAGGAAAAAAAAGAGAGAGGGGGGCAAACCAAGAAACAGACTCTTAACTCTAGAGAACAAATTGATGGTTACCAGAGGGGAGGTGGGTGGGGGAATGGGTCTAATAGGTGAGGGGGATTAAGGAGGGCACTTATCAGAAATGAGCACCAGCTGTCCTACAGAGGTGTTGAATCACTATATCATACACCCGAAATTAATATTACACTGTATGTTAACTAGAATTCAAATAAAATTTTGAAAAAAAAAATTTAATGCCATCAACAAAATAAAAACAATCATTATCATTCAGGTTGAGCAGGAATAATAAAGCTGAAAGAACCAGGGGCATCCTGGCCAAAATTTGATGGTATGGATGAAACTACTTCATCACCTACATGTTTTCCTCTGTCCTAGGAGGAAATTTACTTAGAGTACACACACCATTTAGAATGTCTTCCCAACCCATAGCCCTTTACTTTAAGAACAGAGCAAACGGAACCACAAGGCTAGACCCCCAGTGGCACTGGTTGTACCACGTGATCCGGCACAACCGATGGTTGATTGGACACGTGACCCAAATTAAGCCAATCAGACTCTCCTGAGATTCTGGCTGGCATTGGAGAAATGCCTATCAGTGGACCTGAGAATGTGTGAACTGGGAGAGCCAGCAGTGTAGAGAAAAAGTACCCACAGAGAGAGTAAGGATGTAGTTTAGGAAGAGGGAGCCTGAGAGACTGAGGAAGCAATTGCTTGATTCCTGTTTGTTTTTTAGTTATTGTGCCTACTAGTCTTCTCCTAAATGCCTGCTGTAATTTCTGCCCTTGATTTCCTGGGGCCATTTTTATATCCTTACAATTGTTTCACATTTTTGCTTAAGCTAGCTCAACTGAGTTTCTATTATAAAGAAAGAAACTTTGTAATCTGCAAATTTTCTTAACAAAATATAGACAATAATGCAAAAACTGTTATATATCCTATAATAATAATAACATGTAGTTGAGCAAAGATGTAACTAATAAGATATTTATCACTGTACTAATAGCGAATAATTTGAAATGAGTTTAAAGTGCATTAATAACAGACTAAATAAATGAATGATGATATATAAATACAGTTGAACTTTGACCAAACATTTTTAATAATATGTACATCAGACATTTTTCAAAATTAATTGATCTTCATTTACTATCATCTTACACTGGGCATCAGGTTCATGAGGTTTAACTCAAGACTAGTCTAATGTTTTAAACCCTGACTCCTGCAAAGTTCATCTCTGTAGTTGAAATGTATAACGACTGTAATGTTTTAGCTCTTCAGATCAAACAGAAAAGCAATCTGATTCATAGTCAACATATAATATGTGATTCTTGTGCTTAAGTTCTACTTCTTCCAATGCCCCCGTTTTTAAGGAAAAAGAAAAGCAAAGGTTACTAATTTTCTAATCAGAAATTAAGCCAGAAAATTAAGCACTGATCCTCTTCCCTCTACCCTCAGTGAAAGACAGAAATATAGACACCTCTCTCTCTGCTCCTCCCTTATTTATTTTTATGGAAATCTGCACCTTGAGGGGGTCATAAAATAAATATATGTTAGAGAAATCTTAATCTAGACATGGTCACAGCACTAGACAGAGAAGGATTGTCATAAAACAGAGAAAATAGACAAGGGTAAATGGAAGAGGTGATACCTGCAAATAGATGAACAAAAGATAATTTGATAATATTTAAAACTTCAAAATTTTGAAACTTCAAAAATAAGACAAAATCACTTTTAGAAAGTAGGAAAGTCTGTTGCAGAATAAGTTTTTGTAATGTTTCAATATCAACAACAAGTGTTGGCGAGGATGTGGGGAAAAAGGAACCCTCATACACTGTTGGTAGGAATGCAAACTGGAGCAGCCACTCTGGAAAACAATATGGAGGTTCCTCAAAGAGTTAAAAATAGGGCGCCTGGGTGGCTCAGTTGATTAAGCAACTGCCTTCGGCTCAGGTCATGATCCTGGAGTCCCGGGATCGAATCCCACATTGGGCTCCCTGCTCAGCGGGGAGTCTGCTTCTCCCTCTGACCCTCCCCCCTCTCGTGCTCTCTCTCTCTCCCATTCCCTCTCTCAGATAAATAAATAAAATCTTTAAAAAGAAAAGAGTTAAAAATAGAATTACCATATGATCTAGTAATTCCATTACTAGGTATTTACCCAAACAATATGGAAACACTAATTTGAAGGGATACATGTACCCTATGTTTATTGCAGCATTAGTTACAATAGCCAAGATATGGAAGCAATCAAGTGTCCAATGATAGATGAATGGAGAAAGAAGACATATATATCTTCTATATATATATCTACATCTATATATTCACATATATATTCACATATATAGATGTAGATATATATATATGTAGATATATATGTAGATATATATATAGAGAGAGAGAGAAAGAAAGCTGCTATGGAATATTATTCGGCCATCAAAAAGAATGAAATCTTGCCTTTTAAAAAAACATGATGGATCTAGAAAGTATAATGCTAAGTGAAATAAGTCAGTCAGAGAGAGACAAATACCATATGATTTCAGTTCTATGAGGAATTCAAGAAACAAAACAAATGAATAAAAAAAAATAAAAAGAGACAAACCAGACTCTTAATTATAGAGAACTGGTGGTTACCAGAGGGGAGGTTAGTGGGGGATGGGTGAAATAAGTGAAGGGGATTAAGAATCCTCTTATCCCAATGAGCACTGAGTAATGTATAGAATTAGTGAATCACTATATTGTACACCTGAAACTAATATAACACTGTATGTTAATTATACTGGAATTAAAATTTAAAAGAAAATAAAATTGAAAAAAAAAAAAAGTTCCACTATCAGTGTTTTCAGTTTGTCATAGTGAAGAGACCACAGACTTGAGAATCAGCCCTGTCTGTGACCCATCTGAGGCCCACCACCTGCAGACTAGGTGACTTTGAACTAGTTACTGAAACCCACCAAAACTTAGTTCTCTTTTCTGTAAATTTGGATAATAATATCCTATAGGATTGTTGTAGAAATTAAATAAAATAAATGAATAGATAAATACCAAAAAAGTCTTGCTCCATGATGTCACAAAATGTATATCACTGACATTTATTTGACACCTACCCTATGTTAGGCCACTGTTTCATACTCACAGGCCTTTCTGTTGTCAATATTTTTGTCAATGTCTTTAATGGCTATTGCCTTTGTAATAACATTACCTAGGATTTTTAAGAAGCTTTATAGATTTCTGCCAATTTATCTTCAACATTATTTTTATTGTTATATTTGATTGTTATCCATCTGTGAATAGATTACCATACATTATATTCATGTTCTTGTGGACAGGATAGCATACTCTCCTTAATAAAGCTGTTAACATCAACACAATTTCTATTTATTCTTACCAAGCAAAAATTGGTAAGGAAGTATTTTGACCCAAAATATTCACTCTTTTCTCCACCATGGGAAAGTACGAGTCAGAAAATTGCAACTCAGTGATGCCTGAACAAGTAAATCCTTTCATGTAATGATTTATCTGCCATAACCATTAAAATAGTGAATGTGTCCCATTATCATTACACTTTTCGTACTACTGTAACTACAGAGCAAGCTTTGTTCTCCAAACCCATCCTGTTGGGCCTTGTCACTAAGTTGTTTTTCTTTCTTAACTCTTGAGTTGGGGTTGCTTCCTTCTGAGTCAAGCCATCATCAAAAACAATTGTAACTTGCTGGCGTTATGAATTCACAAAGGTCACCCTACTTTTGCAACCAAACCCTGTGGGTCTTTCTTGTTCTTTGCTTTTACGTCCTGATAACATTGCTCGTCAGCCAAATTCAGTGACTTTGAGAGTGTAGAACTCTGCAGGAATTCTACTGATCACCAGGTATTAGGTTGTCACTGCTATGGGGGGATGATATAGAGAAGTCAAAGACATAATTAAAACTTAGATGCCACGGAGACGAACCATGAGAGACGATGGACTCTGAAAAACAAACTGAGGGTTCTAGAGGGGAGGGGGGTGGGAGGATGGGTTAGCCTGGTGATGGGTATTAAAGAGGGCACGTTCTGCATGGAGCACTGGGTGTTATGCGCAAACAATAAATCATGGAACACTACATCTAAAACTAATGATGTAATGTATGGTGATTAACATAACAATAAAAAATTTAAAAAAAACTTAGATGCCACTAAAATATTTAACAATCAACAATTGGTTAAATGGTCTGCTATTCACTCATTTCTCAGGATGTTAGGTAGCCAATCTGTTTCACACACACACACAAACAAAAAGAAGCTTACGAGGACAAAATGTTTAGAATACATTGTGAGGTGAGAAAACAGGTTACAAAACAGTATTATAATATGGCCCAATTTCATTAAATATTTATAGTTTCTTAAATGTATTTTTAAAAACTAGAACAATACACTTTAAATGATCACAATTTTATAAAATTACAGGAGCAGTATACTCCAAAAGCTTATTTCTAAGAATTAGGACTATGGATTAATTTTGTTTTCTTCTTTTTGCTTTTCTTCCTTCCTCCACCCCACTATTTTGTATAACAAATGAGCATATATCACTTTCATGGTCTGAAAAAAACTGTGTGTGTGTGTACGTGTGTAGAAAGGTATATGACGATGGATGGATGGATAGATAGATGATAGATAGATAGATAGATAGATGATAGATAGATAGAGAGATAGATAGATGATAGAGAGATAGAGAGATAGATAGATGATAGATAGATAGAGAGATAGAGAGATAGAAAATATATAAATATATACGGGATGGCAGCTCTGAGTTAAGTTCAATACAATAAATGTAAACCTTGAAATTCCTTTATTGTCAGGACAACAATATATAAACCAGAAGGACAAATTAATAATTTGTAGTGGGAATTATTCCTTTGTACTAATAAGAATGCCTGTATCTACTAACCAAGGCACTGGTTTCCAGGTTATCTAAGTACCTAAGAAGGCTACTTTATTATTAGCAAATAGTTTGGTAAGCACAGAATATGAATATAGGGTCTGGATTACCCTGGATGTCAGCCCCTCCTACCCTACTGTATCCCTAGAGCTTAGCACAGTGCCTGGCATGTAATAGGTACTCAAGAAACATTTGTCGAATGAATCGCTATTTCATCCAGACCATTATGGAACCCTGAAGAAATTCCCCTACTTCCTCACAGAGTAGACATTCAAATGATCAGACAACTAGTATCCCTCAGAACCAATGGCTTTTTTCTCAAAAAAGTTTGACAAAATCTGACAGATTCTCATGCCCTGAAATTCTGATAAAAGTTAACATTTTACCAACATTTAGTGAGCACTTAATACACATATATATTACCCCCAAAATATTATCTAATTCACTCCTTGCCACCCTTTATGAGTCATGTTTTATTGTTATCTCCATTCTGTAGGTATGGAAACTGAGTCACAGGTGGCATAATTTTCCCAAGGGCACACAGGTACCAACGTGTAGCTGAAATCTGATTATGGGAATGTCTAATGTCAACAACTTGTCCTTAACCAATATACTAAAAAGGGCCCTTTATAAGCCCCAGACAAAAACTTCCCTTCAAAATGTAACAATAAGGGGCGCCTGGGTGGCTCAGTCAGTTAAGCATCTGCCTTTGGCTCAGGTCATGATCCCAGCGTCCTGGGATTGAGTCCCATGTCGGGCTCCCTGCTTGGTGGGGAGCCTGCTTCTCTCTCCCCCCTGCTCGTGCTCTCTCTTGCTAACCCTCTCTCTCTCTCTCTGTCAAATAAATAAATAAAATCTTTAAAAAAAAATGTAACGATAGGAAAAACTCCATCTCCTCTAAGAAATTAGCTAGCTTTTTCCTTTCTCATAATGAGAACTACGTAACTGAGCATATCTACTTTTTTAATTTGGCTGCCAGGAAGCTCAGAGGCAAATGTAAACCTCAACTAGAGTAATTATATTGGTCTTTATTGGACTTATGGACTATGACTTTGGGTTTTCTTTTCCTGGAACTTGACTTTTGAATCTGCGTTCCCTGGGCCTGATTCATATTTTCATCTACTTTATTACCTGAATTTTTGTTATAAATTATCTCAAATTCTTCAGAGGATTTTGGACTAAGGAATACAGCACTATTATCTATTGATTTTACCATATTTCCAAGTCACGGAGCCACCACGGCACCATCCCAGGCTCTGCATTGTATTGCCTAGAGAAGAAAAACCAAGGAGCAATTCATATGCTGTATCTTTGCTTTCCACATTCTGTGGTTGTGTCTAAATCACATTAGCTTCAAAATATCTGAAAAGAAAATAAAGGTGCTATCTTGGTAGCCCACCCTTAGTGTGCGGTTTGGTTTGCTTGTTTAATTTTAGACCTTACTTTTCAGTGACATCCGTTCAGACTTGAAACTTCAGTCATTTGCTGACCTTGATTCTCAGGGTATAAGATCAAGTCAGCATTACCAAAAGGAAGGACACCGTAAAACAAATTTGCATGTGCCTGCTAATGTATAGTTATAGAATTCTAAATTTATTTGTTTGCAAAAGAAATGGAAAGTTTCCTGACCCACTTTAAATCAGTGTTTCAGTAAAAGGCTAGTGAGAAACCCACCTAAGGAAGAGGCTTGGTTTCCATGAGGTTAGTAGTTATTACTCAAAGGAGAAATTGACACGTTTATATGATGTGTTTAATTGCGGATTTTAATATAGGGATTGGGGAAACACCGATAGATTGCGGTTGTTTTAAGATGACATGATGTGAGGTATCTTCTTTCCTGCATGCCTTGGTCTTTTACAGAGCTTCCAAGCATTATCTCAGTGCTTTGAGGCTGGAAAAGATGTGTAAAGAGCAAGCCTCATTTATGAGATAAATGATAAAGTCACTTTGCACTATTTGGAAGTTACCAGGAACAGAATCAAATATGTCACCTGGATAATGTAATGGTTGTTCACTGTTCTTTTGACCATATAGGCTTTTAAAGATGTTCAAACAGTTTTATGATCCGATTTCATCAGATAAAAATAGTCTGGTCTGCACTACATGGGAGCAGCATCAAAAACCAAAAGTAGAAGAAAATAAGTTACTCAAAGGAGCTGTTCACACAGGTCTTCATCAGGGAAGAACAACTCACCAAGAGTTGGAATGAGCAATGGTGAAAAAACAGAGTCTGAATGTTGAAAAGGATTCTTCCTCTCATCTCTCAGCCCTCACGGCCCAGTAACAATCACCCTGTTCAGATATCCTCATTGCCAATCATTCCTTCAATCCATCATGTCATCTAAGGAGGAGAAATTCTTCCACCAGGGATTCCAGAGGAAGCCTGTCCCAACCCCTGCAGTATTCCCACCCAACAATTCATCATTCAGGATGGCCCTCAGAAACAGAGGCCATTGTGAATACCTAACAATGTTATGCTGGAGAGGAACAATGATACTATCAGGCTGACATTAAGACTGATATTTCCTATTTAATAAATCATGTTAATTTCATATATAGTAAGTCCTGCTTCTCACAAGACAACAGTTTTAACCTCAAAGCTGAGCCTCTGGTACATAACACCATTAATATTTTGAAGTTGGGGGTAGATGATCTAGACCTTGAAAAACTGAATCTAAATCTGGATCTCAGTTAAATCCTGACTTTGGCAATTTTCCAAGGCCTCCCAGATGACCCTCTATTGCAAACATTCTCCTCCCTTAATATCATATCTTCATCTAAAGATATGATATCTGATGTTGTTTGCTGTGTGTTAGCCTATTTCAAAGTATCAGCCTCCAGATTTAAAACTCAAGAGGAGGGACACCTGGGTGACTTGGTTGGTTAAACACCTGCCTTCGGCTCAGGTCCTGAGATTGAGCCCTGCGTCGGGCTCTCTGCTCAGCAGGGAGCCTGCTTCTCCCTCTCCCTCTGCCTGCCACTCCCCCTGCCTGTGTTCTCTCTCTTTCTGTCAAGTAAATAAATAAAATCTTTAAAAAAATAAATAAATAAAGCTCAAGAGGATTCTCTGCAGCTACTATTTCCTTCTATCAGATCAAAATCAAGAGAAAAGGAGTCTTGCTATTGATGTGCATGGCATTAAATAAAATGGCATGCATGTCTTTGTATAGCCATGGCCTTGAAATGATAATACACACTAATCACTAATGATAGCACAGTGCTTCATCCTATGCTGAGACAGCTATTGTTATTTTTTATTTAAAAAGGCTGTAGAATAGAAATTAAAATACAGTATCACTACAGAGGATCACATTGTGGTGAGCATAGCATGACATATAAACTTACATAAACTTGTAGAATCACTACGTTGTACACCTGAAAGTAATGTAACATGTGTCAGCTATACTCGAAAGAAAGAAAGAAAAGAAAGAAAGAAAGAAAGAAAGAAAGAAAGAAAGAAAGAAAGAAAGAAAGAAATAATAGTATTTCAATGGTAACTTCACCACCCAAGCAAGATTTTTTCAAAATTAGCTTATTTATTTAATTTTTTTAAAGACAGTCTTAATTTTCCACTACATCAAGACAAAAGACTCCACAATACTCTCTCCTGAATGCAAAAGGAAGAAAATTTTCTTCTCTCCCTCACATTGTTCTTTATTATAAGTAGGAAGGAATAAAGTTTGGTGCCTTAATAATGTCAAGGGGGCTTCAAAATCCTTTCCCTAAGTCAAGAAGCTCACAGACATTTCACCAGTATCATCCCCTCAAATGCACCCAGGATTTTGGCTCCCAGGAATATTTCCCGATCTCCAGCAGCTGATACTCTCCTCACCCGAGTCCCAACTCCCAATTTGTAGTTCCCCCTGTCTTGTAGACGTCTGTTTTCCAAGTACTCAGAGAAGCAAGGGTAAGAAACCTGAGGAAAATCACGAAGCAAAATAATCACCCCTAATTTGCTGCTCCTATTTGTTCCTCCACTAATTCCTTTGTCTGAAAATTCACAAGTAATCAAAGATTACCTGATGCAAAAATTCATTTTATCATGAGAGAAACTGAGCCTCAAGGACATGAGGTACACAAAGGCATGGGTAGTTAATGGCAGAGCCACAATGAACACAAAAGTGCCCTCTTGTCCAGTGTTTCAGGCATCCTTATTCTCAATCCAGCATTCCCAACACCCCTCCCCGCTTCCGTCTCAAACAGTACTCAAACCTGAGCCAGCTGCATCTATAGACAAATACAGAGGAAGAGCCTCCCCACTCTTCACACCCCCTTTGTGTTTCTGACCATTCCTCTAGGAGGCACAGGCTTCCAGCTCAGATGTGCATCTGGGAAACCAGTCCTACTCAAGGCTGGGCACACCCCGCTCTGACCACCACTTCAAAATAATTATTTTTACACTTCTGTGAAAACCCACTGTGTTTCCCCACTCTTATTTTAAGGGTTGGCATTTCAAAAGTTGGCACACAGGCTGGATTTCATTGGTATAGGATGCAGGCAATAGGGAGAACAACTAGAGTCAGCTTTTCCCCCTTGGCCATCAACTAAAAGAATTAGCAGCAAGCACATTCTCCTCCACCTCATCCTTGCCAGAAAGCAACAAGCAAGAAATTCTCCACTCTGGGGTGGTCCCAAATAGGCCATAACCTTGTCATACGACAAAAGGATCAGGATGGAGAGTCAAAGCAATAGCTCGAAATGGTTATTGGAACGCAGTTGGGTCCCAAAAAGAATATTCAAGATTCTGAGCTACCCAAATAACATTCATACTGTCAATCAGTCAAAATATTGAGCACTTATTGTTTACCAGATACCATGTTGTTAGGTGACACAAAGACAAATAAGATGGTGACCTATCTCCAGATAGCTCACAGATCAACATTAGGTACCATGAGAGTTACAAAGAGGAATAACACACTGGCCTTGAAGGATTACAGCAAAATCTAAAAATGGAAATAGACATATGTCTTAAATATGCTTTTTTCCAGCCAAACAAAACACAGTACAAAATGAAGCAAAAGTTACTAGAGAGGTAGGTATAAGCTATGTGTTATGGGAGCTGTTCATTCCAACTAAGAAAATCAAGAAAGACCTCCAGACCTAGAAGACACATTTGAACAGGTTCTGGAAGGACAAGAAACATTTTGAGGTCTAGAAGATCATTTCAGAGATAGTACCTTAACAAAAGGCATGTAGGCATTAGAAGGACGAGAATCCAGACCCATGAGCCCAGGTCATAGAACATGGTGGGAGGTAAAGCTAGAAAGTTTGCAGATCTCAAACACTAACTCAAATACTATTTCAAAGGCTCAAGGTTCTGTATTTTGTTCTGCATGCAACCTAAGGGAACAAGAAAAGGCATAACTGGAGCCATGCTTTAAGGATTACTGCAGGAATGTTGAAGATGGGTAGAAGGCAGCACCTGGGAAGAGCAAAGATGGCTATTCAAATAGTCCAAGTGGGTAAGAGTCTAAGTTAGAGGAATGGCAGTAGGTCTGGGAATAGGGAATAGATGTGAGAGACACAGCAGCTTCTGAGATTGCTACCTGATCACATGTGGAGGAGAAACAGGAGGGCTCATAGTGACTCCATATCTTCAAGGGTAGATGGTGATATCAACACCAGAACTAGGGAAATCAGGAGACGTTGTATCCTACCTCCTCTTCTATCTGTATCTACTTTACCTACCAAGTTCATCTACCACTGCAACTGAGATCATCTGCTCATGGCCTCCCTCGCTGATCAGTCAGGGTCTAGCCAAGAAAAGAGAAGTGACTTCAGGCATTTGCAATAGAGAAAATTTAATGCAAGGAAGAGGTTACCAGAGTGATTGAGATTGACATTAGAGACTACTACCATCCCAGACCTGGAGGGATAAAAAGAGCAAGCACTGCTCCAGAAGACAGAGTAAGGAGACTCTTTGTTTTTCCTCATCTCCTTCTCCCAATTCCCACTCTTCTGCCCTCCAATTTCCCTTTGGCTGAACCTAGCTGGAAGTCAATTAATGGAAGAGTCTGAGAAAGCAGCCTTCAGGGGCAGTACTCTGAGGCACAGAATAGGGCAGAGCAAGGAGGAATGCACTGCAGGACAAACAGGCCCAAGATCCAGCAGACTTCTTATACACCCCAAAGGTTGAGTTAGAACTGCTAGTCAGTGCCCCTGTGTTATTGGGTATAATATGACGTACCAGCTTCAAGGACCTAGGAGCCATCATTCACCTCACTGGGGAGAGGGGGCAGAGAGAGGATGACGTGTGGCCAGCCACATCTGTATCCCCTGACCCCTTATCTTTATCATCCTTGTGCTAGTCCTCAGTGTTCCTGAGGGAGAGCCATTCTTAAGGACCTGAAATCCAAGTTCATCTCATTTAGAGTGGAGAGAAAAGGAAGGAAAGAACCATTATCCCTACTCTTTCCCCCTTTCCCTTCTTGTCATTCTCTACTCTCCATTGCCCTCCTTTTCTCGACTTCCATCAGCTTGCTCCAGTTTCTTTGTTCTCAGTTCCTTCCTTTGTCTGGCTACATCCCCTCACTCCCTCATTTCCATCTCACTCCTCCCATAGAATAGAGTTGTTAACAAGTCACTTGGTAACATGTGTTAGGCATGCCTTTAATAGTAAAGCTCACGTCTCTTAAACCTAGTTATTAGTTTCTTGAGCAGAGTAAACGTTCAACAAGGCAGGTGCTAATTCAATGAAATAATATATATTCTCATCATTAAATTCTTATTCATTCTTCAGTTGTTTGTTTATATGGCAAGACCTTGAATAGTTTTTAGAATGGACTCCACAACATCTGTCTAGGGAATCTGGTGAGGAAAGGAGTTATCCAATGGGAAACCAAGGTACATGACACCAGAAGACTTAAACGTTATATCAAACTTTCATTTCCCCATGAACCATTAAAATAGAGCATAGCTCTTATGGCAGCTTCATATACACCCATAAGTAAATGATACCAGCTCATCAGTAACGCGTCTTTGCTCAACTTCTGACAAGTAATAGTTCCTTGAAGAATGAAGAAAGGACATAGTCTTTCGAAACATGAATTTTTGCTCTTTCCGTTTTCCTTCAGAGGTAGATACTACCCGTCATGAAGGGGAGGTTCTTTTCTGACCTCATTTGAGGATGGAACGTTTAACGAAAATGGTGTCATCCTTTGAACCACTTCAATACGTCAACATAAGTGACCACAGAGGAGCGAAGTCCTATAAAAAGGGGCAAGGTAGTGCTACACTCTGTCCATCTCGAAGCAGCCACAAGCTGATCCATCGCCAGTCAACTGGAAGAAACTACAATGGCTCCCGTGACAGTTTCATCCATGGTGAGTCCTGCACTAATGTGCAATGCTTTTGTTGATTTGGTCCAGATAATATTTCTGGACTGCAGGCATGAAATTCTGGATTCTAACTATGGAGATCCAAGAATGCTGCATACATAGGATAGGATACTAAAGCTTTGGTAGATACTCATCATTTTATAGCATTTTCAAGAACTGATACACATCAGTTTGAAAGATGAGATTAAAACTGAAAGATAGCTAGATTGGGGCTAAACCACATGAGAAGTGTCACATGATGCTGTGCAGTGAGAAAGAATGCTTATTGAAAATCTGTTTTTCTGAGTACAAGGGATTTAATATAATTCTCCCACAGCATTTTTCTTTATTCCATAATAAAATGGAACACTATCCTTGAGGATTTAATTAATTGCAGCACTGACTTTCCTTTCCATTATTCTATTATTATACCACAGGCTTCTTTTTAAAGATTTATTTATTTATTTATTTTGGGGGTGGTAGGAAAGAGGCAAAAAGAGAGGGAGAGAATCTCCAGCAGACTTCCCACTGAGCATGGAGCCTGACACAGGGCTCCATCTCACAACCCTGAGATCATGACCTGAGCCGAAATCAAAAGTCAGATGCTTAACCAACTGAGCCACCCAGGCGCCCCTATTATACCATAGTCTAATACACCAAGCCTACTTACTCTAATAGATACGTGTGTAACTATGGTTTAGAGTAAATGGTCTTTATATTTTTGAAATATTTAACTTAATTGATTACAGAATCAATATACGTAAATTTAGAAAAACTGGAAAATATATGTAAGAAAACGTAAGGGGGGGACCAGTTTGGGGTTGAATGTCTGCCCAGCATTTCTAACATGAACACTGATATGATATGACATGCATTTTCTACAACCCTTTCTTCTAAGGTGAACATTTGACTTCACATAGGGTTTCACAGAATGTTAGGACAGAGATCGATGACTTGCCATTTTTACTAAAATTACTGCCAACCAATAAAAAATGTGTCTCTCCTAAGTCAAAAGAAGAATGTTCAAGACTAGTAACACTCCATAGTCTTAACCTTATTTTGGTCATATAACCAGTTTTTCATCTAAGTGATCCGAAAACTTATTGTAGATTGCCCTGGAACATAGTATGTTCTCCATGATTAACAATACAATACTCTTTACAATTTGTTAACAAAAACCACATGCTAATCCGGTGTCCTACCTCTCCTTTCTCCCATTCAGTTCCGGGTACTGCTGCTGCTGCTGAGCCTGGTGGCTATTGGGAAGGCGGGAATAGCACTCCCACAAAATCCAGGATGCCCAAATACTGAGGACAAGAACTTCCCTCAGCATGTGAAGATGAATCTAAATATCCTTAACCAGAATACGAACTCCAGAAGGCCCTCAAATTACTACAACCGATCCACTTCACCTTGGAATCTGCAGTATGTAATGGCTCCCGATAAAAATCTCTGTATTGTTCTATCTTTTCTGCAAAGGACTGCCAGTTAAGTCACCTTGAGGATGATTTTACTCAGAATCATCAGTCAAATCTGGAAGGGCTATTGTGCAAAGATTCTCAAATTTTATTCTACAGACTTCTTTGATAGAGCACAGGACCCCTTCTCCTGCATAATACCTATCCATTAGATCTCATTGTCACTGACACCAAAAACCCACTCACATTAATGGTGGTCATTATTCTAGAATTTATGATACCCCAAGTCTATTGTTCATTTATTTTTAAAAAAATAGAAATTTATCTTGGGGATTAATGCTTGAATTCTCTTTACCAGACCTTCCATTGCGATGATTTGTTGAAAATAACTAGTAATTAACTGGGATTTTTGTGCCTTTCTCTTTTTGGTTGTATTAGCAGTTGGATAATATAGTTTGAAACCCAGTGAAGAAAATGTCATGTTGGATATTTCCACCCCTTTTTGAGTCAGACAAACTTGATTTATATCACCAACAGACCTATATTTGCTGTGTTCTTAGTACATCTAATATTTAGACCCTATTAAGATTAAATACAAAATAGTTTTTAGTGTTTTGATTTTATGTAAAAAAACCTGTTATGTGGTGACTATAGATTCACCTGACTGTGATTTTCTTCTACTCCCATTACTAAGAATAGTTCAAATAAATCAACTGAAAAGTCAAAGCAAGTCATTCACTCAGCTGGAGGAGAGAGGGAAGAGAAGGTTGTGGAGGGGCTTAAGCTTTTGTTTCCAGCCCTTCATGTCAGCTCTGGGCTCTATCCCATGAATGTGCTGTCAGATAAAATTTTGATGCATTCCCTGCTTCAAAGCCAGACTTCATTAAGTCAGATTAATGGCTATCATATTCCTAGATGATGCCCTTGGCCTTTATCAAATATACCTTAAGAAATTGTCCTTTGTATCAAACTTAAATCCCCTCTGCAGTCTAGTCTATCTTATTTGGTTCATTCTTCAAAGAAATTGGGGAAAAAATGATCATTCTCTTCTATAACATTTCACGTGCCTACAAATCCAAGTTTTCCCCCAAACTACTTTTTCTGACTAGCAGCCCTTCGAGAATTTGCAATGCCTATACTTTGTCACCCTGTGAATTTGCCTCCCTTCGTTTATTCCTATCTGATTTCCTTCCTGCTTTACCAGGTACTCACTTTCTCCCTCACTTTTGTCTCCCCTGCAGCCGCAATGAGGACCCTGAGAGATATCCCTCTGTGATCTGGGAGGCCAAGTGCCGCCACTTGGGCTGTGTCAATGCTGAAGGGAAGATAAACTACCACATGAACTCTGTCCCCATCCGGCAAGAGATCCTTGTTCTGCGAAGGGAGTCTCAGCACTGCCCCCACTCCTTCCGGCTGGAGAAGATGCTGGTGGCCGTGGGCTGCACCTGCGTCACCCCCATTGTGCGCCATGTGGCTTAAGAGCTTCTGGTCTAACCCAGAGCAGTTAGGCTTTCTGGAGCAATAGACCCAGCCCCATTTCTGACCAAACTCACTAGGGCTCTTAAACTGGTTCACCCAATTGAACTTTCCGAGATAACACTTTTGTGCAGAGATAGAATATGAATGATCTTTCCCTCTCCCCAGAGATCAAAGTTGTGACTGAGTACCAATTTGCTTTTTGTGTGCTTTTCTAAGGGCTTTAAGTTATTTATGTATTTAATAGACCCTGAGATAACTTTGGGGCAGAAGATTCCATTTTAATGAATTACATGTCTTATTTTGTATTGTTTAAGACAAGATTCCAGACTTGAGAGTTTTATTATTTAACAGGTAAACCTATATTTATATGAACTATTTATGGATCTATTTATGTTTCTTAAGTCTTTAGAGAAAGGTGAAAGAGTGTGATTATCTGTTCTGCCTAGGGAAATCCTATAGAGAATTTAGTGGCGGTTGAAAATTTCTGAGTTTGTACTACATATGGTTACAGGATTTTTTTCCTCTTTGTGTCTTAGGAGTGCATGACATGGCTGTAAAAAAAACTAAACCTAGTTTCCTATTTATTAATTTTGTAAGTTGTTGAGGTTTCACAAGAGAGATGGCAAGTCCAGCTCTGCTCTGTTAAACCCTCATAATAAAAAAATTTTTATAATAAAGTTTGGAAAGAAAATTGGTTTCCTCATTTTTTCTCATTAAAAGTCCTTCAGAGAGCCCAGCTCTTCCCTATTTGAAAGAGTGTGCAACTTTGCTGAAAGAACAAAACAAAGCATGCCCTCGAGTAATAGCACCCCACCCACCCCAAGTCCTCATACTCAATGTCCAGTCTCTCCCCAAACTCAAGCTTCTTTTGAAGATTAATGCCAACTGGAGATCTAGAGAGAAACATTTTTCCCTTCCTCAGGCCACACTCCAGGACTACCCCTTCTGCTCCTGGCCTCTGATCCCATGCTCCCCAGAACACAAAAAAGTGCCACTGAGGCAAAACAAACTTCAAGTATGAGAAATATTCAGCCCAAGTAAAATAAAAACTGAATCATATTCAATTCCAGAGTAGTTTCGGGTTTCGAGTCATAACCCTGTTCCCCCAACATAGCCCGGCATGCTATCTTGCCCTACTTCTGGAGGCCCCTGGAAATTCTCAAGCCAGTCCAATCACTCCTTGCTTGGTGAAATCCATCTTGTGGGCTCCGTCATTCTCCTTCTCCCCCATGCTCCAGCGCCATTCAGAGGCCTGTGGCTTCTCTCTGCTCCTTTTCCAGTTCCAAACCCAGGGGTCCCTCCTTCCAGTGTCATCTGTGTGCTTGCATGGATTCTCACCGCCATCTCCTGTCCTGGTCCTCATACAAGAGGTCCACAGTCAGCTGCCACTGGCCGTTTCTTAGCACCCTCATGCTTTATAGCCTTGTTCTCAAGTCCTGCTGCTCATTTCCCAGTTTTCCCTGAATGGTGGTAGTGAAAATAAAAATTCATTTCCGTTTTGGGATGGAGGGCTGGAAACAGGCAAATATACCCACAGTCCTGACCCACTCTTTCCCACTAGACCGTATTCCTGGGAATTCTGTGGATGGGGAGAAGCACTTACCTTCCCCATCTCCCTCCAGTAGGTGCTGCTTTTATTCCGTCTTCACTTTGCCCCATTAGCACCATCATCCGCCCAGTCCCCTAGAAATCTGGGAGGCATCCCTGACGCTTCCCTCTTCCTCTTCCTCAGTCCTAACACCACACATCACCAAACTCAGTAAGTTTCACTTCCTGAACATTCTCAAATTAATCCTAGGTTCAGGGCATCATCTTTTCTCATTTCTCTCTGTAGTTACTGCAACAGCTTCCCATCTGTCCTGGTGGCTACAGCTCCCGTCCTCCTCAATCCCTCCTCCATCGTCTGTCTATGGCACAAAAGCAGACAGGACAATAGTCACCTCCCATAATCTGGCCCTGCTGCTGCGCCTGCATTACCTCATGTGCTTCCTCCTTGACGTTTACCCTGTAGCCGTTGTGAAATCCTTGAACTTTTCTTGAACTCAATGCCTGCGTCGTGCCGTCCCCTCTACCTTAAATGCCTTTACCACCTTCTCCCTCCTGTTCCTCCATTCATACCCTGCTGTTACGGTCTGAATGTGTATGTCTCCCCCAAAATTCGTATGTTGAAACCTAACCCCCAGCATGATAGGATTAAGAGGTAGAGCCATTGGGGTGATTAGATCATGGAGGGAGAGCCCTCATGAATGGGATTAGTGTCCTTATAAAAGAGACCCAGGAACTCCCTCTCCCCTTCTGCCAGGTGAGGATACAACAAGAAGTCTTCAACTTGGAAGAAGGCCTTCATTCAACCATGCTGACCCCTTGATCTCAGACTTCCAGCCTCCAGAACTGTAAAAAATAAATTTCTATCGTTTATAAGCCACCTAGTCTGTGGATTTTTTTTCTTTTTACAGCAGCCCAAATGGTCTAAGGCACCTGCCCTGGCCCCCTGCCCTATCCCACTGCTCTACCCATGCTGTAAGACTCCATTAGGTATCATCTCATCTCAAGAGCCTTGCCAGACGCATCACTCCAGAGTAGGTCCCTCTCTTCTGGTCTCTAAGAGCACTGTGGGTATTGTTTATCACTACTCTTACATATTACGTTGGATTTATCTATTTAACCAGTTTTTGGTCCCTTGAGAGCCAAACCATTTGTACCTGTCCTGGAATGTAGCAGACAGTCAATGCTGAAGTAAACTTTGAACCATTAGTCCACAGGCACCTCAAAGTCAGCAGGGATTAAACTCACTAGCTCTACTCCCAAACTAGTTCTCCTACGCCTTTTTTACCAACTCAAATGACATCACCTACTTATTCATCTGAGCAAGAAATCTGATTTCTCTCTGTCACTCATTCCTCTCATCCAATCCGTGACAAACCCATCATCAGTTCTCTTGCGTCTTCTCTTTCCTCTCGAACTCCAAACTTACTGTGAAAGCTGCATTGTAATATGATCCTAAATGGTCTTTCTGCCTTGCTTCTCACAGTTTATAATTCAATGATTCTCAAACTTCCAGGAGACCTGGTCAGTGTAGGTCATTAAGAGCTGTTGCAATAGACAAAGCCCAAATAAATGAAAGCTTATTTCTTGTTCATGTTACTATCCAGCAGGGATTCTCAGGGAGCTTTGCTCCATTCAGACATTCAGGAACTCAGGCTGCCAGAGGTTCTGCCTTCTTATAGCAGCACCATCTAGAACTGCACGGTCTCAAGGCGCCTGAGCGACTCAGTCCATTAAGCATCCAACTCTTGATTTGGGCTCAGGTCATGGTCTCAGGGTTGTGAGATTGAGCCCCACAATGGGCTATGCACTGGGCCTGGAGCCTGCTTCAGATTCTCTTTCTCCCGCTCCCTCTGCCCTTTCCGCACCCTCTTGGGCATGCATGCACTCTTTCTCGAAAGAAAGAAGAAGAAAGAAAGAAAGAAAGAAAGAAAGAAAGAAAGAAAGAAAGAAAGAAAGAAAGAAAGAAAGAAAGAAAGAAAGAAGAAAGAAAGAAAGAAAAGAAGGAAGAAAGAAAGAAGAAAGAAAGAAAAGAAGGAAGAAAGAAAGAAGAAAGAAAGAAAGAAAGAAAAGAAGAAAGAAAGAAAAGAAGAAAGAAAGAAGAAAGGAAGAAAGAAAGAAAGAAAAAAGAAGAAAGAAGAAAGAAAAGAAGGAAGAAAGAAATTCTAACCGATTATCAGGTACAGCTAGAACTGCATTGTCTTATACAGTAGCCACTAACAACATGTGGCT
Organism: Halichoerus grypus; assembly: GCF_964656455.1. Taxonomy (NCBI): domain Eukaryota; kingdom Metazoa; phylum Chordata; class Mammalia; order Carnivora; family Phocidae; genus Halichoerus; species Halichoerus grypus. The sequence goes on along the minus strand of NC_135720.1, from coordinate 97,670,853 downwards.
ATCGAGCATCTGAAATGTGGTTGGTCCTAACTGTGTTGTGTTATGTGTAATATACACACTTATTTCAAAGAATTTTTTTGTTATTTTTGAGAGCAATTCTTTGCAAGAGCTCATTTATTAGTTGTGAGGGTCATAATTGAATCTGTGGCTCACACAGAAAGGGTGCTACCAGTATACTTAACTTGCCTTCTTCCTAAGTACAAAGCATGAACAATCTTATTACAGATAGGCAGGATATAAGATATGAGGGGGACTGGGGCAAATACTCAATATTTTGAGGAAGTTGGGGCAGTGGAACACTGAGATGCTTGTTTTCCATTTTGACTCCTTAGTTCTGGGGATTCTGGTATTTTCCTCCCTCTTTTAAAAATTGAGATACAATTGACATATAAGATTGTATTAGTGTTAGGTGTACAACATCATGATTTGATTTATGTATATATCGCAAAATAATTACCGCAATAAGTTTAGTTAGCATCCAGCAACACACATAGTTACATCCTTTTTTTCTTAGGATGAGAACTTTTAAGATTTACTGCCTTAAGAACTTTCAAATATATAATACAGTATTGTTAACTCTAGTTATTATGCTGTACATTACACCCCCAAGATTTATTTAACTTATAACTAGAAGTTTGTACCTTTTGACCACCATCACCCATTTCAGTATTTTTAAACGTAAAAGATCTTGCTGACTTTTATATACAGAGTGTTACCTCTGCCACAGGTATGACATAAATGTTCCTCCATGACCTTGCCCAGGCCCCTCCTCAAAGTGCTCCCGACCACTTGTTCCCTCTCCACCACTAGCACTCAATGCCGTGCATAACTCTTTCCCACATCTGGGGTTTTGCTTATGCTTCCTGCTAATCTGGATTTTCCTTCTTGGTCTCCCCATTTCTCATCACCTTTAAAAGGGTGTAAATATCTCTGGAGATGGGGTTTGAGAAACCATTCTTAACAAACTCCTCAGGTGGTGCGTTCTGTCTGGTAACCCTCTACAGACCAGCCTTTGAGAGGACTGGGTTGGAGAGGACCAATTTGAGATGTTCTCTGGGAATACAGATGAAGAGTACCAAAGAAACAAAGAGATGATAAACACAAATTGATAGTAGATATAAAAGTCAGGGAGCAGAGATGAAATATGTGAACAACAAATAAGAAACCTGGGTAGAAAAAAAAAAAAAGGAAGAAAGCTGGATAAATTAAGGAGATATAAGATAAAAGATTCCATGGTCGAGGAGTTTTTTTTTTAAAGTGAATCTGAAAAGTAGATTTAGACCAAATTAATTAAAAGAGACCACACTCAAATATATTGAACCAGGTTTTTTTTTTTAATTTTAAGAATAAAAAAGAGGGACACCTGGGTGGCTCAGTCGGTTAAGTGTCTGCCTTCAGCTCAGTCATGATCTCAGGGTCCTGGGATCGAGCCCCACATGGGGCTCCCTGCTCAGCGGGGAGCCTGCTTCTCCCTCTGCCCCTCCCCCTGCTCTCTCTCTCTCTCTCTGTCAAATAAATAAATAAATAAAATCTTTAAAAAAAGAATAAAAAATATATACAACTCACAGCCAGGAGGAAAATATAAAATACGAAATCAGGAACCAAAATTATATTGATGTCAGACTTTTCCACATCAAACACCAGGATGTAATGGAGTAAAATCTTCAAAACACTGAGGGAGAGAAAGGGACCTCACATGGTACCTGCTCAGGCAAGACTTTTTTGACCACCAAGTGATAAATTTGTGAAATTTTATTGAGTTGTATGCTTAGGAGTTGAACATTTCTCCATATGTATGTAATGGCTCAATACAAATTTTTCTTAAAAAAAACAACAACAATGTTTAGCACATGTAGGTTCCCAATAAATATTTGCTAAATAAAAGAATAAATGGCACCAAAAATTCTTTACCAAATAACATTCTGTAAGGTCAACAGAAAGACTTTCTCAAACATGTGAGGATGGAGGAAAATGGGGGCACCCTTCTAGATAAAGACAATATTCAGAAATATGCTTTAGCTGATTGAGACATGAACCAAAGCTAGGGATGTAAGAATGGGCACCTTTGTCCTGACATTCCTCATATCCTGGACCCTCTGTGAACATCAAAACTACCTATGCATTGCATGATGTCTAAATAATGGTTATAAATGTTTTTTAAAATGGATCCAAAGCCAAAAAAAATTGTTTTGTAAAAAGTGAGATAGCTAAAAGGTAAGGTAATAACAGTACAATAATCATCATCTAGGTAACCAGACATCAACATCTTGATGATCTGGATAGTCATCATCCTGTAGAACTTGCAATCCGAGATTTGGTAAGCCACGGCCAGAAGCAGGGTTGAAAAGGAGAGACAGCAGCAGAAAGGCACAGAGTCCCTCACCTTCATTCAAGTGAAGTCAAAGTTATTGCTCCATCCTTGGCTTTGACACATACACAATTTAAAGGTCACTTAATTTGATAAATAGGCTAAAATGTAAAGGTAGCCATCAGTAGATGTAAAACAAACTATAAGCCCTGTAAGTCTCTGCAAAGGAGAAAAGACAAACCAAATATTGATCAAAAACCAAAGCCAAAGAGCAAAAGGAACAGGAAAATATCAGGAAAAAAATCAACACAAAGAAAGCATAAAATAAGAGACAACAGGACGGAATGTTTTTAATTCACCTCTTAAAGAACAAAAAATCTCAAGTTTGGTTTTTAAAAATCTAAATATACTCTAGAAATAGCCCTAAAACCAAATGTCATACAAAGTTTCAAAATAAAAAGATAGATAAGGACATCAGGCAAATACATTCCAGAAGAAATCAGAATATCAGTATCAGAAAAGTAAAATTCAGAAGCATTAAATGCAAAAAAAAAAAAAAAGAAGAAGAAGAAGAAGAAGTAACTTCATATGGATAGAATTTAGATTAATAATGGAAAAAATAAGTTGTTAAAATTTATGTATAGGATCACATCCAAATATATAAATCAAACAACTTTAAAAATGTAGAGACACTATTGTTATCTAACATTGTCTGGAAGTTCTGTCCAGCAATGAAACAAATGATGGAGAGGAAAACACAAAATCATCTGTATTTGCAGAGGTTATAATTACATAGTTAGAAAAAAATAAGCAAATCAATAGAAAACCCACTAAATGTAAGGAGAATGCTCAGAAACTGGTTAAGTACAGAATAAATATTTTTAAAACAGATTTCCCATCTGATGGTAATAACAAGTCCAAAAACATAATAAAATAAAATACAATTCATTATGGAAAAACAAAAACCTGAAATACCTAGAGTTAATCTTACTGAAATATGAGACAGACTTAGAGAACTTTAAGATATCAATGAATTATTAAAAATAAATAAGTGGTCAGAAATACAATGTTTATAGATGGGAATGTTATATACATCCACAAAAAAAATAACTATTTCTTAATTTATTTCTTTTTCCCCATCTTTCTGAAATATAATAGACCTACAACATTGTGCAAGTTTCAGATGTATAATGTTGTGATTTTATATATGTATTTTATATATGTGTATATTGCAAAATGATTATCACAGTAAGGTTAGTTAACACATCCATCACCTCACAAAGTTAGAATTTGTGTGTGTGTGTGTGTGTGTGTGTGTGTGTGTCTGAGAGAGAGAGAGAGAGAGAGAGAACTTTTAAAATCTACTCTCTTAGAAACATCAAATATACAATATAGTGTTGTTAACTATAGTCACCAGGCTATTCCTAACTTATTTCTATGTCTAGTGCAATACTAATCAAATCCTGATAAGCCTTTTGTGGCAACATAACAAATTTCTAAAAATCTTCTAAGGAAGAATTGTGGTTGAGAAGAGAAAAATCAATAAGCAAATTAAATAACCCAGAAATTTATCATAGTATATACAAAGAATCTAAAATATATGGTAAAAATAAACTGTCACCACAAATTAGAAATAAAATCAAAACATAGATTTCCCTTATATCATATAGCCAAAAGAACTTCAGATTATAGAGTAAAATATAAAAAATAATAACCACATGGGGCACCTGGGTGGCATCCAATTCTTGATTTCAACTCAGGTCATGATCTCAGGGTCATGAGATTGAGCCTCGCATCAGGCTCCATGCTCAGTAGAGAGTCTGCTTGAAATTCTCTTGCTCTCCCTTTGCCCCTCCCCCTGCTGTCTCTCTCTAAAATAAATAATAGACCTTTAAAAAATAATAATAACAATAACCACAAATTATAAAAACTGAAAAAGAATCTTCAGCCAGCGAGATTATAGATAATTTTTATGGCCATTTCACTAGATAGTCAAAAATTTTACACTGAGTACATGTTATGTTAAAAACAAACAAACATTTTAGGGGCACCTGGGTGGCTAAGTCGGTTAAGCGTCTGACTTGATTTCCACTCAGGTCATGATCTCAGGGTCATGAGATCAAGTCCTGCATCAAGCTTCTCACTGCACATGGAGCCTGCTTAAGATTCTCTCCCTCTTTCTCTGCCCCTGCCCTTCCCCATTGCTTGCTCTCTCTCTAAAAGACAAAACAAAACCAAAAACAAAATCCAAAACATTTAAAATTTTCTATATACTGGGCGCCTGGGTGGCTCAGTCGGTTAAGCGTCTGCCATCAGCTCAGGTCATGATCCCAGGGTCCTGGGATAGAGCCCCACATGGGACTCCCTCCTCAGCAGGAGCCTGTTTCTCCCTCTCCCTCTGCCTGCCACTCCCCCTGCTCATGCTCTCTCTCTCTCTCTCTCTCTCTCAGAAACAAACAAATAAATAAATAAAATCTTAAAATTTTTTCTATATATTGAAAAATTAAAATACAATTAAATTTTGAATAATTATCAGATATTGGTATGGCAGAAGAGTCCTTAAGCTTTACAGAAAAAAGATTTCCAAACTAACAGGGTGAATTAAATATCTAATTTCCTTTGTCTTGAAACTGCACTAAAACTACAATAAAGAGATTATTTAAAACAACAAACAAACAAAATCCATAAACCCAACAGACAAAAGCAACACAATTTTACAAGGGAATTTATCTCTAGAGAGGGTAAAACAGCAGGTCTTTGGGCCTGGATCTACCCAGCACAGATGAGGGTATGGTAGGACCAAAACCAGGATTAAGTGATCCTATAGTTCTGAATGCTGAGGAACATCCCATCCTAAGATCTCTTTCCCCTCAGTTTCCAGAACTCTAGCAACAAAATTTCCAACTTCTGGCAGAAAATTGTGGAATCTGGCCAGTCCAAAAGGAAAAGCCTAAAGATATTCCAAGAGGGTCCCCAGAAATGGCCCACCCTTATCATCCTTTAGTGAAACTCCAGAATTTGCCCACTGAACTTCTGACCAGCTTTTATCTTAATCTCAAGCAGACATCTGAGAAAATTCCTCTCACATGGAAGATACACCAAAACAAACAAACAAAAAAGAGCAGTTAGGAGGAAACAGAAAATATGCAAGAAGAAAACCATCCAAAAATATAATATCCTCAGAGAAGATAATGCATCCATGAAATTAAAATAGGATACTGCTTTAAAGGGGGAAATAGGGGCACCTGGGTGGCTCAGTCGATTGAGTGTCCGGCTCTTGGTTTCAGCTCAGGTCATGATCTCAGGGTCCTGGGACTGAGTCCCACATCAGGCTCCATGTTCAGTGGGGAGTCTGCTTGAGATTCTCTCCCTCTCCCTCTGCCCCTCCTGCTGCACACTCACTCTCTCACTTTCTCTCTATCTAAAACAAATAAATAAATCTTTTTTTGAAAAAGGGGGAAATCAAGAGGACATTAAAAAAAAGGTACTCTTAGATATTAAAACCATGATAGCAGAGATAAAACAGTCAATAGAATACTGGAAGAAAAGTTGAGAAAATCTCACAGGAAGTAGAGCGAAAAGATGAGAAATAAGAGAACAAAAATAAGAAAAGGAACCAATCCAGGAAGAACTGTATCCAAATAGAAAGGAAATCAACAACAAAACGTACGAAAAAAAATTTCCAGAACTGAAGAGTATGAATTGTCAGAGAAGGACACATCACCCACCCAGTCTGAATGAAAACAGACACACCAAGGCACATCTTTGTAAAATATCAGAGTTCTAAAAACAAAGAGAAAGGGGCGCCTGGGTGGCTCAGTCGTCTGGCGTCTGCCTTCGGCTCAGGTCATGGTCCCAGGGTCCTGGGATCGAGCCCCGCATCGGGCTCTCTGCTCGGCGGGAAGCCTGCTTCTCCCTCTCCTGCTCCGCCCTGCTTGTTTCCCTCTCTTGCTGTGTCTCTCTCTGTCAAATAAATAAATAAAATCTTTAAAAAATAAAATAAAATAAAATAAAAACAAAAAGAAAATTCCACAAGCTTCCTAGGAGAACACATCAAATATAAAGGACCAGGGTTCTGAATGGCTTCATAATTCTCAACCACAAATCTAGAATACAGAACACAGCAAATAAAGCATTCAAAATTCTGAAGGAAAATCATTTCTGCCATAACACTCCAAACACAATGAAGCTGGGTTATGAAGGAAGAAAAATGACATTTTCAGATATTCAAGATCTCAGAGAATTTGCCTCCCATGCAACCTTTCTCAACAAAGTATTTAAGAATGTGCTCCATCATGGTAATCAAAAAAAAAAAAAACTACCAAAAAACAAAAGTCCAAGGCCGGATGGATTCACAGGTAAATTCTACCAAACACTTAAAGAGGAGTTAATACCTATTCTTCTCAAACTATTCCAAAAAATGGAAGAGGAAGGAAAATTTTCAAGTACATTTTATGAGGCCAGCATTACCCTGATACCAAAACCACAAAATGACACCACACACACACACACAAAATACAGGCCAATATCCCCAAAGAACATAAATGCAAAAATCCTCAACAAAATATTAGCAAACCACATACAACAATACATTAAAAAGATCATTCACCATGATCAGGCGGAATTTATCCCCAGGATGCAAGTTTGGTTCAATATTCATAAATCAATCAATGTCACACACCACATGAGCAAAATGAAGGATAAAAATCATATGATCATCTCATGCAGAAAAAGTATTTGACAAGATTAAACACCAATTCATAATAAAAACTCTCAACAAAGTGCAGTTAGAAGGAACATACCTCAACATAATAAAGGCCATATATGAAAAACCTAAAGCTAACATTATCCTCCATGGGGAAAAACTGAGAGCTTTCCCTCTAAGGTCAGGAACAAGACAAGGATGTCCACTCTCACCACTTTTATTCAACACAGTACTGGGAGTACTCAGCAGACAAAAAAAGGAAATGAGAGGCATCCATACTGAAAGAAGAAATTAAACTGTCACTATTTGCAGACTACATGATACTATGCATAGAAAATCCTCAAGACTCCACCAAAAAACTACTATAAGTAATAAACAAATTCAGTAAAGTGGCAGTATACCAAATTAATACCCAGGAATTGGTAGCATTTCTATATACTAATAACGAAGTAGCAGAAAAAGAAATTTAAAAAAACAACATCGTTCACAATTGCACCAAAAAGAATAAAATACCTAGGAACAAACTTAATCAAGGAGGTCAAAGACTCATACCCCAAAACTATAAAAAAAAAAAAAAAAAAACCAACTATAAAACACTGATGAAATAGGGGTGCCTGGGTGGCTCAGTCAGTTCAGCCAGCTCTTGACTTCGGCTCAGGTCATGATCTTGGGGTCATGAGATCGAGCCCCACATCAGGCTCCCTGCTCAGCAGGGAGTCTGCTTGAGATTCTCTCTCTTCCCTCTCTCCAGGTTCCTCCCCCTGTTCATGTGTTTTCTCTCTCTAAAATAAATAAATAAATCTTTTTTAAAAATTAAAAAAAAAAACTGAAGAAATAAATTGCAGACAACACAAATGAAAAAATATTCCATGCTTATAGGTTGGAAGAATTAATATCATTAAAATGTCCATACTACCCAAAGCAGTCTACAGATTCAGTGCAATCCCTATCAAAATACCAACAGCATTTTTCATAAAATTAGAGCAAATAATACTAAAATTTGTATGGAACCACAGAAGACCCTGAATAGCCAAAGCAGTCCTGAGAGAAAAGAACAAAACTGGAGGTATCACAATCCCAGATTTCAAGAGAGTCCACAAAGCTGTGGTAATCAAAACAGTATGGTACTAGCACAAAGATAGACACATAGTTCAATAGAACAGAATAGACAGCCCAGAAAGAAACCTATGATTATATGGTCAGTTGATCTATGACAAAGGAGGCAAGAATATACAATGCAGAAAAAAAAAAAGTCTTTTCAATAATGATGCTGGGAAAACTGGACATCCACGTATAAAAGAATGAAACTGGACCACTTTCTTTCACCATATACAAAATAAACTCAAAATGGATTAAAGACCTACATGTGAGACCTGAAACTATAAAAATCCTAGAAGAGAGCACAGGAAATAATTTCTCTGACATTAGCCATGACAAAATTTTTCTAGACAGGTCTCCTGAGGCAAGAGAAACAAAAGCAAAAATAAACTTCGGGACTACACCAAAATAAAAAGCTTTTGCACAGCAAAGGAAATAGCCAACTAAATGAAAAGACAACCTACTGAATGGAAGAAGATATTTGCAAATGATATATCTGATAAGGGGTTTATAGCCAAAATATACAAAGAATTTATACAACTCTGGTGTGCCTGGGTGGCTCAGTTGGCTAAGCGTCTGCCTTCGGCTCAGGTCATGATCCCAGGGTCCTGGGATCCAGCCCTGCGTCAGACTCCTTGCTCAGCTTCTCCCTCTCCCTCTGCCTGCCTGTCTGCCTACTTGTGATCTCTTTCTCTCTCTCTGTCAAATAAATAAATAAAATCTTTTTTAAAAAAAATTTATACAACTCAACACTAAAAAAAAAGAAAAGAAAAGAAAAAAAGTCTGATTAAAAAATGGGCAGAGGACCTGAATAGATATTTTTCTTAAGACACACAGGTGGACAACAGACACATGAAAAGATGCTCAGCATCACTCATCATCAGAGAAATGAAAACAAAAACCACAATGAGGCATCACCTCACACCTGTCAGAGTGGCTAAAATCAAAAAGACAAGTAACAACAAGTGTTGGCGAGGATATGGGGAAACAGGAACCCTTATACACTGCTGGTGGGAATGTAAATTAGTGCTGTCACCATGGAAAACAGTATGGATGTTCCTCAAAAAATTAAAACTAGAAATACCGTATGATCCAATAATTCCACTATTGGGTATTTACCCAGAGAAAATGAAAACAATAACTTGAAAAGTTATATGTAGTCCTATCTTTATGGAAGCATTATTTACAATAGGCAAGACACAGAAGCAACCCAAGTGTCCATCAATAGCTGAATGGATAAAGAAAATGTGGGATATATAATGGAATATTACACAGCCATAGAAAAGGATGAGATTATGCCATCTGAGACCACATGGATTGACCTAGAGGGTATTAGGCTGAGTGAAATAAGTCAGACTGAGAAAGACAAACACCACATGATCCACTCATAAATGGAATCTTTAAAAAATGAAAAAACAAACAAAAAGCAAAATCAGACCTCTAAATACAGAGAACAAACTGCTGGTTGCCAGAGGGGAGGGAGATGGTTGGAGGGGCAAAATGGGTGAAGAGGAGCGGGAGATACAGGCCTCCAGTGATGGAATGAGTAAGTCACAAGGATAAAAGTCAGAGCATAAGGAATATAGTCAGTGATACTGTAATAGAAATGTGATGGGACAGATGGCAGCTACACTTGTGGTGAACACAGCATAACGTATAAACTTGTCAAGTCACTAAGTTGCACACCTGAAACTAATGTAACATTGTGTGTCAACTACAGTCAAATTAAAAAAAATAAATAACGTGCTCCATCAAAACAAGAGCATAAACCAAGACATAGAAGATATGGAATACAGGAAAAAGGGAGTCAACATAGGAAAGAGGCAAAGGGACTTCCTGAAAGACTGGCAAAGAAGATGCCAGGATGGCATCTGTCCCTAGGGATGGGGAGCACCAAGTCTAGATCGGAGCCATATGATTCAAGAGACGCAACTAGTAAAGACTGTTATCAGTAACATCCCCCCTCCCACTGAGCTCTCTCTCGACTTTAAGAACAGAACAGCCGGACAAGTCTATCCCAAATTCTTATTTGTACTTGACCTCTCTTGGCTATGAGCTGAAGAACTCCTTGCCCTGCTGACTGGATTGGTTTAAGACACTCAGCTCCCTGCCACCAAAGGGTCTGTTTTGATCTACCTTTGAAAACTGAAGGTTGGGCCTGGTAGTCTCAGAAATAGGCAATATAGAGCAGCTTGCTCACTGTGACTATCCTCTTGCTGGACCTGGAGAAGGTGCAGTATCAGTTGGGGTAGGCTAAATGGCTGAGGAACAGGTCCAGAATGCTTAATGGTGGAACAGAAGTTTGTCCCCACTCACATGCTGTAGACTGAATGTTTGTGTGCCCCCCAAATTCATATGTTGAAAGCAAATCCCCAGTGTGATGGCATTTGGAGGTGGCACCTCTGGCATGCCAGTAGGTCCTGAGGGTGGAACCCTCATGAATGGGATTAATGCCCTTAAAAAGAGGCCCCAGAGAGCTCCCTCACCCTTTCTGCCATGCTAGGACACAGCCTCCAGAACTGTGAGAAATAAGTTTCTGTTGCTTATAAGCCACCTACTCTCTGGTTTTCTGTTACAGCATCACATAAGACTTCAAGTGAAATGTTCCTGGTCACTGTGCCTGCATCCTCCATGTGGAGATTTGGGAACACAGTCTCCTTTCCCTCCCATGTAAGGGTGCTGGGAAATGAGACCCCTGCATGAGCAGAAGCATCCCAACTACAACTCCGCACCAGATTCTGGGGGCAGCTGGCCACTCTGCTTCCCTGCCCCACCCCACACCTCTCAGGGTTTCCCAGGTCTCACTCCTGCCTGCTCCAGGTGCTCTTGCAAAGTCTCAGGAAAGCTGAAGGCAGACTCTGACCAAGATAAAGGAGTCCACAGCTCCTGGGTGCCCCCCGAAACAGTGGGGATGTGGCCTCTCGCCAGCTAGGTTTGTGGTTGCCCCTCGGTTTTTTGCAACTAAGCAATATGTCATTTAAGGATGTAAACATAAGTGTGATGTGACTATTTTAAAAAGCAAGAGAAAGAGTAATATAAAAATCAGGACAGTGGTCCCTTCGAGAGGGAAAAGAGGGGGAGGGGAGGGGCACCAGGACCTCAGGTCCTGGCAATATTTCACTTCTTAACTTGGATAGCGCAGTTTCATGTGTTGGGATTTTGTTTCTTTTCATTTAATTCTTTAAATTGTACACATACGTTTTATTCATTCTTGTGCATATATGATGCATTTCACAATTAAAAGGTTTTAAAAGATATGGGAAAAAACACAAAGGAAAAAAGTGATAGATTCAGCCACACAGAACTGTAAATCTTCTATATGTTGAAACATTAAACTGAAAGGCAAATAACAAATTGAGAAAATATTTGTTGCAAATACTGCAAGACATTAATATCTGGATTATTAATCTAAGAACTAAACACACTCCCACCTCCAGGCCTTTGCCCTTGCTGTTCCCTCCCCCAGGACACTCTTCCTCAGACAACTTCATGAGCTTCTCTTCCCTTATTTTAATCTTCTGGCATAGGTCACTTTCTCAGGGAAGGCTTCTCTGACCACCCTGTCACTCCTTCTCCAACTTCTCTGATTTATTTTTCTCCATGGTGTGCATTCCTCCTAACATACTATGTCACTTACTTATTCTGTTTTTGTTTCTCTCTCCTCACTAGAATCAAAGCTCCTTGTGGGCAGAAATATTTGTCTGCTTTGTTCACTGCTCTATCCCCCCCCCCAGTGGCTTGAACAGTGTCTGGCACCTTGCAGGTGCTCAGTAGATATTTATTAACTGAATGAATATGAAAAGCTCATGTTAATTGAAAAGAGAAGCATTAAGAACATCTGCTCAAAGGACAGAAGATATAAACTGAAAATGTAGTAAGGGATCAAAATGTCTTTGAAACCCATGCAGAAACATTTACTGTCACTAGTGATCAAATAAGTTCACATTAAATCATTATCTACCTTTTGCCTATCAAATTAGCAAAGTCAATTTTTTAACTCTAATCATATTGGCAATAATGTGCTAAGATGAGCAATTATTCACTGCTAATAAGCATAAATGAGTACAGCATTCTGAAAAGCAATTTTATAATTTAATTCAAGAAACTTAAGAGTGTTCATGCTCTTTGGACCAATAACTACACTTTTAGAAAGTTATCAGAGCAAAATAATTTAAAAATATACAAACAAAACTCTGTGTACAAAACTATCATAGCTCATCATAAAATATCATGAAACTTTTTCAGATGTTTAGAATGTTATACACTTGAATAAAAATCAGGACGAGAGAGAAATAGTTCAACTATTTGAAAGACATTAAAAAGTAGGAAGGAAATACACAAAAATACAAGCAGGAATTACTCTGAATCATAGGGGATGGAGAATTTTAATGTTTTCTTATAATTTCTGATTTTTTAAATTTTTTAAAAGATTATTTATTTATTTATTTGAGAGAGCGAGCATGGTGGGGGGAGGGGCACAGGGAGAGGGAGAGAGACTCTCAAGCAGATTCCCCACTGAGTGCAGAGCCCATTCTGGGCTCAATCTCAGAACCCTGAAATCATGATCTGAGGTGAAATGACGAGCTGGTCGCTCAACTGACTGAGCTACCCAGATGCCCCTATAATTCCTGATTTTAAATGAACATCTACTTCTTTTTTAAATGCTGGTACCTTTATGATCTGTAAATTGGCATCTTTAAAAACAGTGGTTGTTTGGTAATTCAAATAAGTCATTTCCATGTTTAATGAAATAGTACAATGCACTTGATCTTAGCCAAAAGGTGGAGAAGTGATATGAAATAGTATAATGAGTGGGAAATTGAAATTATATGAAAATGGCTCTAGGAAAGACTACCTGAAGCCTGCAACTTCACACCAACAAAAACAAAAAACAAAAAATAAAACAGAAAAACAGGCCACCCTGGTTGTGGCCCATTGCTCCCCCTTGTGGCAGCACACCCAAGTAGAGAAACAGCAAGGAAAGAACCCACTCGAGCTGGAAAAAAACTACAAAATCTAGCAAATAATTCACTCTAAAAACAAAGCCTCATATTCAAAACATCAGGAAAAATATCTCACCCACACAAAGCAACACTGAGCTAAGCATATGCTTTCATCCGTTTTATGTTGTCGTTATCGGTTCCCGGGAATGAAGACCACAGCCACAGATACAGAGCTGCAAACCTCTATTAAGAACTATTCATGCTGAAGGCACAGTAAGTCTACTTAGGGCATAAACTAGCCACATGGGTTATTTCTCTTGATCAAATTAAGGTCATCACTGCCACATCTCCACCACTTGCTCAGCCTTCTGGTGTCTCAGATGAAAAATCAATTCAGCAAGATCAAAAAACAAGTTACCGGGGCAGTTTAGGTGGGGGTGGGGAAACAGGAGGAAATTGGGTTCAGAGGATTTTAAATATCAAAATGTCACAAACTGAAATGCTAAGAAAGTACTAATAGTTTTCCACCTCTTACAATGGGGAAGATTTTTAAGTATTATATCACCTACTCTAACCAAGCTTTCACTCCATCATTTCCCCAAAATGGCTCCTATCACCAATGACTTCCATGTTTTCAAATTCCATGGCCATTTCTCAGTCTTCATCTTACCCCTCCTCTCAGCAACATTTGACATGCAGAAACATTCCCTCCTCCTTTCATTTTTCCACAGTTTCCATACCATGGCTAACCTTGCAAGCAAGTTTTCTTCAGATATAAAAGCACCATGACTACACCATGAAGGACAAGTGGAAAGATGAAGTTAAAAGGTCCCACACACATATGCCCCTTCCATATGCCAGCCAAGTGTCAAGGGTGCTCCTTAGGTTACCACATTTAATCCTCACAACCATCCTTCCTCCATCTTAAATGTCAAGAAATGCCATAGATACTTGAGTTACGAGCCTAGCTGACCTTCCCCTCAGCCTTCCTTTTCAGGCTGCATAGTAGAAAGTGCATGCCCACAGGCTCCTTCCTGCTAGCAAAAAAGTCGTAGCTAATTTCCTGGAGGGAAAGCAAAGATCCTGCTTGGAACCTAGTCTTAGAGACCTAGGGAAATTCATGCTTCCCACATTCCTAAGTCTTAGAGAGGTTCCGCCAGCCCACCTTTCCTCCAAATGTGGCTCATACTCTCACCAGTTACCCCAGGGCACTGGGCTGGACTTCATGTTGGAAGGAATACCTACTTTCCAGGGGTATCTGTTATCAAATGTCTTGGGCTCTGAAAGATGCTCAAAGGATCCACCAAGAGGCCCTGTCCTATAGACCCACAGCCTACCTGCCCTGGGACAAAATAGTGAATAAGATGAAATCCAATTTTCCTTGATTTGTTTAATGATCAGTTTCTCCTGCTGCTTTATCAACAGGCTCAGCTGCAGCTCCCCATGCTGACTGTGACCATATTTCCAATGGGAAAATATTCAAGACATGAGGTCTCAAAGGGATCTGTGTGCCATTTCTGGGTGGGAGAAGAACTTGCATGAAGAAGTTTAAACTTCAAAGTATTGACATTTTCAGGGTAGATCCAATGATCTGGGGAACGATGGGAAGAATATTTAAAATCCAAACTGGCTTATACAACGTGAAACAAATGGAGGCTCTTCCTATGTTCAAATTAATCCTCTGTATCCCTCTCCTCGACAAATCATCGATTTCTATTTTCTCTCTATCCTCCTCTCAGCTGCCTTTCAGGGGGGTTTCTAATCCATACTAAGAGATCAGGGACAGACATTAATGTGTCATTACTCCTTGCACATTTTCATTTCATTTCCCTATTAGCCCAAAAGAATTATCAAATAGTGGGCACCCAGGCACCATCAAGTGGAGCAAAGAAGCCTTTTTCTCACTCCCCAAAAACCAGTGGCAGCAGAGCATTTGATAACGAGCATGAACCTGCTTTTGACAGCCTTGGTCAACACCTGGCCTCAGCTTTAGTAATTCTGGATGTCCCTAATAATGTTCGTTATACTGTTAGCATGGTCATAGTGCCTATTGTGTAGAAAAGGCTCGACATCTTAAATGATTTGCTATTGCATTTATTTTTTTCTATTGGCTGGGCAACTGGCTATACTATATATAAAAGTGGTCAGCAGAAAATCCTGAACCCCCGCTAATACCGTGGTGGAGTACACAGGCCAAACTAAGAGAGAGCTGAATCAGCGTGTGCCACCACATGTTTGATCTTGTTGCTGGGGTGGTGTTCCTCTTCTGCTGGAAAGGCCTCTCTTCTCCCTTCTGCTTGGATGTGGGTTCCATTTGGAGGTCAGTTTGACCCTTCATGCTGCCCTCTGCCCAGCCCCAATCAAACTCCAGTGGGAGGAATTGGGGGATTTAATGTAACAATGGGTTTTTACAAGTTTGATGAGTTTTCTCCTTCTTTTGAGTATTTGTTTGATGCTTAATCTGTGCCTTTTTTTGAACTAAGCATTTATGGCAGTAAAAAGGAAACGTAAGACCATCTCCCTAGAGGAGATCATGCCTACCCCTCTCCTCCCTTCTCCTACTTCTCCTTCTTGCTCGCTTTTTATTCTCCAAGAAATAAAAGTTCTCCAAGAAGGGCAAAAGATATGGCTTCTCCAGAGGCTAGAGTGCATAGATAGGTCCATTTTAGAATTTTCCTAAGCCTTAGGCATTCTTCCTTTTGAAGGCTCACCACACATGAGACCCAACCATAAAAATTTATCTGTATCCAACCATAAGCATAATTTGTATATAATTATTTGAGTTGATAAAATGCAATTGACTAATTGACATGATACTTGTTTCTGTGAAAGTACATAATTTTTTTTAAAAAGACAATATAAAATTTAACTTTGCTTTTCTGGTATCAGTTTCCTTTGACATTTTGGAGCCAGTTAATTCCCTTTTTCACATGTCAAACATTTTATAGGTTCCAGAAAAGTGTATAAACCCTGAGCACTATTCACTAGAGCTTAAAGGACAAACAGCCCTGGCTGGATTAGGTTTAACCCAGATCTATCTGTTATTTAGCTCTATGAGCTCGAGTAAATTACTTAAGTTCTCTAAGCCTCAGTCACCCTATCAGTCAAATGAACCCATTCAGACATAACTAAGCAAGCTCTGAGCCCACTGCTTTCATAGAAAAGCAGCTCAATGACTAATTGTTTTTCCAAATTTTCTCACTCCAAGTCTTAAAGCACACAGAGTCCCCAGCCAGGTTACTCTGAGCTAAACAGAAAGTATGATATAGATTGAGATTGGAAAGAACCTGTGTGAATATAGCATCTCCTGCCATTAAGTTCCAAGGCTCAGTCACTAAGAGCCTCAAATGGAACGTGCTGAAGGAATGACAGATTCTCTGAGAAACATCCTTTTTTTTAAGATTTTATTTATTTATTTGAGAGAGAGAGAGAGCATGAGCAGGGGGAAGGGCAGAAGGACAGGCAGACTCCCCACTAAGCGGGGAGCCCAATGCAGAGCTTGATGCCAGGACCACGAGATCATGACCTGAGCTGAAGTCAGATGCTTAACCAACTGAGCCACCCAGGGGCCCTCTAAGAAACATTCTTATGTTTGCTTTTGTTCGTTCCTACTCTCACACTTCAAGCCCCAGGCTCTGTGTTCTGCAACAAAAACAAGGATGCTTCCCTTCACATTCATGGAGAACATCCATCCTGGAGATCCAAATCTCAGACCTTGTGCTCTTGTGTCTTGGTGGGGGGTGCTGTGAGGAGACAGGGGTGAGTAAGGGAAGCACACAGACAGACCCAGGCAATATGGGCTGGAACCACATGGACGCATCTCAGATCATCGGTGGTGGAGCAGAGCTTGCAAAGAGTCAGAAAGCAGTTGGTTTCTTCAACTGAACAGCTTTTCTTGGTGTTCCCCACAAAGGCAAACCCAAATGACCAAAAACAGTTGACTTTTTTTTTTTCTCAGATGTAACAACTGTCCTACATAGAGCCATGGATCAAAAGCAACATGAGGGGCACCTGGCTGGCACAGTCAGTAGAGCATGCGACTCTTAATCTCAGGGTAGTGAGTTCAAGCGCCATGATGGGCGTGGAGCCTACTTAAAATTTAAAAATAAAAAAGCAATATTGATCAATCATTTTACTGTTTCAATTGTGTTGAGCACTTATTTGGAGCAAAACATCCTGCTAGGGGCTATGGAGATAGTCAAGGATGAACAATGAGGCTCCCATCCTCAAAGAACCTGTAGCCTGATAGGGTCAGGGAGAGTGGGGATAGAGGATAAATACGAAGAAAGAATTGAGGTCTTGTGGCAGGATATAGACTAAATTAGTGAGACAGACTGTAAGTGTCAAAAGACTTTCAAAAGAAAGGCACGTCACTTTTGGAAGGGATGGCAAAGAAGCTCTTCACCCAGGATGAGGAATTTGAGCTGTGCCTGGTAGAAGTGTCAGAATAGCTGGAAAAAGAAGTGATAAAAGTAACCAGAGGCTTAGGAAACTGAAAAAGAGGAGGGAAGGAGGGGTGGGAAGCGGGGAAAGAGAGAGACAGGGGGAGCAAGCAAGCAGGGTCATGGTCCAGGTGTTTCCTGTTTCTTAGACTACAAAGGCATATTTAGAACCCAGGTTCAGAAGCTCAGAACTTGTCACAAAAAGAACAATAAGAAAGGATAGTGCTAACACTAACAAGAGAGGTCTGGAAGCTTCAAGAGTGGTTGTCCTTTTGCTTGCTTCCTCACATCCTCATGCACCAGCTCTCACCAGGTGTACAATTTAGAGCAGAGCTGACAAAGTTAATTCTCAATGCATGTAGCTCATTGCTAGTGATATAGGAGAAGTCTATATATGTCTGTGGTTAAAAGCAAGCAGCCTTAAAAGGCTCATACCAAAGGTGACCTGTATCTCATATGTCTCATGTTGGAATGCTACAAGTAGGTTACTGTCATGAGTTCCTGGAAGGAGTAACAATGCACAGTAGTTTAAACATACCCAAATGTGTGCCAAATGTACATTTGGTGACAATAATGGCAATGAAGATTTGGTCCATAACATTTACTGAGGACACCTGGTGTCATCGATCCTGTGCTAATTACTTGGGAAGACAAAGGTAAAAAGTCTGGCTCATTCACCTTTATCTTCCCAGTGCTTTCCTGGAGGAGGAGGGCCTTAGCTGAATCTTATTGGATGATTACAAGGATTATTATGAAAGTTTATGCTGGAAGAAACTTTGAATGGCCTTCCTAACTGTGTCTCTGTCAAAAGGTAAGAAAGTGATACTCTGCATAAGCAAAAACATTATAACATCAGTTTTGTTTTGTTAAAGGATTTTATACCAACAATTTTAGGAAAATAAAAAAAGAATAAAAAACAAGAAGTATTTACAAAGGCCTTGGTTGCCAGATTGTGGTTGGACTTCCTTGTAGGAAATCAAATAACATTAGTTTTAAAGAACTTCAAATATGGAAATGTCACAATCCAGTGAGTGATTCATTACTCCCAAAAAGGAAGAAGTTCTGCTTATGCCCAGCTGAAATCTTTGTCCTGAATTTGGTTCATGTATCATTGTATAAAAAGTTATTGCAGCTATTACCCCATTTTTGGAGACCATGCTATGGGATATCCAAGAAGCCGTAATAACCTTACTTTTTTTTTATTATGTTATGTTAATCACCATACATTACTTTTTAATTGAGAAATAAACACAGCATTGATTAATAAGACAGCATTGGTCATAATGACATCATATAATGATATAATACTATGTTAAATTGTATTCAATTAATTGAATCTTACAAAGTGGCATTACCCTTCTGAAGAGATCTATGGTAATTTGAATAAAGAAAGAACTACAAAGAAACCTTTGTAGGGAAGAATTCTGGAGCTATGAGCTTGAGTAGGGGTAAGAGCACAGGAACTAGTGACTAAATAGAGCAGTCAGTCTTAGCTCAGAGTATAGTCAGGTCATCTGGAGTAATAGGAGAGTAGGCAGATCTAGGTAGGCAGGTAGGCAGCTATGTGTATACACAGGACTTAAGTTCTCTTCTGATTGCTTTTTTCTGAATAAAATAAGAAGCAAGGTTATCTACCTAGAGGGAAGATAGTGGAAGAGGTATTGGAGATTTGAGGAATCTATCAATCGAGGTAGACTTGGAGAAGAGAGGAAATACATTGGTAACTGGCACCAGGAGATAAGAGAAAACACAAAACAGTTACATAGGAGAGTGGGTGGCAAATGGATGTTTGGGCAGCATTACAGGCCCAGTTGAGGTTCGTGGTCATGAATTTAATGTGAGATTAGTCAGCAGGATTGCAGATTTTTCTCCACCTACATTCAGCAGTGTAAGTTCAAGTACAGAATAAATGGAGACTTGAATTTAACTGCGAGTGAGGTTTTACCAGTTGAATATGACCAAGTGAGAGAGGCAAGGGACTGAGGTCATATGCAAAAGGAGTGATTATAATAATTGGCCGTGGGATTTAAGCTTGGTAGGGAGGGGAAACAATGACATAAGGGCAAGGGACAGTAAACTGATTACAGGGTTTAGCGGGGGAGAGGGAGCAAGTGTCAAAGACTGTTGGAACTGGGGTACTCGACTCACATTTAGTCACTACTGACTATTAATTTTTCCATTCCACCTGCTTTTTACTGAGGTATAATTTAATCTCTGTCTGATCGACATATCTGACTCCAATCCAGCTTGGAGAGTGATGAATTTCATAATGTGCAGAGTAGCCAGTTTGGTGGGTGGTTGGGATGGGAGTGGAGGAAAGATTAGTTAAGGTTTAGACTCCTAATATGTGGTTTAGTGAGGAAGCAGGCAAGAGGAAGTGTCCAAGATAGAATAGAACACTTGACTAGAAGCTGATACTGCCCCCTTTAATAGTATTTGTATGTAACACATAGTTGCTAAATATGTTTGAAGAATGAAATTGAGTGGGTAAATGAACAGCATTCTCAGCATGGAGGAAGTAATTGAAAAGATATGATATTTCCGAGGCAGAAAATAAGTAGTGGCTGTGGAAATGGAGACAAGGGGTGAATTTGAGAAACATTAAGGGTAAAATCAATAGGATTTGATGGGGAAGTTGGGGAGAAATAAGCAAGAGCGGAGAAAGGCAAGGATGGCTCCAGATTTCTGACTTGGTTAATGGGGTGGATGGTGATGTCCTTCAGAAGATAAGCAATGGAAGGAAGAAGAATATTAGGTTAGGGGCCAATGGAAGCAGTGGATTAACTTTGAGCATATTGGGTTTGAGATATCTATGGGACATCTACATAGAATGTCCAGTGGGAAAAGGGAGAAATGAGCTCAGCAAAGGTTGGAGCTTGAGGAACTTGGACAGTAAAACCCCTCAGGCAAAGCAGGTGGCATCCAAAGCACAGCATGAGCATGTGAATGATTATCAGAAGCGATGTTTTCAATGGCATCTCCGGAAGAGAAGTTACAAAGTGGAAGGACCCAACAACTGAAGATTCAACCCAATGTCCATGAAGGAGGCTCAGAAAGAGCAACCCAAGGTGTACAAAGGGAAATCAGAGAGAGAAGCCAACAGAATAGAGAACTTAAAGTTGAGGAAGTAGTCAACAGAATCAAATGTCAAGAAACGTCAATTAAGTTATGACCTGAAAAATGTCTGTTAGATAGAGAAACTAAATCACTGAGCCCTAGAGAGAGACGTGTCTTTTGTGTGGTGGCAGCCAAAATCAGATTAGAAGAGACGGAGGAGAGAATGGAAGGGGAAGAAGTGGGAGACACAAGAAAAAGGCCTTTTTGAAGTAGCTTGGCTATAAAAAGAAAGGCGATAGAGTGCTAGCCATGGGAACCTGTGACTTATTTGTAGTTTTTATGGTTTTTCTTTTTGAAGACTGAAAAATTCTTGAGCAATAAAGAGAGAAAATGGCCAGAGGTTGAAGACAGAAGACAGACAGTTGAAGACAGAGAGTTCAGGAGAGTAAGGTTCCTCGGGCCAAGGCAAATAGAATCTAAAGCACAGAAAGATGTCCACCTCTTCCCCTATTGGAAGAAGCAAAGGATGGCTCAGATCTATCTTTATGTCTGCCATGCTTATTGAAAGACACGTCTGTCCTTGTTTCCTCCACTTTCTCATTACCTGATCCTGTGCATTCTGGCTTCTGACTCTACTGCTTTGCTGTCACTGCACTTTCTAAAGTCTTAAATGACCTCCCAGTTTCAAATTCAGCAGCATCTTCTCGGTTCCCTCCTTCTAAGCCTCTGTGCAGCATTAACCCTATTGAACACCCTCTCCTTCCTAAAACTCTCTCTTGGCTTGGTTTCTGTGACATTCTGATTCATCTCCCTATCAATTTCTTCTGTTTCCATGCCAGTTTCACTTCTTTGTGTTGTGCCCTAAATGTGGAAATGCTTCTAAGATCTGTGACTTCAGCTGTCATCTGTATAAAGATGGCATTCAAATTTATATTTCCAATCCCTATTATCTGACTTCAGCTGTCCAGGACTCCATTGTTCAGGCCTCCATCTCAAGATATTTTTTTTTTAATGGAGCAGATCAATCAGGGTCACTGGGCATTGTGAATAGCACCAAATCAGTTAAGAGAATCAACGATGACTGACCAAAGCTTTCAATATAGGACTATGGTAGAGTGTGGCACAAACATGAAAACCAGCAAAACCCTGTATCACCTGGGGTGTGTGGATTCTGAATAAAGATAAATGCCAGTCTACCAAGAGAAAAGAAAAAGGCAAAAGGTCGACCTGTACTTACAAAGGATGAAACTGGAACCAGATTGCTCACTGAAGGACACGTGACAAGATGCCATATATTCTGTGAAGAAGCTCAAAGGAACCCTCACAAGATCGGACAAGTTGACATAAAAGGTGAAAAATCAACTTTTCTGATAAAGAATTATCTAAGATGGAACTGCTGGTACATGGGATTGGCCACTCATGCGTGCAAGCCCCTGTAAATGGTAACATCTAAATGAAAGGACAGAGCTCTTTAGTGTCACAAATGTTTAAATCAATATAGTGTGACATGCAAATTAAAAGCACATTGATGGGGTACCTGGGTGGCTCAGTCAGTAGAGCATCGACTCTTGATCTCAGGGTCATGAGTTCAAGCCCCACATTTGACATGGAGCCTACTTAAAAATATGATAGATAGGGGCGCCTGGGTGGCTCAGTTGTTAAGCGTCTGCCTTCGGCTCAGGTCATGATCCCAGGGTCCTGGGATCGAGTCCCACATCGGGCTCCCTGCTCGGCAGGAAGCCTGCTTCTCCCTCTCCCACTCCCCCTGCTTGTGTTCCTGCTCTCGCTATCTCTCTCTCTGTCAAATAAATAAATAAAATCTTTAAAAAAAAAAAAAATATGATAGATAGATAAATGATAGATAGATGATAGATGATAGATAGATAGATAGATGATAGATAGATAGATAGATGATAGATAGATAGATGATGATAGAAAGACATTAAAACACCCTTACTCACCTACTAGAGAGACACGAATTTAAAAACTGACAATACCAAGCAAGTGCTGACAAGAATGTGGGAGCAACTGGAACTCTCATATGTTTCTGGCAGGAATGCAAAGTGACACAGTCACTTTGGAAAATAGTTTAGCAGTTACACATACATACTATCATAAGCCCCAACAATCCTACTCTTAGGTGGTTACCTAAGAGAAATGAAAACGTATGTCGACACGAAGAAATGTAAAATTCTAGTCAGAGTAGTCAAAAACTGTAAACAACTCAATGCCTATCAACTGGCGTAAGAATAAATAAATTTTAGCATGGGCATACAATGGAATCTTATTCGACAATGAAAAGGAGCAAACCACTGACACACAACAATATGAATGGATCTTAGAAACATCATGCTAACATGAAAGAAGCCAATTGTCAGAGAATATACCCTCATATTACCTGCTGCTCAAATTTTCGCAGAAGCTCTATTATAAGAAGTTGTACTTATATTTGAAAGCCATGCATTCAGTCTACCATTTCACTGTGCTTATGATGAGCCAACAACTGTGGCCAAGGGCAGATTTTAGAAAAGAAGAACAGAAATATTTGCAGGTTGCACTTTATTTTATAAGTTAGAGTTTTTCTATCAGGAGTGCCGTAGCTGCAACTGGGCTTACACATCTGTTTAATATTTCTTTAATGAAGGGTGTCGGATGACTTCCCAAAGTTTCTGAAATGACGGAGGACTATATAGTACAGTATCTGGTTTTAACTTTTGTCCTTGAATAGACTTTGTTGTTGAGTAAAGTATTCATAAAGCTCCTCCCTGGCCCAGATAACCTAGACTCTATCTCTGTGTCACAACCAAGGCTCCTTCCACAAGCCCTGTCCTCTCTCGGCTCTGTCTAGCTTGTGTCTCAGTGAGCCGTGTGGTTAACCAGACTGTCTATACCTCCTGACTAGATGATGGCTCACTGTAGTGATGCTTACCACAAGAATGTCATAACCCTTTCTCTCAGCTCCAGAGAGAAAGGGGAAGGAACAAATGCATGTGCTTTCTTCATTTCAACAAAGTCGAAATTCTCATCTTGAATAATAATATGAATGAATCTAGCACAGCCAGAAGGAGAGCTACTCCAGTGCCAGTCTCTTTGGAGACCTTTCCCCTTCCTTTTAAGACCCTTTGCCGGCCCTCAGCATCAGCTTCAAGTCCAGAACTAAAGTAAATTGAAACAGAAAAAAACTTTTCCGTACTTCTAGAAACAGTTAAATCTTT
Organism: Halichoerus grypus; assembly: GCF_964656455.1. Taxonomy (NCBI): domain Eukaryota; kingdom Metazoa; phylum Chordata; class Mammalia; order Carnivora; family Phocidae; genus Halichoerus; species Halichoerus grypus. The sequence continues at coordinate 97,647,085 of NC_135720.1, read as the reverse complement.
CACAATCACGGCTCAACCTGAAATACTCCTGAGTTGTTACCGTAGCTGTACTTTTTCTAAATTTCTTCAAACACACGCAGATCAGCAAGTTCAAAGATGTCCTAAACAAAAAAGGAAGAAAGAGAGAGAAAGGAAGGAAGGGAAGGAAGAAAAGAAAAGAAAAGAAAAAAATTCCCCATGAAGGAATACCAGTAGAAAATAGAATGTGGCCTTGAGGAGAGGTAGGTTGGCAGCTTTAGGAACTTGACCTGGTTGTGCATACCGTACATGTTGGCTGGGGAAGACAGCCTTGTCCGGCATGCGGAGATGGACTGGGGGTGGGATCTGCCAGTAACAGGACCCCCACCTTCACCCCTCCTCCAATGGTGTATGTCCCATTCCAGGCATAGCACATATCTACAGGCCTAGCTTGCAGCAGGACAACTGGATCCCAGTGAGATTGAGTAGCTCCCCCTCACCCACGGGCATGAAGTAATTCACCCATCCCAGCAGGATATCCCATTACAAACTCCAGTAGATACTGCCTTTCCCAGGTATGATGGGGCCCGCTGTTCTCAGCAGCATAGCACCTGAGTCCACGGTGAGACTCAAGGCGATGGATGTTTTCCATGACTTCCGTGCCTTTATGGTATTGGGTACCTCGGCAGGGATCTGAAGTCTGGCATATGAGCAACACATCCTACTGAGTGATCATTCAAATGTATTAAAGTCTGGGGCAGTACTTTAATCCACCAGGCCAAGGTGGTTTTAACTGTTAGTAATTTATTTTGCTGCTTTAATATCCCATTTGTCCTTTCCACAACTCTGCTTCTTGCGGGTTATAGGGGAGAGGGACCCTCCATTCAATGTCATGTTCTTTTGCCCCATCTTGTATATCACGACCTTTAAAGCATGACCTCCTATCGTTGTCTATTCAACAAGGGTTTCTGTACAGGGCACTTAGCTTCTCTAATCCCCAGTAGTAGCAGTGCGGTTTGCACAGTGACTAGAGAAGCTCGGGTTAAATCAGATGCAGTGTCCACACAAACCAAGGCATATTTAAAATCCTCACTCACACGGAGGGGGACCACTATGATCAAGGTACCAATCCCTCACCAGTTGGGAACTCTGGTGGAGGACCGCCGCCCATTTTAACAGTGGCCTTAGACATTGTTTGGAAGACACAGAACATGTTGTTACTGTATTAACCAACTCACTGTATTTCAAGGGCCATCTGGCTTCCTTGGCAAAACACCGTCCCACCCGGCACTGTGGTGGCCACCCTTCCTATGCACTCGGTCTGCTGTATCTACTGGTCAGTTGCCAGCGCTTGTACCCACGCAAGGGCATCAGCTTCCTGATTGAATAGAAGACCTCTAAACCCCTAAAATCCCTACAAAGATGCATATCTCCTTTATGTTCTTAGGGGGTGGAGAAGTTTGCATCTTCTCAAACACAACTTTGGGGACAACATGCATCTTACCTGACTCCCAAAACTTTATGGCAGTGTCCGGGCCTTGAATTTTCTGTGGGTTCGTGGCACATCTTCTCCCGCACAGATGTTCCAGCAAAGCCTGCAGGGTGTTGTCCTGCAACAAAGGCAAATATTCACGCGTGAACCTTACATCATTGACGTGATGGGTCCATGCAGGGAGGGAGAACAGGGACACAGCTTAAGCTACCATCACATGACCCACTGCGAGGCTATGCAGGTAGCCTTGGGGAGACACTTGAAAGGTTCATTAGTGTCCCTCCCCCATGAAGGCAAATTGATCGTAATTATCAGAGTCTTTTCCATGAACCTCCTTGAAGATGAAGCACTTCTGCAGAAATGCTTTTTGCCAAAGCACCAGAGTAAAGCAATAACTATCTGCAAATAACAAAGGACTTAAAAACAGCCATGGTTAAGGATCTGATGAGAGTTCCTTATACTGCAATTGACAAGGGAATTTGGTTATTTCTTTGATACATTTTCAAACGATGACTGACACCATGATACTGGGGCATATCAGATTTAGGAATTTCATACAAATATACTCTAAAGAAAGTCTACATTGCTTCTTATTTGACAATGCTTCCTGTGAAATTTAACATATACAAAAAGTCACATAGTTGTAAAACAAACACAAAAACCTTAGCTCTTTTAGTAGAGAATACTCAGTATCTTAAACAATCAAAGACCAGATAAAGACAAAATACTGAGTCTTTGTTTCCTAGGTAGATTCCATTAAAGGTAAAGAAAAACTTTGTTTACAATTTCTCATCAAGAGCAGACCAAGAGTTCAAGAAAACTTTGTCCTTTTTTGTTGTTGTTGTTAAGATTTTATTTATTTTATTTGTCAGAGAGAGAGAGAGCACAAGCAGGGGGAGCGGCAGGCAGAGGGAGAAGCAGGTTTCCCGCTGAACAAGGAGCTCCATGCGGAACTCGATTCCAGACCCCTGGGATCATGACCTGAGCCGAAGGCAGACGCTTAACCGGCTGAGCCACCCAGGCGTCCCACTTTGTCCTTTTAACAGAGAAAAAAAACAAATTCTAATTTTGCACCAATGTGCATTTGATATTAAAACTCTCTTTTTTTCCTTCTTACACAAATCCATTCCAATTTTAGCTTAACTGCACATAAAATTCCTTTCTCAATATTCTTTTTCCACAAACTGTCTGCAAATTTCTATATCCATTCAGCTTTTGTCCTATATATTTTTTCCATCCTGGAACAATCACTTTAGGACAAAATTATTTTTTTTTTCTTTTACAAAAAGAATGGAAGGAAGGAAGGAAGGAAGGAAGGAAGGAAAGAAGGAAGAAAGAAAGGAAAGGAAGGAAGGAAGGAAGGAAGGAAGGACCTATACCCTTCATACCTTTCCTTATCCAAAAAAAGCCCACATCTATTTTCCTTACCTACTTATCATATATAGTCATTTTCTTTCACCCTTATTATTTCTAGTAGTTTGTTAGAAAAAACAAAAACAAACAAACAAAAACGACCTTAGATCTCTTATGAATCAATTTTCACAATACCTCTGGAGGTAGGGAAATATCACCAGATGTGACTTACTGATCTTTGATTCCCCAGTAGCTGGCACAATGCTGGACCTTTAAGAGGAGAGTTTGGGGAGTCACAAAAATTTAACCTACCTTAGCGGCCTAATGTGTCAACCTCCTGGAGGTGTGTATTTAAAAAAAAAAAAGAAAAAAAAAGCCCTCAAAAGCGATGCTTCAAAGGGAGGATTTAAGCAAAACACAAAGATCTATTTTGGAGGCAGAATCCCTTCTCAGTGCCCCCACAAACCACAGCACCTAGAAAATAGTCTGTTTTGCTCAGCCTGAGACCCAACCATAGCTGACAATCCCACATGAGGACGGAAACAAAGAATGAGAGGTTCTGGAAGTGGAGGAGGCAGGTTTTCCTAAAAAAAACATCACATCCACAAAGACAAATAGTGACCCACTCAAACTTTTTGGCCCTATCACCCTTTAATATAACAAATTCAAACAGTTTGAGAAGCCAAAGAATTTCAAATAATCTTTATATCAAACATGATTGCCATGCAGTGTTTACTTTTCTGTGTTTAACCCTGCTCGGCCACGGTAGAAGGAAGGTCATTTTGGAGGATGAAAATGTAGGTCAGGCATCTGGGCTTAAGTTCGTGGAAGGAGCACTCCACCGACACTGACTTCCTTCCCCTGAGCTTACTGTAAGAAGTTGCTCGTTTCGGTCAGATGGTGAGAAGCCAACTTTGGGTCCCAGAATGCTTTTCGTGTGTCTCCCACACGGGGTACACAGCAGTCAACCTGAAACAGCATCCTTCTGCATCCTTTCCAACCCACCGCAGGGGTGAGTCAGAAGCATTTCCCAGCCTGCCCCTCCTGCAGTCACCGAAGACGCTGTTCAAGTGGGTTGGCCACGAGATAAAGCAAATTGTCCATAAAAAGCAGCCCAAACACAATGAAGCTCAATTACTGCTCTGTGGCAAGGAGAGTGGCCCAGCGATCACCAACGGGTAGATCATGCCTAATAATTCCTAATGCATGCCCTTGCAGCCCGGAAATACAATGCTTAGGCTCATCAAACAACCAAGCTGATGAAGAGTTTCCCATGCAAGAATGATTTTCAAACAAGAAATAAACAATCAGATATGCACTCTATTAGTTTATTACCAGTGCTACAACAAATTACCACTAATTTGGTGGCTTAAAACAGCACATATTTATTCCCTTACAGTTCACTGGGCCAAAACCAAGTTGTCAGCAGGGCCGTGCTCCTTCCAGAGGCTTCAGGGAATTTGCCATTTCCAGCTTCCAGAACTACGTTCCTTGACCGGTGGCTCCTTCCTCTATCCATCACATTATACTCTTCTGTTGTCAAATCTCCCTCTGCTCCCCACCCCCCTTATAAAGACGTTCATGATTATATTTAGGGTCTACCATAAAAATCTAGGATAATCTCCCCATCTCAACAGCCTTCATCTGCACAGACCTTTTTGCCATGTAAGGTAACAATCACAGGTTCCAGGGATTAGGACATGGATATCTTTGGGGGTCAGTATTTAGCCAACTACCCCACGCAAGATTTTCAAAGAAGAAAATAATCAGAGACACTCTACAGCACCCTAACACAATGGAACATAACAATTGCTTGATTATTTAGAAAACATCACCTAAGAAAGAAAGAAAGCAACACCTAAGATTGTTCCCGTTATGAATATCAATTTACCAGATTCTAAGGTCACAAAAGTGCTTGTTAATACAGAATTCTGGCAAATAAATGAAACCAGAGATTCAGCTCTATTTGATTTCAGAATCAACGAGGAGGTATGTTTTCCTCCAGTACGAGTCCCCTAAAATCTTTGAAAGCTTAGTGCAAATAGTAGAATTAGGATATCTGCATTTCCAGGTGGCAAGCAATTTTTTTTTGTCTTGCACAAGTGTGTCTTGAAACTCCCTATTTTTTTCTAAGAAATGCACACAACTAGGCCTTTTAATTATGCAAATATAAAGTGGAACAACTTGAGGAAGCTGTGGTTCCTAGGGATTAAATTGCTCTTTGTAAAAGGTGATTTTGAAGGTCATTGATATTGTCGGCAAAGTTCTACCTCTGCAGACTATGTCCTTTGTAGAAAAAGTGCCTTTTGAACTATCGATATCTTATGCTGTTGTGCACTCTTGCTTGTTATTATACAAGTGGGTATTTTTAATTAGCAGTTGTTGAAATAGTCAAAAATGCAGCAAAGATACCAAGGCACAATTTTCAACTCCAGCTGGAGGACAGAACAATAAATAGAATTGGACTATAGATATAGCCCAGCTCACCTAGACTCACAAACTCAAGGTTAAATGAACTTTTAGAAAGTGTAACAATGCTGGGCTGTTAGAGCCTGAAGTAATTGTCCTTAGGGCTGATACGATTACTGTGGCCCCATAATAAATCACCCCAGATTTTCTGGTGTAAAACAACCATTTTATTTTGATCGCAAAACTTTGGGAAGGGCTCCGCGGCGCAGTTCTGGGGCCATCTTGCGAGCAGGCTGGCTTCGTGCATGTACAACCTGTGAAGTTGCATAGGGACGCTGCTCCAAAATGGGCCCCACACTTGGTTTAATGCTCTGCTTAACAGTCTTGGAATTGTGTGCTTTAATTTTTCACTGGGACCCACACATTATGTAGCTGGTCCTACTGAGGCAGTTGGATTCTGATATTGGCTGGGGCTGCAGTGACTTGAAGTCTCGGCTAGGCTGAGTGTCCCCGATGGCTCTTTCACATGCCTGGGAGTGGATGCTGGCTGTCGGCTGGGAGCTCATCGAGCATTGTCAACTAGAGCATCTCTGCATGGCCTTTCCAGCATGGCATTCTCAGGGCAGCTGGACTTCCTGCATGACGATTGGCTTCCACCAGAATTAGCATGTTAAGAGAACCAGATGAAAGCTGCATGACCTTTGATAGCCTAGCCTTGGAAATTCATAAAGCCTGATAGATTTATGTCAGACGGTGGGGAGAGGCAGGGATTGGTTCTCCAAAGCCAGCCAGTTGACCAAGGTAGTAACCAACCCCGGGAAACATTAGAGGGAAATGAGTGTTGCTCAGAGATTCCCAGAAACCTCTGAGGAAGAAGGCCAGGTAAAGGACTGGAATTCTTATGCACAAAGAAGATGAAGGCCATTACAATTTAAGGTATTTCTGGAAGCTGGTGAAGTCAAGGATCTATTGATTCCATTTCCAGTGAGCTTCCCATAAAATTCTATAATTGTATGAGTACGCAAATACTGTAATTCATCTGCTCCCACTTAGAAGGACCTCGCAGAGGAGGATCCTCAAAGAAGATTCCATGGTTGAGGCATTTCAGGACAGGCAAGTGATTCCTGGTGGATCTTTCACATAGAGGCAAGGTAGCTTAGGGACAACAGGCAAGAGTCTACCACCAGATGACTATTGTAACCTCAAGGAAGGTATTCACTCAGTCTGTGCCTCAATTTTCTCCTCTGGACAATGACACTAATTAATAGTTTCTAAATCACTGCATTATTATAATTGAATGAGTAAATGTATATAAGTTAGAAGAGAGTCTATTCTATTGTAATAATTCAAGAAGTCTTAGCTTTCATTATAAAGGGTTCTGCTACAATAAGAATAATTGGGGCGCCTGGGTGGCTCAGTCGTTGAGCGTCTGCCTTCGGCTCAGGTCATGATCCCGGGGTCCTGGGATCAAGCCCCGTATCAGGCTCCCCGCTCAGCGGGAAGCCTGCTTCTCCCTCTCCCACTCCCCCGGCTTGTGTTCCCTCTCTCATGTCTCTCTCTGTCAAATAAATAAATAAATAAATAATCTTTAAAAAAAAAAAAAGAATAATTGGGAAGCCTTTGGTATTCACCTTCTGTACAGTAGAAGTAATTCAACCATTTCTTCACCCAGTAAAGTCGCTCTCACGTGCCAACTTCAATTCATCTAAATTCTTAAGCCCAAATGATAGTTGTAGATTTCAAAAGCGAAGCAGCATAGATCCAAAGGATGTGTTTTCTTTTATATATTTCATTCTATTTTCTACATGTTTTCAAATACAGGAACCAGAAGTTTGGCATCCCCTATGCAGACACAGTCCAAAGCAAGTGGCAGAAGCAAACCTTGTTTTCTTAATGGATCTCACTTGGGCTTTGGGGTGAGCACCAAAGGCAGTTAGGCATTTGACAAGTGATCGGTGGGAAATCTGTATCTTTTTTTCTCCTAGCTGTTGAAAAGCCCAGGAATGCGGAATAGGCAGATGCCTGGGACCCCAGGAAATCTGGAATTTTCCATGAGCGAGGTGTCCCATCTGAGGAAGTCAGGTGCACTCAGATCTACTCCACCATCCAGCACACGGGGCCCATCCAGAGCGGTGCATCCCAGATCTGGTCTCTGTCAAAATCACGAGAATGTGGTTGTGGGAAATGGTTACATGGCTTCTGGTGCTGTCACCACTATAAACAAGGTCTGGTCCTTGCCTTCAGGCCATGCAAAGGGCTGTGGTGTATCACCTACAGACAGCATGTAAGGAAACCACAGAGGTAAGCCAGTGGAGTAGGAAGTCTGTACATTTTGTGACAGCCACAACCCAGAACAAGTCATAAATCCATCTTTGTCAAATGCATTGATTTACTTGGCTTTGAAAACAAGAACGAAAAGGTGGGAGTATGTATGCAGAGGCCCTATATAAGGTGGTGTATGAAACCAGTAAGTAAGACTAGTAACAGCTAGTTCAAACTCAGAACTGCTATAATGATTTGTATTTATTAAATCCACACCACAACTGTAGGAGGCAAATATTATTGTCATCCTCATTTTATAGGTGAGGAAGCCAAGCCTCGAAAAGATTAAGTAACTGGCCCAAGGTAACCTGTAGATAATGAAAACGCACACACATAGAATTTTAACACGGAAGGCAACTGTACATATATAAAGATATATACTCTTCTGTCCACATTATATAGTTCATAATAAAAAAACACTAGAACAGCGACAAGCATTATCTAATTTTTGTAAGTGGAAATAAAGGTTTAAAAAAAGGAATAACTAAGAGCGCCTGGGTGGCTCAGTTGGTTCAGCGCCTGCCTTTGGCTCAGGTCATGATCCCGGGGTCCTGGGATCGAGTCCCGTGTCGGGCTCCCTGCTCGGCTGGAAGCCTGCTTCTCCCTCTGCCTGCCGCTCTCCCTACCTGTGTGCTTGCTCGCTCACTCTCTCTCTGTCAAATAAATAAATAAATAATTGTTTTAAAAAGGAATAACTGAATAAATTCTGGTTTATCTACCTGAAAGAATAGTATGTAGCCACAAAAATTATTGAGAACATTATATAGAAACATAGAAAATGTGTAAAATGTAATGTGAAGTAAAAAATTACCAAATACAGATTGCATATATATTATGGTTACAGCTATAGAAAGCGGGTGAGACAAAGGAACAGAACAGAAAGCAAAATATGAAAATTAACATGTAATTGGGGTATGCTACTGGATGACTTTTCTCTTTTTTAATAACATACTGGACAATACACGTTCCATGCCAGGTACTAGTCTTAGCATCTTATCTATATGATCTTATTCCAGCCTCTCAACAACCCTCTGAAGTAGGTAGTGCTATCATCCCCATTTTACAGTAGAGAGAAGGGAGGCACAGAGAGGTTAGGTGATTGCCCAAGATCACGAGTGATGGCGCAGCTAGTAAGTGCTGAAGCTGGCATTTTTACCTGGCATCTGGCCCCGTTGTCCATGTTCTCGGTCATTACTCTGTGATCTCTGATACTGCTACGATGTTTGTACATTTTAAGAGAAAAGATGGCCATTTTGCTGGCAAGAACGTCTTCATGCTCAAATTGGAGTCTTTCTTTTTAAAAATTTAATCTTAGTTTCAACATATGTTCTTTTCACTGCTGAGCAAAATTCTCAAAATCAGCACCCACTAAGTACTGTGAGACAGCAGCACATCACAGTTTTTAAATTTTTTTTTAGGGTCAGGAGGAGCAGAGGGAGAGAGGGAATCTTAAGCAGGCTCCATACCCCGTGCAGAGCCTGTCTCACAACCCTGAGATCATGAGTCAGAAATCAAGAGTCTGACGTTTAACCCGCTGAGCCACCCAGGCGCCCCAGTACATCACAGTTGTTAAAGCACACACTTCACATAGTCCCTATTATAAACTTACAAGACCAAGTTCATGCATCTGGTACTAGTAAATAGATATGTGTTTCTGGAAAGGCAATGAGTAGTGGATCTCCAATGTTCTTCGTAAATCAAGAGTTAATCTTGAGAACCTCCAGTGACCTACGTAAGAAACGTAATCATTCTTAATTTTTGACAGAAAAAATCCAGTGAAGAAGTACATACTAGGTAACTTATCCAACTTTACACAGATGGACTGATGAGACGACCAGGCAATAGGGGGTCTTCAGTCCAAGAGATGCAAGTTTAAACCTTGAGGCTAATATTTACTAGCTCTTGTGACCCTGGGCAAGTAATTAATCCCTCAGTTGCCTCATCTGTAAAATGGGGATAATCATCTTTCCAAACTCATGCCATGTGAAGACTAAGATGCATATAAAATAGCACAGTGTCTGACACACATAGCCAATACTCAGTATATATGAACTGCTACTGGTAAGTTTAATAACCCTCTATGGAACTGTTATTGAGTTTAGCCCCCAGGACCACATTAGTACTCCAGACATGAAAAGGAAAGTTCTGTCAGGGCGCCTAGGTGGCTTGGTCGGTTGACCATCCAACTCTTGGTTTCAGCTCAGGTCATGATCTCAGGGTCATGAAATCAAGCCTTACATCAGGCTCCATGCTCAGCAGGGAGTCTGCTTGAGATTCTCTTCCTCCTCTCCCTCTGCCCCTCCCCCTGCTCACACATGTGTGCACACACTCTCTCTAAATTTTTTTTAAAAAGAAAACCAAGGGTCTGTTGCAAATGCAATTAAATCCTACAGCGAACATAAGATGCAGAGTTATGACTTGGTAAGTGCAACCTCCTTGATTGCCCTATTCACAAACATAAGAAACAAATGAAGGAAAACCTTCCATACATAAATGTTTCTCCTCACTACCATCAGGCCAAAACCCCACTTCTGATTTCTCTCACTAACTGAAGGAATTCTCTTTTCTTGGGTACTCTGTAAGGAGGAAGGATTGGGTTTTTCTAGTCTTTTATGACACTTAGGTACAAACAAGGTTCAGAAGCTACCACTTTTTCAGCGATTCTCTTGGCACCAAACAGGGTGCCGAAAAGAACATCTCAGTGTTGAAGAAAATGTGTTTTCTTTTGTACCCTGAGGGAAGTCCAGCTGAACATGTACAATAATATAGCTGTGGTATTTAAGCAGAAAAGTTGGCTATGAGTTTCCCGGGGCCAAGCAAATGGGAAACATAAGTTCTGTACTTCCTGGGATAAGGACTACCACATACTAAGTACCTATCATTTCCTGGGTACTGTATTAAGTCTTTTACGTTTTTTTTATTTTGATTACTTTACACTCTACTCTTTAAAATAGATATCATTCCCTATTTAACAAATGAAGAAGCTGAGTCTCAGAAGGACTAAATTGCCTAAATTCATATAACCAGAAAAGGGTAGAACCAGGATTTGAAGCCAAAAGCTAAGTATTAAATGCATTTTTTCTACCACTTCTTCTATTAGAAAAGAAAAAAAAAAGAAAATTAAAGGAAAACTAATTTCATAACCATTTTCCTCACTGTAAATTACAAGTGAAATTTCTCCCATGGAGCATTACAAACATAGATGATTTTTATCTGGATGTGGGAGTAGCGGGGGGAGGGGGAGAAGAGGGAAGGAGAGACAGAGAGAGAGAATATGTACTTCCCCTCAGCCAAGCTGTCATATATAAGAACTGGGTATCAAAAGTAAAGACTACATGCTTCCAGTTCCATGTGGAAAGAGAAGTCCGTCTCTCTACACATTATGATGGCAATGCAGTATTCGAAAATCTGGACTGCTCGACATAGGCCATTTCTCCTGCATTCAAAAAAAGGACCTGTGAGTCCCAGGAAGCTAGGCTCAGCGCTGAAGAACACAGGCTGCTCATTCCACCTCAGCAGTGTCTCCAGTGGCTGCCAAGGACAGACTCCCCCCTAAGGGAGCCACTGACCCATGGGCGCAGTGTGCCACCTTGTGAGCCAGAGACAGTGTGCAATTTCCTGAATGACAGCCAGCCCTCAGAGCAAGCTGTAACTCAGGCCCCAGGCCCCAGGGGGCACCAGGTACAATGTAGTTGGAGGTATGCGAGGTGCAGGTCCTTCTGTACCTGCTCCCAGGCTGCACAGAGAAATGACTGATACGGGTATTTACCGGAAACATGATCGAGTGCTGCAAACCCAACAGAAAAAATTATGAACTTGGAGTCACTGAGCCCCTTTGTGCCACTAACTACTTCACGCGACCTTGAGCAAGTCACCTAATTCCTCTGGGCCTCATCTGCCAATGCGAAAGGTTGACCAGGTGATCTGCAGGGGCCCATCCAGCTCTAACGATATGAACCTACCACAGGAGAGGGCGATTATTGCCGACATCAACAGAAAGAAGGATTCATTGTACAAATCTGAGCACGAAAATGGACTTGTGAGATTCACAGCAAACTTACGAAGCTGATAGCCACGACAGAAAATGTTTTCTAGATTTCAAGAGCCTGAATATTTAAATATCAATAGTTATACCATAAACAAAAGATTCTGCAGCCAAGAGATGAAGAGCCAGCCTACCCAGCTATTCCATTCCCACTCCCACCTAGACTAGAAAAAAGTTGCCCACACTAGAGTTAAAAATGGGTGTCAGGCTTCTGCCACCTGCCTATCCTCAAGCCAAGTTTCAGGTGGGAGTGAGAACTTATGCCCCACTTTTTCTCTCGGACGTGGAAAGCAGCGGCAATGCAGAGGTATACTAAGCCTGTGGCAGCATTAAGGAGAAAATGTGCTGTGCCATATAGAAACAAGGGAGGGTTGAGAAAACCTCTGAGTTTTCCCCAGAGTGGCATGAAGACCAGAATCTGGAAGCTCCTGAGCCCCCAAGAAGCATAAGATATTGATAAAACACAACCAGTAACCCTAAAAGTCCCAGAAGTCAGAACAAGGCCAATGCAAAGGGATTGCATGGCCCCAGTGACCAGGGGCTCGTGGATGGCCAGTCCCAACACTGTGGTCCTTCCATATGCATTTCTTATTTGTCTCTGTATCTCTGCTGACTAGCACAGTGGCCAGTAAATGTTCACTTTGTAATATAATGTAGCCAGGACCATGGAACAGTGAAGAGTTACCAGAGAAACTGAGTTCTGTCGACGCCATTTTCCTTAATTCTCCATGTAACCCCCAAGTACCATTAATAATAAAATAACTATCTCATAGAAACAGAGAGAACAGTAATTGCCAGAAGCTGGGGGCTGGGGGTGGAGAAATGGGGAGATGTTGGTCAAAGGGTACAAAGTTATTTATAAGATGAATAAGTCCTGGGGTTTAATGTATAGCATGGTGACTATAGTTACCAATACTGTATTGTATACTTGAAATTTGCTGAGAGTAGATCTTAAATGTTCTCACTACATACACACACACACACACACACACACACACACACAGGTAAAAATGTGAGGTGATGCAAGTGTTAACTACCTTATTGTGGTGATCATTTCACTACATATAGAAAGACAGTCATCATGCTGTACGCTATAAACTTACATAATATTATTTGCCAATTTATCTCAATGAAGCTGAGGAAACAAGTCCCCAAGATCACACACATACACACACACACAGAGTAATGATGATAATAATAATAATAAAATAACACTAACAGTAGTCCTCTAATGAGGAACTTATGAGAAAATATGAAAAACAAATGACAAGTATTTAGAATTTCACAATCTTGAGGGCTCCAAGCTCTGTGAATACAAGCCAAGACTGGAAAGAAACACCTGAAGTATTTTTCAATCATTAATACTTTATTATATTAATACTTGATATATTAATTTTTCTCCTAAAATTTTATATAAAAATACATCATAAACAGATGGACAGTTTCCTTAAAAATAGGAGCATCAGGCCAACCTCTATTGAGTAAATCTTAATAAGGATGTGTACTAGAGCCTTACCCCATCCCTCCCACCCCACCCCACCCCTCACCCCCTCCCACATACTCATACTGTGGTTACATTTTCTGCATCTTCATCCACACGGAACAGAATTTGCAACAGAATTCGCCGGGAATGGCACCGAATCACAGCGACGGCAGGGCTATGCGCGCCTTCCTTCTCCTCCGTCCATTTTCAAGGGTTTGGGACAGTGGAACAGCTCAGGACTAGGTTATGATCTGGAAGCGCCCCCAGAAAGTTGACACTCTATCTAATACAGAGCTCTGAGAATTCCGCCCAGTCTTATCAAGAGGCCGATGAAGTGGAGAGAACTGGGACCACAGAGGACTAGCTGCAGAGCTCTGGGAGTGGTATTGCAGGGCTTCTTCAGCCAAGCGGACGTTCAGGCGCGCACATAGCGCACGATGGGGGTGACACAGGTGCAGCCCACCGTCACCAGCACTTTCTCCAGCCGGAAGGAGCGAGTGCAGCCCCGGGGCTCCCTCCGCAGGACCAGGAACTCCTGCTGGATGGGAACAGAATTCATGGAGCTGTCTTCCTGCCCCTCGGCATTGACGCAGCCCGAGTACCTGCACTGGGCCTCTGCAATCTCCGAGGGGAACCGGTGGGGGTCCCGGGTGATGCTGCAGGGGGAGCGGACAAAAGCAGATGGTGAGACAAGGGAGAGGGAGATGGACAGATGTGAGCGCCCCGCGCCCCTGGGCAGGGAGGCATTTCCGAGCAACCCAGGGCTGCAGCCAGATGGCCTGGATTCATCCACAGCCCTCCAGGCGGGTGCTTAACTGCCTAAGCCTGTTTCCTCCACTCTAAAATGGGGGTTCTCACAGGTCTCTCTCATCGGACTTCTGAGGATATTCAGTGATACAAATGCACACAAAAGGCTACATGTTGGCATTCAATAAATGTCAGCTCTTTTATTTTTCCTTACACTGTTGTTATTATTATAATTATTATTCATCCTTTGCCTAGATATATGGAATATCACTAGTAGGTCTCCTAATATAAAATCTACGAAGCCTGCTGCTTGGAAAGGAAAGCCAAAGCCCCAGCAGTCTGTGAATCCAGCACATTCCCTGTTTCTCCCTTCAAAGCCCCCTCTGCCAGGAGGTACAAAGGCAGCAAAATCATGCCAGCCAACTTGCCACCACCATACATACTCCCTTCCTCTAGGAAGCCATACAGGAGCCCCAGAAGCACTTTTTTTTTTTTTTAAAGATTTTATTTATTTATTTGACAGGGAGAGACACAGCGAGAGAGGGAACACAAGCAGGGGGAGTGGGAGAGGGAGAAGCAGGCTTCCCACAGAGCAGGGAGCCTGATGCGGGGCTCGATCCCAGGACGCTGGGATCATGACCCGAGCCGAAGGCAGACACCCAATGACTGAGCCACCCAGGTGCCCCGCCCCAGAAGCACTTCTAATTGTCCCTGGAATCTGTTCTCAGACTTCTATCTGGAGCATATAGATGAATGCTTAGTATTCCAAGATCCGACACATCAGACAATATCACAGGACAGTACCCTGAACATCCCATCCCCATCTTGCATCCCCTTTCCCAAACTGGCCTTTCTTGTCTACTCTGCCCTCCTCCTCATTCCTTGAAGACTGATGTCTAATCTGAGTGGATCACTCCACACTGACTTTTCTGGCTCCCACTTAACCCCATGCAGAGATCATTATATGGGCCGCTTTAAAGAGCCCTCTCTTCCAGCACAGAAAGCTTGTCACTTCCAACCTAGGGCATCATGAAGCAGGAAAAGGCAGAGAGTCAGTGAGAAGTTGGAAGCAAAATAGCAGGACCTCTGACCACACAGGAGGACCTAGCCCAAAACAGCAGGAAAAAATGTGAGCTCCCAGGCAAAGTTGGGGTTTCTGTTTTTAAGAGTAAATATTAGGGCTTTTATTTTTTTTCTATATTTTCTAAATTTTTTACATTAGAATAAATTAACATATTTTTCAAAAGAACGTGAAGATCATTCTCATTTACACTTACTTGTAATCCCAAGGGGAGCTGGAGCGGTTCTGAAAATCATTTGAGATGGAAATACCCTGGTTTTGCCTGAGGATGCGGATGTCAACCCTCACACTGTTATCCTCCAGAGGAGGGCACAGGGCAGCATCCCCTGCTTTTGGGTTTTTTCGAGCTGCCACCTCCCTCAGGAAGGTGAGCCCCAACACCACCAGGAGCAGGGACTTGACCTGGAAAATAGAGAAGGTTGAGTTGGTTAGGGACTCTGATGTCATTTGCTGGCAAGAGGCAACCCATGCTCTAGCTGAACTCAGGATCCCCAGTGTTTTATGGGACCACGGCTTCTTTCTGAACCTCAGGTCCTCACCTGGAAATGGGAACAGTCACACATGAAGATATCAGGGTGCCAAAATGAGTAGTAAACTCATTAGCTTGGTGATTGAGCCTCCCAGAGTCTAAGAGCTCCTCAATGTGGGACAGAAAGGTATCAGGATCTGGGACTGGGTTTAAATCTTGACCTGGCCTCATCACTGAACCTCTGGTTTCTCTTCTTTCCAGCTGGATTATAATACTTGCTTTATAATAATATTCACAAGATTAAATGTAATATTCTATTATAAAGTGCCCATAAATTTATCTAATAAAAAAGGATTAATAAATGATAATTCTTGTTTTTATTTCCAACCTCATATTTCATGAATTCTCCACAAAATCCTTCCTCCCAGCCATCCCTCCACCTAGAATACACTACCTCATCTCTACCTTGATGGAAGCCTACCCTTCCATCAAGGCCCCACCCAGAGGTGGTCTTCTCCAGGAACTGTCTCTAAAGTCATTCAATTAGAAATATGTTCATTTTCCTTAAATCATAAAGCACTTGCCATCTAGCATTGAAGCCATAGCATTCAAGTGCTATGTCTTTACTGTCTGGAAATGTATCATTTTTGTTCAGGTCAGACACCTACTGGATTATAAGTTCCTGCAGGAGAACATACCACAGAATAGGTGTTCCACAAATACTTTCTGGATGAATGGAAGAGCAGGTGAGTGAATGAATGAACAAAACAATACAGTCAAATTCAAAGCATTAAGAAAAACACTGTGCAAAACCAACTATAGCAAAGTTTCAATTATCCATGTTCATTGAAAGAAGCAGGGCCACTAATGATGCACAACAACAGAGAATATGAGAACTATTTGTCTTTAGCTCTGGAACATATATTCTTTATGCTTACACTGAAATATTGGTCTATCTGGTGTTACAGGAATGCACAAAGAAAGAAAGTGCTCTGTGAAGACTTCCCTAAAAGAAGAGCTAAAAATCTCTCCAGCTTCCCTTTGTTGCAACCACGTTCTGCTCACCCCACTGTCACCACCGAAACTTACTGGGGATGGACAAGGCCTATCACCAACTCTCAACATAATGCAGAACAAGAGCTGAAGCTGAGTTGCTTTCATTCTCTGGGTTCAGTGTTGTTCAGGCTCACACCTTCCACAGGCTACGGTAGGGGAGGTGATTAGACATGTCTGCTTAAAGGACCTCCTTTTTGTATTTTGCAGATGCTGAAGGCAAGAAATGACGAGAGTACGCAGAAAGGTCACTGTGTCAATTTCCTGTACTAATGTAGCAGATACTAAAAAGAAGTTGAAAGCAAGATTGACTTTGATAAGCCTGAAGTAGGCTGATTTGCCTTCAGATAATCAGCACTTGTCCACTTTCATCTACTACAATCATTCATTCATTCAACTCTTTCTTGACTCTTTATGTGGTGACTTGGGACACATGCTCTAGAGTCAGATGTCCTGAGTCCATAACTCAGTTTCAGGACTCTGACTGGCTGTGATTCAATTTCTTCCGCCAGAAAATGTAAAGATTAAATGATATGATCCACATAAGGCAGGAAAAGCACTGTCAGCACGGGGCAAGGATTCAACACAGGCAGCCAGTAGGTCAACCTGTCTGAGGATGTGCAGTGGCCAGGAAAGATGTGGAATTTGCCCTCATGCATCTTCTGTCTAGACAAAGTGCTATGAAATAAGTTCGAAAAAGGTAAAAGATGCCTACTTAGACCAGAGGGTTCTTAGCTTCCCAAGTCTACCAATCACTTCCTTTGGTTTCTTAAGGAAATTCCTCCTGTGTGTTTCCTCTTTCCTCTTTGGTATCAAATTCACTGAGTCACTTCTAGCTTTCATCATCAAAGCTTTAAAGTCACTGTATTTTTGGGTTCTATGATTCAGCAATCATTTCCATGCTTCTAACAAATCCTTATATTTGCTTATATTCTTGGAGTATGTTAGAACACACCTTCACATCTCTTTGAATACTGGATTCTCACAACTCCCTCACGAGGTAGGCAGAGCTAGTATGAATTATCCCAATGAGACCGGTGAAAGAGTCATGCCTGGAAAGTAACAACACAACTTGGTTGGGTTCACCAGCCTGTTGGTGCCAGTCTGGGGACTCAAACCTAGGTGTCAGTGGTCAGTACTGTTGCTATTGAAGTCCATTATTATTATCAATATATAGCCACTCGTGGTGTTTAATCTTAGCTTTGTCCCACAGGAGGAGGCAAGCATTGTAAGCAATGTGGCAGCTGTGTCAGAATTGCATGAGCGTTGAAGGTCACAGAGCTCTTTATCAGGAAATCAGATGATGCCTGCAAATCACTCTAGTTTGCTCCACAAAGCTTTTGATCTGAAACTGTAGATTTTAGTGGTTATGCGCCAGAGGCTTTGATATGGCTCTTGCTGATTCTTAAGAATGACATACACAGCACTTCTTCTCTGAGAGGTTCAGAGCATCTTATAGATTTGAATTCTTATAGGCCACCTCTGAGGCAGATAAATAGGTATCACTCCTACTCTGTACAACAGGAAACAGAGGCAGGAGAACACATCAGTGAAGGTGGGCACTGTCAGGACATCGACAGCCCAACTCTACTGCAAGTTCACCTGAGCCCATCTGAGTATTTGTCTCCTGAACTTCTCTGTGACGTGTGCTCACCCCTGGGTAGGAATGTGCTCCAGAGCCTGGCCAGTTCCTAGGCACACAAGAATTTGTCTCAACTGCTTACCGAATATGTCTTACCTGCCTGTACCTCCCAGCTTCTAATCCTATTCTAATGCCCCTCGAACCACCATGTTTCTAGCAGATGGCCCAACAGATTACTTCAAACAAACCAGAAATAGAAATGGCTTTAGAGCACAAAACTATCCGACAGATTTGTTTAGACACAATGGCTTCAAATTCAGAAATCCTGCCTCTGAACCACTCAAGGAGAACCATACTGTACTTGAGGTTGGTAAACCTAGATTCATATCCCAGTTCTTACGTGTACAGTACCCAGTGATGTTAAATCACTTGGCTTAATTGAGCTGTTTTTCATCTGTATGATGGAAAAAGTAGTCCCAATCCACTTCCCTGGGCTGACAAGAGTTTCAGAGGTAAAAATAATAATATTACTAATATTAATATTTAACACATTGAATGCTTTCTCTATCCTTATTGGCTAATATATTAAAATGACCAATTTAACTAAAAACTAAGCCATTTCAGAGGACAGATTTAGTCATTCTCAATGATATCAATTAATCCCCCAAGAAAACCTCTGAGGGAAATGCCATTATTATTCCCCTATACAGTTAAGGGAATAATTATGCACAGAGCAGCTAAGTAATTTACCCCAAATCCCACATTTAGTAAGTAGTGAAGCCAGATCTGTCTGACTCCAAAGCTTATGCTCCCTAACTACTGCACTTTGCTGCATTTCTGGTATTCTCTAAAATAATACATAAATATAACATAGAATTATCATCACCATATGCCATGATCTTTTATGAAATCCAAGCTCTTTTAAGTTACATGACTTGTAAATGGAGGAAAAAAAAAAAGAGGGCTTATTTAAGCCAATAATATGGCATATAATTTCCCAAGCCCTGTTTTCAAGCTCCTCTACATTATATTCTTCCCAGACTTTACCTGACTAATGCCAGGCAAGATTCTAGACCCAGGAGAGGTAGATTTCCATCATACTAACATCTCTCTCCTCCTCCGTGAGGAATGAGACAATGCAAAAATAATCAGCTATCTGAGACCTAGCAAATTTCCCTCCTCTGGGAGCTATCCAAAGTTCAATACTGAGTGGTTTCACTTCCTTCACCCTGGGCACTCTTTGTCGACTTGTAGTCTTAAGGGAATCATTAAAGCTTTTGAGGACCCACTTTCCTTGGTGAAAATACATGTGTACTATCTAAAAGGCTGGAAGTCCCCATGATGAGATAGGAGCTTTAGACCGATCTAACTCTATAATGGTGGCCACAGGGGAGATCACGTCCAGCTGTCTGTGACACCAGAGTTGAGCAAGCTATCAACTACCTATGCAAAAGCCACCATATGAGGAGCTATGTTTTGCACCCCATTATAACTTCTAGTTATTTGTTCTTTTTCTCCACCAGACAGGGGTCAAAATTAAAGTCAGTCTGTCCTTAAGAAATATTCCCAATAAAGACGCCAATCAGGCCTAATTCTTTAGAAATCTGCTCTCCTGAAGTCCTAGGGATGACGGCTACGAAACAGGAATTATTTTTACTCACCATGGCCGTGTCGCGCAGGATGGTCATTGTCATTTTGCTCTGGTTGCCTGCTTTGTGTAGTAATTCTTCCTGTGTGTGTGTGTCACCCTGTATATGCCTGTGCCGTGTCAAGGAGAGTACCTGTCAGTTTTATAGCAATCACTGTCCTTATTTCAACTGACCTCCTTACTGTCTTAGTTGTGGTTACCCCAGAGTTACTGACGAATGTAGTTTTTTTTTTTTTCTATTCCACTTCCTGAAGGGGAATCAGAGAGGGACCCTAAAAGGGGATGACGGAAAAAGGACCAAATCTTCCTTTACTTCCACCCCCCCCTTGCCCTCAAATTACGGCAAAATTCTTAACTAATTTACTACAGAGATGAACCAAATTACAAATTGCTGTCATGATCTTTTTGTTCTTCCCCAAACGGCTAACAACTCTTGTCACGCACCATATGTTCTACTTTCCAGTCATGCGATATGAACCATGATTTAAGTGGGAGATATGTTATCCTTACAGGGTCCTTGGTGTTAAACGACAGGACTATCTTTACCTCCATTTTATGAATGGGAAAACGAAACCAAAGAAATTAATGACATCAGTAAGAGATTCAGAATTATCTCCCCAGGTAGTTTAATAGACTCCCTGAACAAATTCTATTTTAACCCCATGCTTAAAATCCTACTGATGCTTAATAAATAATCATTTTCATAAAGCATATAATTGACCATTATCTTGGCCATCTCTGATTGAGAATTTTTTTTAACAAAAATGAATTAGCAAGTAGAGCCTTTAAATGCTCTAACATAATTTTAAATGACCTAAAGGAAGTTAATTTTTCTCTGTTCCATTTAAGTCAACAAACATCTATTAAGCACATACTATATGTCTGCTAATGTATTCTAGGGATACACAGATATTTCTGAAATAACAGTAAGTTACTTTTTTTTTTGTCTCCAGTAAGATCAGGGAAAATTACACATGTTCTTTTAAAAAGGCAGGGCACACTCTAGCAGGTAAGTTATTTTCCTCTATCACAACATGTTTGAATAACTTTCCTCCATTTTCTTTAAATGAAGGAAATGAAAAGGGAGCAGCTCTTGGGTTCACTGGAAGCCCCTCCAAGACTGATCGAAATGCTTCTATGCTCATGAGCCTTTCATCCATATTTCTCCTCCCCATGCCTGTGGATTCTTCGCTATACCTCCAGATCAATGAGAAGTTTAACTCCTATAAGAAGGCTTCCTTGAATTGTCCCCTCAGGCATCTTTCCCTTCTCTGTGCCCTCTGTGCTCATATCTAATCTATTTAGTACTTGTGTGTATGTTTTAGGAGGGTTTTCTGAGGGCTTCATGGGCTTAGGGTAACTTTAGTTCCTCCTGACCAGTGATCTCTACCAGCCTCCTTCTCTAAATATATATCCCCAAATCTACAACCTAAATTAAAACTGTACATTTTCCATGCATATACAGATTCAAGACAAGTGCCCTAGCTGAGCCCTTCCAGCCAGACTGAAGCCCCTAAGCCCACTGTGTAGAGAATTAAGGCCGTGCCAGAGATGTCCTTTCATAGACTCAGGGAAGCTAGCACATAAAATCAAGAGCCATGCTTTCAAAGTTGCTAATTATCAGTCATGCTACCAAAGCAATATATGTAAAAGATCCTTAAAAGCATATTAAATTGAGTGGGTTGAGTCACTCACTTTCTTCAGTAGTCTCATCTCCATTGAGATTTGAGAGCCAAATCTCAATGCATGGAAGACTACACCAGCTCTCTTGAAAGAAGGAACAAGTCACTCTGAATTAAGGGTGCCTAATTCGGGGTGCCTGGGTAGCTCAGTCGGTTGAGCATCTGACTCTTGATTTCAGCTCAGGTCATGATCTCAGGATCATGAGACTGAGCCCCGAGATGAGCTCTGTGCTCAGCATGAAGTCTGCTTGAGATTTTCTCTCCCTCTCCCTCTGCCCCTTCTCCTACTCACGCTCTTGATGTCTCTCTCTAAAAAAAATAAATAAAATCTTCAAAGAGTGTCTGATTCAATACAAGAGTATCTGCTGCATTGCAGAGGAGAATTAAATGACCCTTTATGTAAGAAGGAAACTGACCTTTTTTACATTCAGCGGTCACAAAGTTCTCCCTCATCAGGGTAAAAGTACCTCATCAGGATGTCAAACTAGTAACCAGCTATTGCTAAGTTCGAACTGAATCAACAGGTCCAGATCATCATTTCATCTAACATTTAGTAAGCACCTCTTACACTGTAAATTATGTGCCAATACTAGGGACACAATAATGAATATATGATTAACACACAGCTGGTTATGGTGGAAGCCCTTCATGACTACCCATGTACCACCCATGATCCAAGCTGTTACCACCTTTCGGAGTCTCAGTAATACACATGGAGCTGTCATTCAACTCCCTGACCACCAGAACACTCTACACACAAGTCCAAGAACCCACAGAAGAAGATGGCAGAAGATGCTGTGGTTCCAAGAACGAGTTACACACAGCCTCACGTGTGGTAAAATATTAGAGCTGGTCAAACATTCAAGTTAGCAAGATTTTTTTATGCCCTACTATGTGCTGGGAGCCATGCTACGTGTTTTTGGGGCTACTCTTACAGGAAATAGGCTGTACAGTTATAGTCTCTACCTTAATGAGTTTAAAATCTAGTTAGGGAAAGAAAGCAAATATGCATATATTAATCAATAAGATAATAACATGAGAGGGGTGGGGATACTGATAGTTAAATGTACACATTTAGTTTACATCAGAGAGATTTTATCCTCAAAAAAGGTACATCTGATCAAGATAGGCAGTCATAATCTAGCAGTATACGTGTGGGTATAGAAATTGATGCCTAGGGGCGCCTGGGTGGCTCAGTCGTTGGGCGTCTGCCCTCAGGTCATGATCCCAGGATCCTGGGATCGAGCCCCGCATCGGGTTCCCTGCTCCGCGGGAAGGCTGCTTCTCCCTCTCCCACTCCCCCTGCTTGTGTTCCCTCTCTCGCTGTGTCTCTCTCTGTCAAATAAATAAATAAGATCTTAAAAAAAAAAAAACAGAAAGAAAGAAATTGATACCTAGAAGTGAGGAGCACCACAGCAAAAGGCTAAAATAGCGGCAGGATCAATAACGGCCAGGCAGCAGGCTGCGATGACAGGGCAACCGTAGGCTAGATTAATGACGACCCATGTTATGCAATGGCAAAACAATTAGTAAAATTATTACCTACGATAACCTAGAGGTGTACAAAGAGCAGTGGAGGGAGAGACTGGAAAACAGAAGGTCAGTTGTGTATGTTAGATGCTATTCTCTGCATTTGACAAGGTACTATAAGAGTTGGCAAGTTACAAACAAAAGGAAAGAGAATGAAGAGTCCAGAAATTCAGAGCCTTAAAAAAAAAAAAGAAACAACTATTTCTAGCCTCCAAAAACAAAGGATAGATTGAAAAAGCCTTTGAGGGAGAAATGCCCAGTAAACCCTTTCAACCAAATAAACTTCCTACAGGCAAGAATCAAAATGAAGCATCTAGTAAATGCTTTTAATTGGGTAAAAGGACTCAGAATAAAGAGTGTAAGGGTATAGTTCTAGTAATCTACCCCTAAATCAAGAAGGGAGAGAGACTTACAGGAAGGAAAAAGCAAAGAAATAGAGAGTTCTGGGAATTATACCACGAAAAGGACCAACTGAGATAAAAGTTCACTAAGTTTTTGAAGAGTTCTCAAAGTTAGTCACAAACCAGCTCTCAGCCCTGTACCCATCTAGGAGCAGGAAGTAAGGCCCCAAGGAAGGTATATTCGCCAAACAACACTATTTCAGATGCGGCCAGAGATTATTGGCGGGGAGGGGGCGGGGGGGAGAAAACTCCCGGGAGGTGGAGTCAGGGACCACATGAGTACTTGGGAAGTGGGCCCCTCTCAAAAAACAGAATCCGGGTCTAATCGAAGAACATCCCACATGCCCTGGCTATGGGATCCCCACAGTGTCAACCACGCAGGATTCCAAGGTCGCCACAGACCAAAACTATTATGCACCTCCCGTTCTCTTTCCAAATGGAAGTGTTTTATCCCAGTCTAAACTGACTGATAGAAACATTAAGTAATTTTATAGGCTTTTCTGTTTATTTTCATTTTCTTTATCAGAGCTCTGACTCCTTATCAAAATAGCCAGTTAAATGATATTACCATATACTAGGTCTAAAGAATATTTATAAGGAATTAAATGCAAAAAATAAACTGAGATTATCATTCACTGTCTTATTCACTAAACATAAGCTATTAGTATATAATTTATTTTAACCTCAGTCTTATTTCCAAATGATATTAAAATTTAACACTGCTTTCTAATTTCCCTTCTGAAGCACTTACTTATGTTAGTCAGATCTTTCTGAATACAAGTTAAGAACATTGGGTCAGGGGCGCCTGGGTGGCTCAGTCGTTAAGCATCTGCCTTCGGCTCGGGTCATGATCCCAGGATCCTGGGATCGAGCCCCGCATTGGGCTCCCTGCTCAGCAGGAGGCCTGCTTCTCCCTCTCCCACTCCCCCTGCTTGTGTTCCCTCTTTCACTGTGTCTCTCTCTGTCAAATAAATAAATTAAAAAAAAAAGAAGAAGAACATTGGGTCAGAATGGCCTCAAAGTATTATGGCTTTTAATGCCCATCTTCAAGCTTCTTACAGCTCTTCTCCTCCTCAATCATAAAAATTCTTCCTCTGCCTAGGCTATTCAAACTAATCATATACATGGCTTATTTGCCATTTGAGCCCCTAGATCATTTAGAAAGTCCATGTCCCGTTCCCTTTTATAACCTTACCTTTCTGTCCCCTGTTGAAGAAAACCATGTGGTAACATGACCGCATTTGTTACAGATGTAAAGCTACAGACCCCACAAACTCCACATAATCCTTTTTCCTCCTTTTAATGCAAAAGATCATTTCCAGTTCCAGAATTCTTTGTGCCCGTTAATTCGGTTTTACCTATTTTGTTTGAAGCTAAATTCAAACTCATTGTGTGCTTTCCAGAATCTCCAGAAAAATCACACTCCATAGCAACCAACAGCCGCCCTCTTCTTAAGTTGAACACATTTTCACTGTGAAAAAATTTTCAAGAACAAAACAACTTTACTTTTGATTTAACCACTAGAAAGAGCTTATTATAATGATCATTTGTCAACGAAAATATTGTGTCAGGATTCTCAAATGCTGATGTTTGTGGGCATAAGAATTACGTGGGGCTTAGCTCAACAGGGATAAAAAACCCAGAAAACCCCTCCTTTCCCTTCTCTTTATAAGTGTCTCAATATCTCTCTATGTGTGTTCCCTCTGTCTGTCTAAAACAGAGTACAATTCCTGATCATCTGACGAAAAAATGAATCTGTGTGAAGAGTTGCAGTGAAGAGATATGAAGGAAGAAGACTGGAGACAAAAGCTGACAAAGAAGAAATGTAAAGGGGAAGATAAAGACTTAGCAAAGGTGTTTCCCCAGGGTGCCATGTGAGAATCCTGGGTGAGACAGGGTTGAGGTCACAGCAGAAAGTTCCAGATCAAATGAGGGACCCCTCAATTCTGAATCTATTCTCTGGACTGTGGAAACCTTTTGCACCAGAGCTTTATCTCCTTGTTAACAAAAACACCATTTATTAAATGCCCACTCTGTGCCAGTCACTGTGCTGGGCACCTAAACTAACATGGGTAAGAAGAAAAATAAAAGTACTGTCCAAAAAAGGAAGGAAATCACCAGGACAGTTTCCTCCACCCAGGAGTGCCATGAATTTTATGTCAGACCAGATGGTACCTCTGTTTTGGAGAGGACTTACCGTGGGCCTTTTGGGAAGTGCAATGATAAGAGCCTTTCTCTATCCATGGTAAATACAGAGAGGAAAATGCTGTTCTTCCAGGGTAGAAGCTAAGAGGAAGGCGCTACACATACAAATAACAGGAATCTGAGTTATCCCCGGTGGGAAGAGAAATGAGGGATGCCAGTGAGCAAGTGTGGTACCTGACAGAGCAGGGGAACTTTAAAGAGTCATGAGCCTAGTCTTTAAAGAATTTCTATGCTGACATTGTGCTTTAATTCTCTTCCATCGATTCCAGGTCCAAAATTGTTTACACACAGAGTCCCACGATGTCGACATAGCTGCAGAGCGAGGTGGAGGGAGGACACAGCAGCCTCAGAAACAGAGGCAGCAGGAGTGGAACAACCAAACATTTGCAGTGAGAAAGTAAGCACCGCGCCCACGCCCCCACCACCCAGGGGGCCTTGCTGTTCAGTTTGATCCTGGGAACTTGTTGGCTCCGTTGGTTGTGCTTCTGACTCTTGGTTTTTGCTCACGTTGGGATCTCGGGATCAAGCCCTGCATCAGGCTCCGCGGTCAGCAGGGAGTCTGCTTGAAATTCTCTCTCTCCCTCTCCCTCTGCCCCTCATCCCTGCACGCTCTTTCTCTCCCAAATAATAAATAAATCTTATTAAAAAAAAAAAAAAAGGTAGACTCTCGGTTGACAGATATTAACTAGACTTACTGTGGTAATCATTTTGCAATGTATAAAAATATCAAATCATACACTTGAATATAATGCCGTCTATCAGTTATATCTCAATTAAAAAGAAAAAGGAAACAGTGGACACTAAAATACATTAAAATAGAAAATATATGAAAAAACAGTTTAACCTCAAGAGTAATCAAAGTAATACAATTTAAACTAAGATAGCATATTTAGCCTATCAAATTGGCATAGATTTTTTAAAAGATTTATTGATTGATTGATTGATTTTATTTATCAATCAGAGAGAGCACACAAGCAAGGGGAGCGGCAGGCAGAAGGAGAAGCAGGCTCCTCACTGAGCAGGGAGCCCGACGCGGGACTCTATCCCAGGACCCTGGGATCATGACCTGAGCCGAAGGCAGACATTTAACCAACTGAGCCACCCAGGCATCCCAAATAGGCATAGATTTTTAAGCATGCAATATGAACAGGAGAATAGGGAAAAGGGGCACTTTCAGGTATTACAGCTAGGGGTGGTTTGGGTAGAATTTTGTGTAGGTCATTTAATAATATCTAACAAAAACCTAAAAAAAAGGTCCACCCCTGGGAATTGTTCTAAAGAAATAGAGATACACTCAAATATCCATATACAAGGATATTTAGGTGGGAAAATTGAAAATGCCGTAGATTTCCAACAATAGAGTAATGGTTAAGTAAATGTCAGCATACAGAACGATAGAATTTTTATGGCCATTAGAAATTGTTTTCCAAGAAAATTCAATAACTTTAAAAATAGCTCTGTTGTAACATTTGTTGAAAATATCAAGAAACAGTTCATATAATGCATGACCTTACTCTGTATGTATAGATACATACATATTATGTATACGCATACAGGTATATATGTGTGTATGTGTAAATGTACACTCACAGAAAAGCGCCTGAAAATATATGCAAAAATAAATGTAGAATCTCTGGCCCCACCCCAAACCTATTGAATCGGACTCTGCATTTTCACGAGTGTCCCTCTGAAAGTCTGGGATGCACTGCTTTACGGAACATTTAAAAAGTATGAGACTTCCCGTAAAATCACAGTGGGGCTCACTCAACGCATTACATTCTCTGAAACAGAAATGGAGAGTCAAGTGCCCTGGAAAAGTGATTGGGACAAGAAAACCTGAGCCTTAAATCTCAAATTTGTCCGCCCTCATAGCTAAGAACCATAAGGTTCCTTGGTGAGGGCAGGATGAAGGGAATAATAGGACAGTGAGGCTGTTCCATGCCATAATTCAGCAACAGCTGCCTTGGGGTGGCCTAACCAAGCTACCCACAGGCTAGCTGAAGGCAACTCAGGTTTCGTGCAGACTTTCACTTACTCAGCAGCCAAGCTCATTTCCTGCATCAAGGTGGATTGAATTAGTCAACATAAAACCCGAGTGCCGATGCCTGGGGAAAGCCCAAGTGAGTGTCTGTCAAATGCTGTCGAATTTTCCTGGCGTCCTCCCACTAAAATTTCTCCTGAGCTTGTTTCTACCAGGGTCATACAGGAACCAGGGATCAGTAACGTTTGCTCCTGGACTTCCCCGCTGTTATCATACTGACAATCAGCAAAGTTCTGGGGTGGTGACCTGGGATGGCAAGTCTAGCCCCAGAAAGATGACCTTGCACTCCATTCTTGCCTCCAGGTTAAATTGCCAATTCCCTGGACACTGGCCCAAGTCTAATGCGTGGCCCCAGCCCACTTCATTAAAGAAAGTCACTTTCCCAAACTTGCCACATGAGGGAAACTCATTTTTCAGCTTCTGCTCCACAAAATGTTTTATATTTCTGAGCCCTTGCTCTCTCTAGGCCAGTTTCTTTTCCCTGGACTGGCCCTTTCGGTTCTTTCTGCTCATTTAGGTTCACCACAAATTCTTAGCCTCTTCCTCAAAATCTATCTCCTCTGACTGGCAACCCACCTGTATCTTTCCCTTTTCTGATCTCTCAACTTACTCTCATGGCATTTCACTCAGCATTTACTTAGAGACAACTTTTCTACTGTCCACTTGAACAGCTATTTGTACGTGCTTTGGCTTTTTAAGTTTTCAAGTGTTTATTCCTAATGTGTTCTCTGGATCTTACACTCTTTAAAGGAGACAACTGTGACTTCTGCTTTATGTTCCCACCACTCCCACACCCCTAGCAAAATATCCTATTCATAGCTAGTACTCTATGAATATTTATTCACTTGATTTAATTTGATGTTGACACTAGTTTATTGTTTCTTCCACCAAGTTTCTTGCTGATGAAGGGGATCAGAGTATGCCACCATAAAATATGCAGGAAAAGCTCTCTGCCCCCCACCCCGATCTTTCTGTCTAAAAGCATGGCATAAATTTCCCTATTTCCCTTTGTAAAGTTGTCTCCCTCTCCCATTATTAGGAAGAGGAGGATAACTCTTAATCATGGGAGGCAACTCTTATCAATGGTGAAGTCCCGACTGGAGTCTGCATAACAAATCCTACTAAATATCCTTATCTTTTATTAGTTTCCCCATATATCTACCTTCCCACAATTTACTTCCCCCAGAAGCCCAACCCTTTGTCTAGTTTCTTCTCCATAGTTTATCACTCTTTGTTAAAATAGAGTATGAGTCCCCGCGTCTAACTACTTCTTTGGTCCTTCATAGCTCTTCTATGAAGGCCTCCATATGCATACATAACAAACCCTTTCTCTCGTTAATCTGTCTTTTGTCAGTTTAATTTACAGGGCCTGGGTACAGAACCTAAAAGGGTGCAGGAGAAAGTTTTTCCTCCCCTACATTACTTTCAATTCCTAAGAGATCAGATGGGCTGACCAAAAATTTTTAAAGAGGGTTATTTTGAACAAGAGAAAACTTACAGACACATAATATTGTTTTCAAGTATTTGGAAGTTTTGTAAAATGGAGAGAGATTAGACTGTCACCAGAAGGTCACACCAAGATGTTGGGGAATATCAGGTATGACATTCCAGAGGGCAATCATGTATCAGGGGGCTCTTTAGACTGGACCTCCTTCAAGGTCTCTTCAACTTTGGGATCCTATGAAAACCAAAAAAAAAAAAAAAAAAGTATTGATATTTTAATTAAACATACCCGCAATCTCAGTCTTGGGAGTAGGGGTATTTATGAGTGTGCACACGTGGGTGGATACAGTTATGTATCTTCTGCCCTTTTCTTCAGTTTTTTCCTCTTTCTACGGAAAACAATCACATGACTCCAAATGCTAAAAATTCTAAGTATGTTTCCCACAAAGATCCAGGTTAAGAAGAGAATAACTTGGAGGTGGGGGGAAGACCAGAGAAAGAGCACCGGAACAACCACCCTTCTGAGAAATATGTTAC
The DNA here is from genome assembly GCF_964656455.1 of Halichoerus grypus. Lineage (NCBI taxonomy): Eukaryota > Metazoa > Chordata > Mammalia > Carnivora > Phocidae > Halichoerus > Halichoerus grypus. Next base: position 97,617,604 of record NC_135720.1, on the reverse strand, counting down.
TTTCACTCCTGCCATGGGACTGATTCACAATGATGACTCTCGGGGCTCCCCTCATTTGCGTAGCAACACTGTAGAGTGGCAGGATGAAATGGGTTTCCTGCAAGGGGCGGTTCATTGTTGCGGAGGTGAGGGACTTCAGGGGACACGAGGGAGAAGGGTGGAGTTGGAGGAAAGCAGAGGGGAAGAGACGTGGGAAGGAAAAGCGGAGCCCGTGGGAGCAGAGAGCAAGTACTCCTCGGTTAGCAGGCTTGTTCCGCTGCTCCCTCTGCTGCATTTGACCCGAGAGGAGATCAGAAGATAGTGGATGGGGAAAGATATCAGGGAAAAAACATAGACGCTGAGAAGGTTCTTGGACATGCAGACAGGCGTACTTATTTAAGCTGGAGAGAAAGCTTCCCGTAGATTGCATGTTTATGCCCATTACCCAGGTTTTATGCTAAGCAAATAACGCAGAGAACACCACTGCTGGCTTTCTTACTCCATGACACCTCTCATACTCTACAAATGCATGTGTCCAGAGCACCCCTTCACCTGGCCCCCAACTCACAATAGCCATTAAGGCAGGGAGGCTCCTCTTTACCTTTGCTGTTGGGCCTCCATCGCAGATTTCAGGAGCTGCACAGGTCTTCAGAAGTAACCCCCTTAGCTGATGATGGAGGTTGGATGGCTTTCCCACAGACCACCTCTGGGGGAGGAGCCCGGCTTGGACCGAGGCCTCCTACTCTCTCCAATATCCATCTTCAAATAAAGGGGCCCTTCTCTCCAACTCTTCCAGGGCCATTTTTCTCTTTAACGAAGTGCTATCAAGGAAGGAAAGTGATTCTAATATTAATAGCCTTACATGGTAGGAAAGCCATACAGCTCACAAAGCATTTTCATATACTTGATTTTATTTGCCTCTCAAGACAATTACATGAGAAAGAGAGGATAAATCTCTCCGTTTTACAAGTTAAGAAATTGAGACCTAAAAAGTATGTGGCAACTGTCCAAAGCCACACAGCTATCAAATAATAGAGTTTGCAGTTCAAAACAGGGCTTCTGACCCCAAGCCCAGAGAGGTAATGCAGATGCAGGCTGGAGAAAAATTTACAACGAAGATACCCAGGGCATGGGGAAAGGAGAGCAGTTGTCAGAGGATCAGGCTTGAAGAGTGAGCAGCATTTTCTTAGTGATGTCTGGACTGGAGTCAGGACACTTGAGTGACTCTGCCTGTTCTCTGAAGATGAGGAGAAATAAAACCAGCCTTCGACTTGTTTTATTCTGAACGCTTTCTAGGCTTTACACATTGTCTTACACAGGTTTTTCTGGCTGTGAACCAGATAAATGGAAACAAGAGCAGGCCAGATGGTTTCGGTGACAGCTCTTAAGATGCCTTGCTCTACCGACTTTTCATCTCCAGTTCTCAAAGATTATATAGCTGTGGGAAGTTGCTGTTTGTAGTGATAGAATTTTTAAAGCAATTCCGTAAGTCTGAATTGCAACTACTATGGGAGGTATTATATGGGAAGTACATAGTATGAGATCAAAAAATTAATTTCAAATCCAGAGTAAATTTGGCAATTTAAAAAAGGTGTGGGTGGGGGTGAGCAAGATATCCAATGTCAGCAAGGATGTCAGACAAAGGGCATCTCTCATACATACGTGTGGGGCTATAAATTGGTAACTTAGTGAAACATACCTAAAACTTTAATAATGTTCATATTTTGACCCAACAATTACACTTCTAGAAAATCATCCTAAGGAAGTAAATAAGTATGGACATAAAAATTCGGCAACAGGACTGCTCAACAGAGTATTATTTATAATCATGAAAAATTAATAACAATAAATGCCCAACTACACAGGAATATAGAGAGACTTACCTGGAAAAAAAAAGAAATCCAAGGTATATTTTCTCTGGGTGACTAGATTACAGGCGCTCCTATTTACTCCTTATGGCTATTTTCTAGGGTTTCTCTAATGAAAAGATTCTGTTTTTATAATAAGAAAAAATTATACTTGTTTTAGTTAAAAAATTTTTAAACAGGTTCCAGAATGGTAGTTTCCTGGTAACTGTAGGGCCCACCCTAGCACAAACTTTGTGAGATGGTATGAAATAGCAAATACCAGTCATTGCCAAACAGGCTTCCAAGGGCAAATTTCCAAGAGCATCACCGATGGTGGAAGGTCTTCAATTTCATCTCTCCACCCTGGGTGCCCGGGCTGTCACACCAGCTCCACTCATAGACGTAGCTGTGACCGACCCCAGCTCCCTAGAGCAGTCTCGGCCCTTTGAAGGCAGCAACACAATATCACGGTTAGACTATAGTAGTTAAGAACCAAGATGGCCCTGAATTTGAATCTGGACTCTACAGGCTACTAGCTAGGAGGCCCTGAGCTAATTCTCTGACCTCTCCAAGCCTACTCCCTCTTCAGAAAAATTGGGAGAGTAAAATGCATTTCAGAGGACGGTAGGGAAGATTTAATGAGATGATTTACATGGCACTTAGTATATATATTATAAGCTCTTAACAAATGATCACTATTAGTAGGGCCAGCTCTTCTCCCCTGCCCCAATCACTAAGTACATGGAGTTGCTGTCTCTGGGAGTTAGTTTGCTTGGGAGCTTGGAACCTGTATACAGCATCCCTCTGTTAATTCTAATTTGTTAAGTGTTTTATCATCCATTCGAGTTAAATGTGACATGTACTTTCACTACTTCTGCAGGATTTTCAGAACTCTGGCTTTCAATTCAAAGTTTCAAAACATTCTTACTCCCTAAATCCCTACAATTATTTGTTAATCTCACTCTCAAGCGCCCTGGTACCGCTGGGTATATTGTGAGGTGTCACTTTCAAAACTGGTTTTAAAGTTCATCAAGAATAAATTATAATAGTTATAGTAAGGTGGTAAAATAATTTTTGTTCTCTATTTTGTCCATTATGTTTTATTAGTCACAGTAACATTTTAAAAAAATAGAACTATGGGGTCGCCCGGGTGGCTCAGTCGTTAAGGGTCTGCCTTCGGCTCAGGTCATGATCCCAGGGTCCTGGGATCGAGCCTCGCATCGGGCTCCCTGCTCGGTGGGAAGCCTGCTTCTCCCTCCCCCACTCCCCCTGCTTGTGTTCCCTCTCTCGCTGTCTCTCTCTCTGTCAAATAAATAAAATCTTTAAAAAAAAAAAAATAGAACTATGCGCATAGTTCAACTCCAACTTTAGGCTACATTTTTGGAGATCTTATCCAACTTTATTATAGCTCTCATTCAGGACTCCATCCACTTATATTAATAGAATAGTAGCACACATACGTAAGATGGCATGAGCCAACCTTTCTATGTCAAGGCTAAATGTTGGTACTTAAAGATAGGAAGGCTTAGCTTGCTAGCAAAAGTACCTGCTGGGAGAACGATTATCAGAACGGTAGATCTCAGCAGAGGTTAATATCCTCCTACAGGCTGTGGGAACATACTCAGGGTTTAATAGTAAAAATATTTCAGAAAAGAATTTAGAATCTTAATTCTTTCCCTTGAGGAAGACTGAAGAGAATGAGCTAGGATGACATGCTGGTTAATAACGGACCAGAGAGAAACCAGCATTCAATCCTGAGGCATCAGACCTGACAAAGAAAGTGAACTAGGTTTATAGTTCAGCAAATTAAAATGAAGTTAAACAAAAACAAATTTTATTCTAAAATTTTTCTAGGAATTAAATAAAACCCCTTGAGATAAATGGAAACATCCCAGAGCTCTACCCACAAAATAGAGAAGCCCCAAAATCACTACCCTCAAAAAGGATATTTAACAAGATGCTAGGAGACTCATTCCAACCTGCCTCCAAGTGGTGCCAGGGCCTATAACGTGTCTTGTGGGTAGAACGGACACTGGGTGCTAAGAGTCATAAGCATTACCAGAAGGGACCTCAGATCGCCCATTTCAACCACCTCCCTTTCCAGATAAAGAAACCAAGTTATTTCCCTCTAAGGAAGTGACTTGCCCAGCCTGGCTCGCTAACTCAGCCACAGTAGGTCAGAAAAGGAACTCGAAGGCAGCACCCTTGCTTCCCAGTGCAGGGCTCATTTCCTCTGCCAAATCTGGGCTCTCTGCAGAGATTTCCTGTGCGACCCGTGCGCAGCACTCCACCTCCCCTCTTCCCTACTCTGAAGCTCAAGTGGTAAGACCTGGCTCCTGGGAGAGGGGAGCGACCATGGCAGGGGAGGCAAACTCCCACAGAGCTCTTGCCAGGACGGAGTGAGGCGGCCAGCACACAGGTGACTCACACCTGCCTTATTCCACTGAGCAAACCCTTTGGGGAACCTTGACCGCGGGAAGTCTGGAATCATTAAGACCAGTTTGAAAACTCAGGAAAAATGAGAAGGGCATAACCTATTTGGTTTCTGTGAGGCTTTCTCCTCGTGACCTTCGTCCTGTTTTCCTAACGACCATACCTCACAGGGCTGTTGTGAGGACGGATGTAACACTGCCCACACCGAGCAGATCCCAGTCCCTAGAAGAAGGCTGAGGAACCCAGTGCCATGAGCTAGGGTAAGGGTCATCCCTGTGAGAAGCACTTGAGTCAGAGCCACACTGACCAGAGGACAGGAACCATCAGGAAGTGGAAAGGCAGGGAAAAGAACAAAATTCAGGAACTCAGCAAGGGGGAAGTTGTTTTAAATGGCTTTGACCAAAGGATGTTTTTTGTAACACATCAAAATGAAACATTTTGTTTTTGTGAAACTTGGAATTTGCAGTAATAATGGAAGTATCATGGCGTATTTCTGTGCTGGCAGGCACTTATCCCTTGCTCTCGGTTATGTCTCACAAGCCTCCCTCCAGGCAGTGAGTACCCCCATTTTACAGATCAAATAACAAGCAGCTCAACACTTACCCTAAGTTATTTGCTAAGTGGCAGAGGAGAGACCCCATTCCAGCAACTCTTATCAAATTGTCTTTTTTGACAACTATCTTTTCATACTGATACTTCATTTATCCAGGAGAGATAAGGAATAAGGTAGCATAAATTTTCCAAGATAGGACATAGTTCTCTAAGGTTTACAAACTATCTTAATTATTTCAATGGCAAAATTAAATGTAAACAGACTTCTCTTTTTGAGTGAAGTATATAGATAATGAAGGGTGTATTTTTTTTTTGTCCTGGTGAATCTGGGCCATCACAGATCTCAGCACTGTGTGGCAGTAACACCCTCAGGGGAGAATGACCTGCAGAGGGGTCCCCCATACATGAGCGGCTGGTCAATGCCTGCAGCAGGAAGAGAAACACAAGGACACTGAGTAGTAGACTATATCCTTTAAATGCTTACCAACTTCTTTAACGTTACTCTAAGTTGGGAAAAACACACACACACACACACACACACACACACACACACACACACACACGTTTTTAAAATCCTGATATAAAGACTCATTGAGTTCCTAACAGTCAATTTAATCCAATTAGCAACTATTGTGGCTACAGAATACACGGTCTTCTCCCTTCCATTCTTTTGGTTAGCTTGTAGAACGCTGAAAAGTCAGCAAGGTAAACTTGGCTTTACAGCTATTGTGACTGCTAGATCTGCCTACTCTCCTACTCTGCCTCAGTTTCTCCAGGTGTGAAGGATAGAGAGCAAGAGCCCTCCTGACAAAATGTTGGACCTTTCTGGAAATGATCATTTGAGGAGACCCCCCTTTTCATCATATCGGTACCCCATGGTAGCCCACACCCCTTTCTGATACACTCATGGCCCCCCTCAATTCCTACAGTTCTTATTGTGTATGCCCTCATTGGATTTTAAAATTTCTCATGGACACATTAGATATAAATCCCCAACCGGTGCCTCAAGAGCATGCAGTTCTATATTTACACCCACTGCTGAGCAGAGCACAATACAGGACTCATTGCCAGTGCACAATTCATGTCAAAGTCCACCCCTGATACCACTGCCCTCTCCTGACTCTCTAGATTATTTCCAATAGGACTTGGATTTCACATCTGGGGAAAAAAAAAAAAATCAAAGTTGAAACTAGAATTCCCCATCTTCTGCCCCATGGTTTCAGGGTAAGGTGTTCCCCCCTCATCAAAAAGGAAGAAGGAAGGGGGTGCGGGGGATGGGTTAGCCTGGTGATGGGTATTAAAGAGGGCACATATTGAATGGAGCACTGGGTGTTATACGCAAACAATAAATCATGGAACACTACATCAAAAAAAAAAATTAATTTAAAAAAAAAAATAAAAAGGAAGAATGAAGTATTTCACCAATCTTAGAACCAACACAACCTCCTTTACAGAGCAGCTTCCAGTTCATGTGACGCAGGTCCCCATAAAGTCACACTTTTTTTTAAGTTCTTTGGAAGCTACTCAGAGCATTACAGCAGGAAAGAAACCACCCAGGCCCCTCCACAAACTTCTGCGCAAAAATACGAAGAGCTGAACATCCAGGTGCAAGTGGTTTCACGAGGATCCTGTGAGGGGATCTCTTTATGGGCCAGAACTCACAATATTGAGATGTCTGATATAGCAGGTATTACTTCTCCATGAATGGGCTTTGATTCAGGCTCAAAAAAGGCAGGCAAAGGGTCAACTCTCCTGATTTTCACTTGCTGGCCTCCTGTGGCCGTTTAGCTATTCCAAATTGGCAAAGTTTGGCTTGCATAACTTTAACTGATAAATGCTGGTGTCACTGAGGAAGAAAACTGCCTCAAGACCTAAGCCCCAAGGACAGCACAGCAGCCTGCTGCCACCGTGTGGTGACTTGGTGCAAATGTGGAAGCAGAAAATCCTACAGGGCTGAGCTTTCAAGGAAAACAAAATTAAAGGTGTTGACAAAAGCACACAGTATTAAGGCCATGCATATAATATAAAAATAGGTTAAGTTTATTCAAGGTCTTAGATATTTAAGTCAGAAGCATGTATTAGTTTTAACTGGTGCTACAGAAAAGAAAGCTTTCTTGGCCTTCATGACTTGCTGCAGAGCTTCACTCACACCAGCACAGAACAACCCAAAGACTATTCCAGACCAATGTGCTCAGGAAAGAAAAAACAGCCAACGAACAAGGAAAGGATGAGCAGAAACCAGCTGTGCTCCCCCCATATTCTCAGAGGTTATATGTTATTTACCACGAACAATGGTTTGGTTTGTTCTGGGTGGGAGATAAGCAGAATGAATGAATGAATGAATGAAGATACAACAGTCTTAGTCCTTGCCCACTTTCTTCTCTTCACCCCACAACAGCTTTCATTACCCATTCCCAAAGCTCAGCTTTGTCACGTGTCCCTCAACTTCGGTTCAATTAACACTGTTATTCAGGAAATGAAGGCAAAGACTGGCGGGAGCAGGGAGAGGAAATATGGAAGAAACATCCCAAAGTTCAGAGATGAGTTATCCTCAGATAAGGAAGATGATGCCCTCGGAGACCATGACCTGGTTGTCGTCCTGCATCTTGCTCAGCGCAACCTGGATCTCTGCTGAAGAGAAGGGCTCTTCTCTGTCCTGGTTGATGGATTCTGTGAGGCGATTCATGCCCACCGACTGTGCGTGAGCTTCCCGGAACACATCCAAGAGGGCCACCTTGAATTCCTTCAACCTGTCCAAGTCAGGAGAAGATGGATAAAGGAGAAGTATACAAACCGAAAAGCTCTCAGGCAAGATCTATGTAAGTGTTAATACAGTATAGGTATCCCCAACAGTCAATTTTAGAGCTTCCTGCACATTGAGAAATAATACCATTTTAAAAACCACCTTTCTACTCACCTGGATTCACTCAATTCCACCTTCTGGGACTCCTTGGTCTCCTGTGAGTCTGCTGTCTTTGGAGTGTGTACTTCAGAGGATAAATGGTTGCAGATAATGGGAAGACAACATGGTGAAGCCATTTCCATTTCCAAAGACACCAGGAAAGTAATCTCCACTCCCCACACCTCACTGAGCCTACAGAACACCCACTTCCTAGGGTTCTTCTGGAACCAGTCAGGGTAGAGAAAATGAGTCGGGCAAGAGACCCGCAACATACGTTATCTGGGATGCTTATGCCAGGCTTGGCAAAGAGCACAGTTCCTCAGGAAGGAAGCAGCAACTGAGCAAAGCCCAGTTTCCAAAGTTTTGACTGGGTTTCCCGAGGTTCTCTTGGGACAAACCTCTTGGACACAGGGCCCTGAGCAGGACACCAAATGGCAATGCACCAGAAAATGTAGTACACAGAGCAACTAAAGTTAGCAGTCAAAGGAACCACCTCTTTATCAATAGGAGACAGTCACTCACCTTGAGGCATTTCCTCCTCTGTGTCACTGAAGTCATAGGGGTCATAGGAGCCCCCATCCTTGGCATCAGTGTGACGAGTCCTCCTCCTAAAATACCCATAGCAGTTAAGAGAAAGGCTTTGGAGAAACCCATCCTGGGCCTCTGACCAGAGAAAAAGAACTAGGACAATCTACAATCAAAATGCTAGGCCCAGGCCTATATAAACTGTTACTTTTTCTTGAAAGAGACCAAAAGTCTCTGGACTAGAACACAGACAGGCCCTGCTTCCCAATGCTCTTTTTCTCTATCAGCCACCTTAGACATTCAATCACAGGCATGAATACCATGAGGAAAGGATTCTGAAAAATAATACACTCAAAAACCTGTTTGAGTCAGTGTGCTCCTGCTACTTAGCATTTCTTTAGCAGGAAAGAGGTCAAAAGCATCCTACCAGGGGCGCCTGAGGGGCACAGGTGCTTAGGCATCCGACTCTTAGTTTCTGCTCAGGCCCTGATCTCAGGGTTAGGGGATCAAGCCCTGCTTCAGGCTCCATGCTCAGCACAGAAGTCTACTAAAGTTTCTCCCTCTGCCCTCACCCCCCTACCCCGCCATGCGCGCACCCTACAGATCTAGGCACCTTTTCCCAACAATAACTTGATGTCAACCAGCAGTACTGATTCACCTCCCTCCCCTCCCCCAACTTATGTCTTTGTCTCCTTTCTCTTCGCTCCGCCTTACCTCTTACTCTTCTGCTCTTGGTCCTCCTGGCTTTTCTCCTCTTCATCCTCTGTCTCTGATTCACCCTCATTTCGCTTCTTTCGTTTCTTCTCCTTCTCTAGAACCTAAGACCAAGCCAAGCATGGGTGGGTGGGAAGGGTCACTGACGCTGGGAAACTGAATGAAAAATTCTCAGTAAGAGTCCCTTCTACACCATCAGCAGAAATAAGATGAAAGAGCGAGCCTCTTTCATCCCTGAGTCCAGAACCAGGGGCAGAGGAATAGGCTGCTGCCTATCTTTAAAAATGCTGAGAGGTGGGGCGCCTGGCTGGCTCAGTCGGTTAAGCGTCCAACTCTTGGTGTCAGCTCAGGTCATGATCTCAGGGTCATAGGACTAAGCCCCGTATCGGGCTCCTTGTTCAGCAGGGAGTCTGCTTGAGATTCTCTCTCCCTGTCCCTCTGCCCCTCCTCCTGGGCTCTCTCTAAAATAAATAAGTCTTTAAAAAAAAGTGCTGAGAGGTATGTTCAATTCCTTTGACATAGTAGATACTTAATGAGTATTTAAGGAACAAAGAAGTGAATGAAAAAAAAGCCCAGCCCATAACGGTTAAGTGGAAAACAATCCATTTCTTTATAGATCAGGTGGTTAATTTAAATTTAAGACAACTCCCACCCTAGCAAAAAGAGTAAGCCAGGAAAAGCCTATCAGACCCACAACTAAACCCCAGAGGGCTACAGTTCACTAAACTGGAGAGGGGGTGGGCAACAAGGAAAAGACAGTGAAGGCTTCAAGGCCTGGTGTCTAAAATGAAAGAAACACAATGTTACAAGCAGAAGCAAAAGCAGAAACAGAATGACAGGCCCAAATTTGAGAGTTCAACTTTTGATGTGAGTTTTTGAGATGCCAATGGGATACCTGAAGAGACTGGCAAAAGAAAAGGTACAGAGGGAAGAGGAAGATCACCCAGGTTAATCCTTTGGAAACATCTACTTTTTTAAGAGACAAAGGAAGTATGAATAGGCAGAGAAGCAGTCGATTGATGATGCAGCACATCAATGAAACCAGAATCTCTGGGGCCTCTGGTAGCTCTGGCATCAGTATTTTAAAGCTTCCCAGCTAGATGCTGCTTTCCACTGATGACCTAAATGCAGGTGTCACCATGAAGGGCTGGGCAGCCCAAGCACCAACATTTACTCAGAAGGAGCTCTCAGGCCCAAGCATGTGGACCCTCACCTTCTTGAAGTAAGCGTACTGGACCAACTCCACAGCTACCTCTGCATCCTGCAAGTCCACAGTCTTGCTCATGCGGGCCTTGGCATGGGCTGTGGCCAATCGAATCAGAGTCTCCAGTGTCCGGGCTGTAACTGGTGATGTCTGGGGAAGAAAACAAGGGAGGATTACTTGTCCAGAATTCCTTAGGCTTGCCTATCATTCCCACTGTACAGAAAAGGATAAAGATACTACTGGAATGACTCTAGGAAGTAAAAGCAAAGGATTCAGAGCTCTGTATTCTGTATAAACACCACATAAAATTCACAAAAATAAAAACAGCCAAGAAAATATGAGTGTTGAGGTTCGAGAAAAGGGTAGGTGAACAAGGAAGAAGAAAATGAGGCATCTTACAGCTGGAAAGAAAAAAGGCTAGAAAGACTACAATAGTGAAGGAGGAAAAATAATCCTTACTGCCAATCTGCAATGCTCCAGTAACTTTGCTTTTCTATCAACTGCATTGTTTAACACTCTCGATAACTTCTCCAAATTTTATAGATGAGGAAATAGGACTCAGCGTTTCAAGTAACTTGGGCAAGGTCACACTAAAGGAGGGGTGTGAAAGAGGTCATCTGAGGACAAATTTTTAAAGTTGGATAAATTCAAGTCCAGAGGATGAAGAGAATTCTGGCATGTTCTCATCCAGTGGTTCTCATGGGGGTGGGTGCATACCAAACTGGTGTGCTTCCATCTTTTTTAAATGCTATTGGCTGAATGGCATCTCTGACCTAATGAATCAGAATGTCTATGTTTAGGACTGGCCATGTATTCTTTTTAAGTTTCAGGTGATTATGATGTGCCCACCTAGTTAAGCATCCCTGACATTATCCAACCTTCTCATTTTATGGATAAAAAAAACTGTGAGCTGAGATGTGAAGAGATCTGTGCAAGGCCCAAAAATTAGCTGAAGACCTGGGATCAGAACAGAGGGCTAGTTCTTTCTGTCACACCCCCACATCTCCCATTGTATGATCCTTGATCTGGTCACTTCTACTTTCAAGTTTCCCAAATTATCATGGGATGGGGTATTATTTATAGCCCATGGAATGGTATAAACAATACCCCATCCCACGTTCAAAAACAAATATATTCACTTTTAAATAAATTCACCAAATCTTTTAATGATTTAAAAGGTACCAGAGTGTGGCAGCTACACACTCCATTATAAGCTCCAATTCCTGGATAACCTAAAAAGCAAGTGAAATCCTAGCTTGCATTAGCAGAACTACAGAATCCAAATTGAGAGATTTATAAGACCCACTAAGACCACAACTAAACCAGTGTTTTGTTCAATGAGAAGGCTTCTGACACACTGGAACATTTTCATGTGGTGAGGGAAACAATTAAAAAGAAAAGGGGCTGCTTAATCTGAAGAAGACAAGTCATACACAATCCCCAGAAAACAAATTAAGCCCCATGGGTTTAAGTCATGGGGAAGCAAGTTTAAATAGAAGAATATTCTAACATTTCAATGCAGTGATGTGCCGGGCATGCTGCCACTGAAGATGTCAAGGAAGGCTTAGCAGAAATTCCAGAAGATGGAATGACTGCCTGGGTGTGAGGCTGGAATAGGTGACCTGGGATCATGTCTAAATCCAAGAGTCTATGTCTATAGCACGTAACAACGGTCTTGGACTTGGGTCTTTCTGCCATGAAATCCTGTATGAACTCTACTGCCCCAAAGAGTTTAGATAAATTCACAGGCAGATTTCTAGAAATGGCTTTGGATAACCATGATGGTTATCCAACTAATCATTTGTCAAAGTCCAGCTCAAATACCATACTCTCTTCCCTCAAATTCATACCCCTTCTATAAAGTCTAAAGGAAAAACTAATAGCTTCTTCATCTATATTCACTCCAACCATCTTTCACATTCATTTCCTTTTAGGTACCACACTGTGGTAGATATTTATAAACAGGCATATATGATCTTTCCATCTACCTTCCTGCCTCCTAAGTTCCAGATCTGAGTTCTCTGAGGATAGCTCTTCCTATTTTAACCCTGCATGCAAGAACAGACACCAGTTCAGTTCCCAAAAGTGGCTCCTTATGTTTGCTGAATGAATCACAGCTTCTGGAAGCCAATGTCCTCTGAACTAATGAGATAAAGGTGTTCTCACTTCGTTTTCCTTTGCAGAAGGAAATGATTAGAATTGGAGAACAGGAAGCCCTTCAGACCAGAAAGTAAAAGGGGAGGAATCACTAAGTTGAAATGCTTCCAGAGCTCCCAGATAACAGGGACTCCCCAGCCTTCTACTTCAGGAATTCCCAGGTCCATCTTCCCTGTGGGGACTCACCCTGGCAGTGTCCGAGCTCATGCTGTCTTGGCTGCGCAGGCGTGAGTACTCTTCTGCAATGTAGGCGGCTGAGTCCTGAGTTAGGATGGGCTTGATGATTTTGGCCACGTGGATGTACTTCCTCATGAACGCTGCACTCACCATCTTCTCCCTGCGGGCACACACAGTGATTTCTTCTTCTTTGCCACACCTCGACACCTGACTGGGCTGGGGGCTTGGCCTCTCCTCAGAGAAGTCAAGGTCAAGTGGCAGAGATACAATCTAGAATACGTTATCAGAAATCCCACTTATATAGAATGTGTACGAGACCCTTTCATGTATGTCAATTGAATCAGAATGTAGCTATTACTTAGGTATTTGTCAGGTAAAAATTTAGGTATTATTTGCCCTATTTAATAGGTTAAAAACTACAGCTCAGAGGAGACTTAAATTCAGTGTTCTGCCTCTAAATTCCATGTTCTTAAACAACAGGTTTGAATCTATATGCTTCCTACTGCACCACAGCCCTAAATACAGGTATAAGATCTCGTATTTTGTGCTTTGAACACTTGAACCCTAGTCTCCTTTATCCAAATCCACCTGCACAGCACCCAGGGCTTGCCATCTACTGTCCCTTCAACAGTAGCTTGTCACAAATGGCTAAAGGACTTGTGCAGTACTTCACGTACGAGGATAACATAACATACCCACCATCAGTTGAGCATGTTGTCAAAGCCTTCCTTTTAGAAGATTAGAACCTAAACCCATTCGCCACAAACACTTACAAGGCAACTGGCCAGGAAAAGAAGTATCTAAGTGTGGGATCCAGAAAAGAAAACAGGGCCACATGGCTACGAATCCAAGCATGATCTTGCCTGGGCAGCACATAAAAATATGCTAATATGACAGAAATCTCAGGTTCCTTCAAGGGAGAAGTATGAAGAATGCTCACTTTTTCTTCTTGGTCCCATGCAGAAGGTTGTCATGCTTCTCATAAATCTGGGTGTCCTGCTGGTCTTCCTGGTTAAAATTGGGATCGTCTGTGGCCAGGATATCCACGGCACTACCCAAAGGCATAGCTGGAAAACCCAAGTTGGGAGAAAGGAGAGTAAGAAATTGCTTCTTCTGAAGAGATAAAATACTAATAAAGCAAAGACACATAGACACGTGGAGCCCACAAATAAGAAAGGTGGAACTACCTAGCTCCCAGAAGATGCTCAAAGGTGTTCCTAGACCCAGAAATGGAAAAAAGACACACCTTAGGATAACTCCCAGAGAGCAAGAAGGGAGTGGTCACGAAGGCAAGGCACCTTCAACATCAACCCAGAAACGGAAACACCCACCACGACCTGGGCCAGGTCTGAGATAACCGCATCTGTTTAGGTCCCCCTCCATTAATCAGTCTGACTCTTCCCGTGGCCTCACCATCGCCATCCTGTTCCCCGGGGGCCCTGTAACGGTGCATCCTAAGGACATGGTCTGAGATCTCCCGATCCTGCTCAGGGTCCATCTGATCCAACATGATGAAGAGTAAGTCAAACCGGGATAGCAGTGAGTCCTGCAGCCCAATGTTCTCCATGGGGGTCTTATACTGATCATACTGTGCAACGGAAGGAAAAAGGAAAGTGGAGGCGACATCAATGGGAAAAAAGGACAAGGAGGCTATTTAAAGCTATTAAAATACTTACTTCAGTTTGTCTACCTGCAACCCTTCTCTCACTGAAGCTTCGAGAGACCTGAGCGAACTCAGAGCCCCACCTCCTAGCTGAGGTGCCTCTAATAAGCTTATCGTAGGTCTCGAAACCAGCATCCTCCTTCCCAAGCTTTATTCTGCCCCTGCCATTCCCAGGGCAGGACCAACCCTGAAAGATGACTCCTCCCCTGCCTGTTATTGACAAGGGGGCTAAGCCAAAAACACTTGGAAACTTTGGAGTCCCTTACTCAGAAGGTAATGAGTAAAATCGCAATGAAAATGGTCAATAATCTATAAATCATAAAGTCTTAAGGATCAAGGGAGATCTTCCCTGGGACTCAAGAACCTCTATACTTTTTTATCTTTCAATTCTGGGCCTATGAGGCTACCCACCCGCAGACACTTCACAGTCAGAGGGTCTAACATCCTTGTGGGTAACATTAATAATGATTCTGACCACGTTCCCATTTCAGGACCTGCCATTTTCTCCCTACATTTCCCAATATAATTCTTCAAGATGACATAAACATATGTTACCATTAATCTAAAAACCAAGGATCTCAACCCAAGCTATGCATTATCACCAACTATGGAGCCTTTCTAAACCATAGTTACCAAAAGCCCCAACCCAAAAACTTGAATTCAGAAACCCTGGACTGGGGACCAGGCACCTGCATGTTTAAAAACCTCCACGAAAACAGGTAACCCCATACACTGTGGAATTGTAAATTGCCAGAGCACAGTATGGGCTCTGGGTTCAAATCCTGACTCTGCCATTTTCTAGTTTGTGATTCTTGAGTAACTTACTTAATTTTTTATGCCTCCATTTTCTCACCTGTAAGATAAGGATAATAACTACCTATCTACAAGGTTATCGTGAGGATAAAAGCAAATTACTTGTAAGTCTTAATTAATAGTATTATTATGGTACAAACTTTAAAGAGGGCAATTTGGCAATCTCTACCAAAATGAAAATGCATATAACTCTTTAATCCACTGATTCTGTTACTAGGTATTTATCATACAGATATCTGTAACAAAATACATATAAAGGGATATTCACTGCAACTTCATTTCATAATAGCAAGGGGGAAAAGGGAAAATGCCAAATGCCCATCAAATAGAGACTAAACAAATTACTATAAATCCATACAATGGAATATAAGACAGCTGCCCAAAAAAAAGAAAGAAAAAATAAAGGCAAAATTGGGCAAACCCCAAGCTGAATAAATATAAAAGATACACCTTAGCACATCATCATCATAGTGAAACACAAAGATAAACAGACACATTTGGTAACAAGGAGCCAGTATGGTTGTTGGTATACACTTAAGTTTTTGTTTCCCCACTCAAGAGTTGTTAGTGGTTATCTCTTGGAGAAGGGATAGGAGAGCAAAGGAAGGCTTTTAATGTCCATACTGCACTCTCTGTTCTGTTTATACATCTAACCATCTGCATATGGTACTTTTGTTGTAATGGCAATACAGGTTACTGGGTTGTGAGAGTGCAGGTCACTTTTGTTTTCTTCTTTGTATTTTTAAAGTTATTTTAAATAAATAACTTTCCAGGGGATTCTGATGTGGATAAAAAAGTGACGAACCACTGCCCTAAATCAAGGACAACAGCAAAATGAGGGATGAGCTTAACTTAATCTTTGGCCTATTACTCCTCCGGGACACCAAGAATCAACTTCATGGCCCAGCTACTCAGCAAAACCAAAGGTGAGGACAACGGTAAAGTGCTGATTCCACTCACCCTGCCATAGACGGGGTTGGCAGCTGCCAAAACACTGCAGCGGGCATTCAGCCGAGCATGGATGCCAGCCTTGGCGATGGTGACTCGACCCTGCTCCATCACTTCGTGGATGGCCGTGCGGTCCATATCGGACATCTTGTCAAATTCATCGATGCAAACCACACCTCGGTCAGCAAGGACCATGGCCCCTGCTTCCAGCCGGCGCTCCCCTAGGAAATGAGGAGGTAAAGATACGTTTTACTATCCAGGTTGTAGAAGACAAGGGGAGAGATTTCAATCTCCTTCCTAAGCACTCAATGTTGCTCATGAGAATATAATGAGGAGCAGTCAGTTCCTAGAGACTTAGAGAAAAACCCTCGTGGGTCAACCTTTTTAGCTCCAATCTGAATGATCCCAAAGTAGCCAGCCTCCAACAAACTTCTTTCATCAATTCTCTTATCTTCATCCTCAAGTGATTCCCCAACTAGATCTCTGCTCTCTTTTCACTAGTCTTCAAATCCCTTTCTCTAATTTATAAAATAGCGCAATCTTCATTTTTATTTCCCTTCCAATTTGCAAAGGTTTCTCCTTCAAAAACTGTCTTCTAGGAGACATTCTTATCCATAGAGGGCCACCCAAAGACTTAAATAATTCACCCCCTATTGCCAGAGATACTCAGTCTTCTACAGCCTGGCTCAAACTAACCTTTCTAGTGTATCTTCCCAATACAAGCTTCCCGAGAGCAAACTCAAGGAAACTATGCTTGATCTCACTGTGGGACCTTTGCCAAAGACCCTTACACCCTTACCGGTTTCCTGGTCTGTAGTGACAGCAGCCGTCAGACCCACTCCAGAGGAGCCCCGGCCAGTGGTGGGGATAGCCCGGGGAGCAGTGCACAGAACATAGCGTAGAAGCTGAGACTTGGCAACCGACGGGTCCCCTGTAATTGGGTGGGGCAGTGGTGACTTGCTAGGAAACTCCTCCCCCCGCCCGAGCAAGTTCTACTTTTCTAGTACAGCTCTTGGCGTAACAGAAATTTACAGTAACTGGTTGTAAATAATATTCCTTTCACTTGTAATGGCAAGTTACAGGAAGAATATATTTTAGACATTATAAATCAGGAAATACAAAAATGAGAATAATAAGGAGAGATTTTTAGTCTTTTGCCCTTTGATGGAAATGAAATACACCATGTAGAGAATACACAATCTTACAGATTATAGATTCCCACAAGCACACTCCACAAGGGAAGACCAAGAATCTGATCCCCAGTGTCATACCGATCAGGAGAATATTGATGTCCCCACGGATGTGGCTGCCATTTTCAAGTTCTCGTTCCACCCCTCCCAAGAGCAAGCAGAGAATTGCCTTCTTAACATAGTCGTGCCCATGGATGCTAGGGGCCAATGACCTGGCCAGCTGGTCAAAGATATCCTACAGGAGGAATAACCAAAGGTGTGAAAAGCCTAGTGAGATTCAGTGGGGTTTTGCTGAGCTCTGCTTTATACTTTAGCTTATAAAAATGCTTGAAGAACTCCACAAGTGTAGACACTGTTTCTAACTGTACACTGAACAGATCATTGTCAGAACAGATAAAGAGAAAGCCTGTATTCCAAAACCTGCTTAGAGGTTTAATATTTAAGAAAAAAGTATTTCCAGGTTCAAAACATTTTAGGTTTTTTTTTTTTTTTTTTTTTTTAAAGATTTTTTTTATTTATTTATTTGAGAGAGAATGAGAGAGCAAGCACATGAGAGGGGGGAGGGTCAGAGGGAGAAGCAGACTCCCTGCCGAGCAGGGAGCCCGATGCGGGACTCGATCCAGGGACTCCAGGATCATGACCTGAGCCAAAGGCAGTCGTTTAACCAACTGAGCCACCCAGGCGCCCCAAAACATTTTAGGTTTAATAAGAATATATAATGCGATTCCAGTAACCTTTTGTTTTGATTTGGCTTGGTTTGTTTCTTCAGTAACCTTAATCACACAGGCATACACACATGACCCTTAAACAATGCAGAAGTTAGGGGTGCCAAACCCCCATGCAGTCCAAAATCTACATGTAACTTTTGATCCCCTCAAAACTTTACTAATGTCCCACTGCTGACCTCACCTCACCAATAACATAAAAACAGTCAATTAACACATTTTTGTGTTTGATATGTACTATATGCTGTATTCTTAAAATAAGTAAGCTATAGAAAGGAAAATGTCATTAAGAAAATCATAAGGAAGAGAAACACATTTATAGTACCATACTGTATTTATCAGAAAAAAACCCACAGGCAAGCAAACCCACACAGCTCAAACTTGTGTTGTTCAAGGGTCAACTGTATTTTCTTCAATTCTACCTGTGGACATTTTGTCTTTAAAAAGAAAAACAAACTAGAGAACTAAAACAAAAATAACCTATCTTAAACTTAAGTAACGCATCACTACTGTCTTCCATATGGACTTATTGGTACATTGATATTCTCTTATTCTAGTACTTGTATTAGGTTCACTTAGCAGCCCAGCAGGTAACAAAACAGAAATATTAAACAGCAAAAACACCCTTTTACTTGCTGACTGGGTCAAATTAAAAGCTAACACCACATCCTTTAGAGAAAAAACCTTGACCCTCCTCCTGATCCAGTACAAAGATGAAAGGTGGTCCATGCAAAACACAACCCTAACAAATCCATCCCCACCCTCAAATCCCTGAAAGATGCTCAGACCTTAGAACGAGTTTTACTGAACTTCTTGATCTTGGCTATATCCTCAGCAGAGAATGAAGGCTGAACATCCTTGCTCATTTGCTTCACATTACAGGCAATCAGGATAGTCCTGGGACAAAGAGGGGAATAAGAAGAAGCCTGCGGTTTTCAATTTCTAACATCAGAGCCAACAGCAAATCGGAAAACAATAAAGAGAAAAAAGACAAGTTGTTCTGAATTCAACAACTAATACTCTTAGTCTGCGACACAAATATGCTGATGACTCTTCACCTCAGGAATTTATCCTCTGCTGTCCCACAGATCTTCCTTCAGACAGAAGTGTGGATGAGAAGGAGGTGGGAATACATGAGAAACTCATGTAAGCCAAGAGGCTATAATCATGTTACCGGTAACTCCCACTTTTAGCATAAGATAGTACTACCAGTTTTATCTGATGGAAAAGATGTATCCCATCTCCCAGGCAGCTAGACCTGTCTGATGTATGCTCCAGAATATGGCAAACTGGAGCAAGAATACTACCAGAAATGCAAGCTGCCAGCAGCATGCCAAATACCTCACAACTGCCCCTTTACCTGAAGGTCCCTGAGGTGTAGCCTCCCTTCTTTCCAGGAAGGCAACGGTAGGTCCCCACCACCTGGACTCGGTCACCAGGCTTCACTTTATCTACCAAGTCATCATCCAGAATGACGTCCACAGAGCGGGGAAGTTGACCAGCTGGGGCCTTCTCCGGCATCTCCTGGATAGTGACGGTCTGGTGGTCCTTGTAGACAGAAAGGCCATATTCGGTCTCGAGGGGATTGTTTTCCTCGTCCTGAAAAAGACACACAGAGAAGCACTGCTATCTCATCCCGGTGTTAGAAATGCCACACTCATTTTTTGTAGGAAACAAATATAATTTGGAAATGACCTCATGAGATTTTAGTATCTAGGAACAAAAAAAGCCAAATGTCTTCTCCAATTTTTTCCATTCCCATCTGTTCTAGTAACAAATCATCTAATGGAAGGGACAACTATAGTCTGAGGGAACCATGGCTATATTAACATCTAAATTAAGATTCTTATTTCCCCTGTACTATGACATAATATTTCCACTCCTAGGTAATACCCGACAGAAACATTCTTCCAAAGCCACATATTACAATGTTCACAGCAGCATTATTCCCAATAGCCAAAAACTAGAAAATATCCAAATGCTATCAATAGAATGGTTGAATAAATGTGGTATATCAACCCAAATGAACACTATACAGCAATGAAAATGTATGAAATACATCTATACACAACATGGATGAATCTCAAAACATCTGTTGAACAAAGGAAGCCCAACACAGGAGTATTTAGATAAAATATAAAAACCAGGCAAGAGGGGGGCGGAGCAAGATGGCGGAGGAGTAGGAGACCTGGATTTCATCTCCTCTCAAGAATTCAGCTGGATAGGGATCAAACCATTCTGAACACCTACGAACTCAACAGGAGATCGAAGAAAAGAAGAGCAACAACTCTCTGAACAGAAAAGCGACCACTTTCTGGAAGGTAGGACTAGCGGAGAAGTGAATCCGAGGCGATATTCGGGAGGATAGACGGCGGGGGGGGGGGCCCACGGCCGCTTCTGGCAAGTCATAGAGCTGCGGAGCACAAAATCGGAACTTTTAGAAGTCGGCTCCGCTGAGGGACGTCACTCCGGTGGCTAAGCGGGGGGTGGAACCCTCGCGGGACAGTGTGGTCTCAGGACCCTCGGGGTCACAGAAAGTCCGGGGGTGCCTAAGTGCGGCAGAGCTCCCAGGTATCGGAGCGGGGAAGCCGGCTGCAGAGACGGAGCCCAGGCGTGGGCTCTCAGCTTGGGGTTGCCATAAACCGTGATCCGCGGCACAGTCGGGCCACTGCTCCTCCAGCAGGGACCCAACAAGCGGCAGATCCAGGGAGACTCACCTTCCTCCCCCAGGAGGAGCGGCGCGGGAGCGCACCGCAGGGATCTGCTGGGTTTGGAGACTCCACACGGGGTCGGGTGCCAGAGATAGAAACGCGCGGTCACAGGCCGGGTGAGCACGGAGTGCGGCCGGAGACCGGGGAGACGGGAGTGACTGACTGCTTTTCTCTAGGGGCTCACTGATGAGCAGGGCCCCGAGTTCTCGGCTCCTCTGAGGCGGAGATTGGGAGGCCGCCATTGCACTCTCCGCCTCCAAAGCTGTACCGAAAGCTTGCAGGGAACAAAAGCTCCGGAGAGCAAACACGAGCAGATTACTTAGTCTGGACTGGGCAAGGGCGGGGCAATTCCGCCTCCGGCAAAGACTTTTGGAAACCACGGCAACAGGCCCCTCCCCTAGAAGATCAGCAAGAACAGCCAGCCAAGACCAAGTTTACCGATCAATGAGAACCGCAGAACTCCAGCGCTAGGAGAATACTGCACATAGAATTCATGGCTTTTTTTACCATGATTCTTTAGTCTTTCAAAGTTAATTTTTTTTGTAACTTTTTTTTTTTTGAATTTTTCTTTTTCCCTTTTTCAACCAACATCTTATCAATCCCTTTTTTAAAAAAACATTTTTATTTTTCATTTTTAGAGTCATATTCTATCCCTTCATAGTAGTTACCCGTATTTTTGGCATATATATATAAGTTGTTCTCTCTTTAAAATTTTGAGATAGTTTCTTCTAACAGATCAAAATATACCCTAAATCTCTAGTGTATGGTTTTTTTCTACTCCCCTGCCTGATCACATTCTCTCCCTTTTTTTTTCTTAAATCCTCTTCTTTCTTTTTTCAAACAACTTCTTATCAATTCCTTTTATAAAATTTTTTATAATTTCCATCTTTACAGTCATATTCCATCCCTTCATCATATCAACCCTTATTTTTGTACATGTATAAGTTTTTCTTTCTTTAAAATTTTGGGAGGCACTTTCTTCTAACAGATCAAAATACACCCAAAATCCAGTGTGTGGCACTGATCTATATACCAGCCTGATCATATTTGATCACATTCTGTTTTTTTTGTTTTGTTTTGTTCTGTTTTTGTTTTTATCTTTATCTTTTTCTTTTTTTTTTCTTTTTCTTTTTTCTCTCTTTCCCTTTCTTTTCCCACTGCTTCAGGTCTTTTCTGATTTGTTTAGAGTATATTTTCTGGGAACGTTGTTACCCAGTTAGCATTTTGTTCTCTCATTAATCTATTCTCCTCTGCACAAAATGACAAGACGGAAAAAATCACCTCAACAAAAAGAACAAGAGGTAGTACCGACTGCCAGGGACCTACTCAATACGGACATTAGTACAATGCGGATCTAGAGTTCAGAATCATCACTTTAAAGATACTAGCTGGGCTTGAAAAAAGCATGGAAGTTATTAGAGAAACCCTTTCTGGAGAAGTAAAAGAACTAAAATCTAACCAAGTAGAAATCAAAAAGGCTATTAATGAGGTGCAATCAAATATGGGGGCGCTAACTGCTAGGATAAATGAGGCAGAAGAAAGAATCAGTGAGATAGAAGACCAAATGATGGAAAATAAAGAAGCTGAGAAAAAGAGAGATAAACAACTATAAACAACTACTGGATCACTAGGGCAGAATTCGAGAGATAAGCGATACCATAAGACGAAACAACATTAGAATAATTGGGATCCCAGAAGAAGAAAGAGAGAGAGGGGCAGAAGGTATACTGGAGCAAATTATAGCAGAGAACTTCCCTAATTTGGATATTGGAGCAAATTATAGCAGAGAACTTCCCTAATTTGGGGAAGGAAACAGGCATCAAAATCCAGGAAGCACAGAGAACCCCTCTCAAAATCAATAAAAATAGGTCAACACCCTGACATCTAATAGTAAAACTTACAAGTCTCAGAGACAAAGAGAAAATCCTGAAAGCAGCTTGGGAGAAGAGATATGTAACCTACAATGGTAGAAACATTAGATTGGCAACAGACCTATCCACAGAGACCTGGCAGGCCAGAAAGGACTGGCAGGATATATTCAGAGCACTAAATGAGAAAAATATGCAGGCAAGAATACTATATCCAGCTAGGCTGTCATTGAAAATAGAAGGAGAGATAAAAAGCTTCCAGGACAAACAAAAACTAAAGGAATTTGCAAACACGAAACCAGCCCTACAAGAAATCTTGAAAGGGGTCCTCTAAGCAAAGAGAGAGCCTAAAAGCAACATAGACCAGAAAGGAACACAGACAATATACAGTAACAGTCACCTTACAGGCAATACAATGGCACTAAATTCATATCTTTCAATAGTTACCCTGAATGTAAATGGGCTAAATGCCCCAATCAAAAGACACAGGCTATCAGATTGAGTTAAAAAACAAGACCCATCGATATGCTATCTGCAAGAGACTCATTTTAGACCCAAAGACACCCCCAGATTGAAAGTGAGGGGGTGGAAATCCATTTACCATGCTAATGGACACCAAAAGAAAGCTGGGGTGGCAATCCTTATATCAGACAAATTAGATTTTAAACCAAAGACTGTAATAAGAGATGAGGAAGGACACTATATCCTACTTAAAGGGTCTATCCAACAAGAAGATCTAACAACTGTAAATATCTATGCCCCTAACATGGGAGCAGCCAATTATATAAGGCAATTAATAACAAAAGCAAAGAAACACATTGACAACAATACAATAATAGTGGGGGACTTTAACACCCCCCTCACTGAAATGGACAGATCGTCTAAGCAAAAGATCAACAAGGAAATAAAGACTTTAAATGACACACTGGATTAAATGGACTTCACAGACATATTCAGAACATTCCATCCCAAAGCAATGGAATACACATTCTTCTCTAGTGCCCATGGAACATTCTCCAGAATCGATCACATCCTAGGTCATAAATCAGGTCTCAACCGGTACCAAGAGATTGGGATCATTCCCTGCCTATTTTCAGACCACAATGCTTTGAAGCTAGAATTCAATCACAAGAGGAAAGTCGGAAAGAACTCAAATACATGGAGGCTAAAGAGCATCCTACTAAAGAATGAATGGGTCAACCAGGAAATTAAAGAAGAATTAAAAAAATTCATGGAAACCAATGAAAATGAAAACACAACTATTCAAAATCTTTGGGATGCAGCAAAGGCAGTCCTAAGAGGAAAGTATATAGCAATACAAGCCTTTCTCAAGAAACAAGAAAGGTCTCAAGTACACAACCTAACCCTACACCTAAAGGAGCTGGAGAAAGAACAGCAAATAAAGCCTAAACCCAGCAGGAGAAGAGAAATAATAAAGATCAGAGCAGAAATCAATGAAATAGAAACTAAAAGAACAGTAGAACAGATCAACGAAACTAGGAGCTGGTTCTTTGAAAGAATTAACAAGATTGATAAACCCCTGGCCAGACTTATCAAAAAGAAAAGAGAAATGACCCAAATCAACAAAATCATGAATGAAAGAGGAGAGATCACAACCAACACCAAAGAAATACAAACAGTTATAAGAACATATTATGAGCAACTCTATGCCAGCAAATTAGATAACCTGGAAGAAATGGATGCATTCCTAGAGATATATCAACTACCAAAACTGAACCAGGAAGAAATAGAAAACCTGAACAGACCTATAACCACTAAGGAAATTGAAGCAGTCATCAAAAATCTCCCAAAACACAAAAGCCCAGGGCCAGATGGCTTCCCAGGGGAATTCTACCAAACATTTAAAGAAGAATTAATACCTATTCTTCTGAAACTGTTCCAAAAAATAGAAATGGAAGGAAAACTTCCAAACTCATTTTATGAGGCCACCATTACCTTGATCCCAAAACCAGACAAAGACTCCATCAAAAAGGAGAATTACAGACCAATATCCCTGATGAACATGGATGCAAAAATTCTCACCAAAATACTAGCCAATAGGATCCAACAGTACATTAAAAGGATCATTCACCATGACCAAGTGGGATTTATCCCTGGGCTGCAAGGTTGGTTCAACATCCGCAAATCAATCAACGTGATACAATACATTAACAAAAGAAAGAACAAGAATCATATGATCCTCTCAATACATGCAGAAAAAGCATCTGACAAAGTACAGCATCCTTTCTTGATCAAAACTCCTCAGAGTATAGGGATAGAGGGTACATACCTCAATATCATAAAAGCCATCTATGAAAAACCTACAGTGAATATCATTCTAAATGGGGAAAAACTGAGAGCTTTCCCCCTAAGGTCAGGAACGCGGCAAGGATGTCCACTATCACCACTGCTATTCAACATAGTATTAGAAGTCCTAGCCACAGCAATCAGACAACAAAAAGAAATAAAAGGCATCCAAATCGGCAAAGAAGAAGTCAAACTCTCACTCTTTGCAGATGATATGATACTCTATGTGGAAAACCCAAAAGACTCCACCCCAAAACTTCTAGAACTCATACAGGAATTCAGTAAAGTGGCAGGATATAAAATCAATGCACAGAAGTCAGTGGCATTCCTATACACCAACAACAAGACAGAAGGAAGAGAAAATAAGGAGTTGATCCCATTTACAATTGCACCCAAAACCATAAGATACCTAGGAATAAATCTAACCAAAGAGGCAAAGGATCTGTACTCAGAAAACTATAAAATACTCATGAAAGAAATTGAGGAAGACACAAAGAAATGGAAAAACGTTCCATGCTCACGGATTGGAAGAACAAATATTGTGAAGATGTCAATCCTACCTAGAGCAATCTACACATTCAATACAAACCCCATCAAAATACCATCCACTTTTTTCAAAGAAATGGAACAAATAATCCTAAAATTTGTATGGAACCAGAAAAGACCCCGAATAGCCAGAGGAATGTTGAAAAAGAAAAGCAAAGCTGACGGCATCACAATTCCGGACTTCCAGCTCTACTACAAAGCTGTCATCATCAAGACAGTATGGTACTGGCACAAAAACAGACACATAGATCAATGGAACAGAATAGAGAGCCCAGAAATGGACCCTCTACTCTGTGGTCAACTAATCTTTGACAAAGCAGGAAAGAATGTCCAATGGAAAAAAGACAGTCTCTTCAACAAATGGTGTCGGGAAAATTGGATAGCCACATGCAGAAGAATGAAACTGGACCATTTCCTTACACCACACACAAAAATAGACTCCAAATGGTTGAAAGACCTCAATGTGAGACAGGAGTCCATCAAAATCCTAAAAGAGAACACGGGCAGCAACCTCTTCAACCTCAGCCGCAGCAACTTCTTCCTAGAAACATCGCCAAAGGCAAGGGAAGGAAGGGCAAAAATGAACTATTGGGACTTCATCAAGATAAAAAGCTTTTGCAAAGCAAAGGAAACAGTCAACAAAACCAAAAGACAACCGACAGAATGGGAGAAGATATTTGCAAATGACATATCAGATAAAGGGCTAGTATCCAAAATCTATAAAGAACTTATCAAACTCAACACCCAAAGAACAAAGAATCCAATCAAGAAATGGGCAGAAGACATGAACAGACATTTTTCCAAAGAAGACATCCAAATGGCCAACAGACACATGAAAAAGTGCTCAATATCGCTCGGCATCAGGGAAATCCAAATCAAAACCTCAATGAGATACCACCTCACACCAGTCAGAATGACTAAAATTAACAAGTCAGGAAACGACAGATGTTGGCAGGGATGCGGAGAAAGGGGAACCCTCCTACACTGTTGGTGGGAATGCAAGCTGGTGCAGCCACTCTGGAAAACAGTATGGAGGTTCCTCAAAAAGTTGAGAATAGAGCTACGGTATGACCCAGCAATTGCACTACTGGGTATTTACCCCAAAGATACAAAAGTAGGGATCCGAAAGGGTACGTGCACCCCGATGTTTATAGCAGCAATGTCCACAATAGCCAAACTATGGAAAGAGCCAAGATGTCCATCAACAGATGAATGGATAAAGAAGTGGTATATATATATATATATATATATATATATATATAATGGAGTATTATGCAGCCATCAAAAGGAATGAGATCTTGCCATTTGCTACGACGTGCTATTTCAGGCCAGTTGCATTTTCTGCAGAAGGAACTGGAGGGTATTATGCTGAGTGAAACAAGTCAAACAGAGAAAGATATGTATCATATGATCTCACTGATATGAGGAATTCTTAATCTCAGGAAACAAACTGAGGGTTGCTGGAGTGGGGGTGGGGTGGGAGGGATGGGGTGACTGGGTGATAGACACTGGGGAGGGTATGTGCTCTGGTAAGCGCTGTGAATTGTGCAAGACTGTTTGTGCAAGACTGTTGAATCTCAGATCTGTACCTCTGAAACAAATAATGCAATATATGTTAAGAAAAAAAAAAAGAAGATAGCAGGAGGGAAGAATGAAGGGGGGGACATCGGAGGGGGAGACGAACCATGAGAGACGATGGACTCTGAAAAACAAACTGAGGGTTCTAGAGGGGAGGGGGGTGGGAGGATGGGTTAGCCTGGTGATGGGTATTGAGGAGGGCACGTTCTGCATGGAGCACTGGGTGTTATGCACAATGAATCATGGAACACTACATCTAAAACTAATGATGTAATGTATGGGGATTAACATAACAATAAAAAATTAAAAAAAAAACAGGCAAAAGTACTCTATGTTGCTAGATATCAGGATGGGGTTAACCTTGGGGAGTGTGGGCCCTCAAACACTTCTGAGTGCTAGGAAGGTTCTGTTTCCTGGTTTGGATGCTGATTTAACAGGTATTTTCAGCTTGTGAAATTTCAGTGAGCTGCATCCTTATATAAACTTTCCTGTATGTATATTAAACTTTAGTAAAAACGTTTTTAACTTTTACTTCCTTGCCATTTGAATTTTCTAAAAACACAACAGCTGCCACTTACTGAGTGCTTACTACGTACAAGGTATTGTGCTATTATTTTATGAGATTATCTCATGTAATCCATCCAAACAACTCAGTAAAGCAGGTACTTTTCACACGTAACAAATAAGGAAACCGAGGCTGGAGAGGTTCAGTAAGTTCCCCAAGTCACATAGGAAATTGCAGAGCCAGGACTTGAGGCAAGTGTTAACTCCAAAGCCATGTTCTTCAGTACCACAGTAGATGACCTCCAGGAGTCCAGTGTATTTCAGGTCTTGAGCAAAGAAGCTTGGCCCCAGTAATCAGAAGAGTACTCCCTGGGTAGTTACTGAAGACATTCTAGAAGGAGGGATCTTACTGAAGAGAGCAGGGTGACTTAGAAAATGCAACTGGCCTGAAAGTAAAAGGACTTGGGTCCTAGTCCTTAGGGTCATCATTAAGGACTGGACCATGTGCAAGTCACTTTTTTTTTTTTTTAAAAAAGATTTTACTTATTCATTTGAGACACAGAGATACAGAGAGAGAGAGAGAGAGAGCGCATGAGTGGGGGGAAAGGCAGAGGGAGAGGGAGAAGCAGGTCCCCGTTGAGCCAGGAGCCCGATGTGGGGCTCGATCCCAGGAAGCTGGGATCATGACCTGAGCCGAAGACAGACGCTTAACCATCTGAGCCACCGAGGCGCCCCATCTGCAAGTCACTTAACCTCTCCAAATCTCAGCATTTCACCTGGAGACAGACTAAATGATTCTAAAGTATGCTTCAGTTATAATTCTAAGATACTCATTCTTGTTTTATGTTAAGATTCCTGCCCCAATTGCGTTGAAAATAAGAACTGGGTCTCATTCATATCTGTATCCTCCACAGTGCTTAACAATTCTTTGGATACAGTGGCTCTCAATTAAAATTTGATGGCAGCGGCAGGTATTTTTGATAGAATGGGAATTCAGACATCAAGTAACCAACATTAATCATCTTGTTTCATTAAGAGACCCTCACATTGTCCTCAGTTCAGATCAATCTGAACACTATAAAGCCATTTCCAATGCCATTCTTCTCCCAACCCAAAGTAAAATATTTGCAAATATTTCATGGTAACATTATAGAGTAAGTATTCTCCCATATTACTTTAAGTAGATTATAAAGTTATATATAACTTTGCTAAAAGATCTATGTAGATTAATGACTTTTTTCAATCCTTCCATAATTTGCCAAATTTTATAGAGTATTTATTCTTTTTTAAAAAAATAAGAATTGAAGACTTTCATATTAAACTCTGCTTAACAATCAATCTTTCCTTTAGATTAATCCTTACTTTTCATCTGATTTACTTCAGAAGACTTCAGGTATCACTCAATTATTTGCATTAAAACAGACATCTTTGATTCCAACCCCCAAGCCCAATTAATTAATTCCCCTCACCTTGGTGGGATACACAGAGCTGGAAGGAAAAGCCACCAGGGTGGTGAGATCAGAATAACGTCGCTCTATAGTCTTCTTGGTAGCAGGGCAGTAGTGGACACTGCGGACGACTTTGGGACGAACTAGAGAGCCTAGCAATGGAAAACATGCATATAAAGTCATGCAACTAGACAGTGACAGAGGTGGAATCTGACCCAGGCAAGTCTATCGTGACTCTAAATACTGTGTTCTTCTGACTAGTTTAAGCTGCTTCAATAATACTTGTCATTTATTCATTTTTATATTTATATTTAGAACATCAACATGTCTATATAAAACTTCAAGTACAACCGATCCTGACCAAGAAATGATAGGAGTTCAGAGTTAGAATGAGGAGACTGCCAAAAGCAAGACTCCCCTACGCTCAGCGGAATTCAGCATTCTGGACCCCCTAATCTTTGTGCACACTACAGCTCCTTCCAGCTTCACCCTGTTAAGTTCAATGCTATATGCTACCTAACTCTACTCGGCCTCTCCTGCTTCCCCAGCCCCTCTTAACGGGCTATCCCAGCTCCATTCCCTTAGCCCCGACTTGAAGCCACTCACACTTAGTGACAATGCCCTCCACGCAGACCACACAGCTGAGGAAGCAGGAGGTAAGAGTCCGGGGAGAGACATGCTTGGAGCCAAAGCTGCCCTCCAATCCTATGTAGAACTCCTCATACTGCTTGGCATAGGTAGCATCAATGGAGGCCACAAAATCCTTTAAAGCCCGCTGGAAGGCAACCAGCTCCTCAAAGGCATTGCTCAGGAGGCTGGACATGGACGACAGAGAGAATAATTAGGCAGAGAGAGAAAAACTCGAAAAAATCGACCCTCAAAAACAAAAGTAGTGTAAAATCTAGTGCCCTTCTGCTGTCCTAGAAGACTCAGTAAAATACATCATAACTGACAGTTAACTTGAATTCAACTTCTCAAAGATGCAGAAATGGTAACTCAGTTAAAACATGGAAGGAGAAGCTCTTAACAGGAAAACACCCAGGATGTCTGGGTGGCTCAGTCGATTAAGCAGCTGCCTTCAGCCTGGGTCATGATCCCAGAGTGCTGGGATCCAGTCCTATATCGGGCTCCTTGCCCAGCGGGAAGCCTGCTCCTCCTTCTCCCTCTCCCTCTGCCTGCCGCTCCCCTGCTCGTGCGCTCTCTTTCTCTCTGAGAAATAAATAAATAAAATCTTTAAAAAAAAAGGGGGGGGAAACACCCACCACCTACTTTGGGAAGAAGAGAAAAACAGAAGCGGGTGAGGCAATGAGGGTCAAAAACATTTCATCCAGGTCCTCTCTTGGGAAGCCTGTCCAATCCGGGGAAGAGAAAGGGAAGCCATTGTCACCCAGAGCCAGGATATCCTCTTGGGAACCCTTACCACTTACCGGTTAGCCCTCTTCTCGTTTTTCCTGCGCAAGTCATTCACATTGACAATCAACCGGTATTGGTTGTCACTGATCAGCTCCCGAACTTTGCTCTGATAAACTCCCTGGTCTTCCTGCAAAATAACCACCACATATCACAACAGCCACAAATTCAAAAATAGGACTGTATTTGAACAGAGGCAGTTCTCACAGCAAGATAAATCAATCTCTGCAGCAGAACTGACCTCAAATTTCTCCACATTTTCACTCACTAGCATGAGATTCCAAATACACCCTAAGAGGCTGTTGCAGGAGTTATAATGATCTCCTCAACGTCCATGCCATTATTTCTATTACTATCTGCAGCTTTTCTGTATGCAGTCATTTCTCAACTTCTAACAGGGAATTAAAACAAGCTCATAATAAGTCTAAAAGGACAAGTAAAAATCTTGTCAAAATGTAAATTAGCATATTAAAATGACTTTTCATTTAAGAATTACGTAGGGAATTAAAATACTGTATTTCCCGATCTGCTGTATAATAGGGAAAGAGTTCTCTCATATCCGGACCTAAAGGAATAGGGAGCCTTACTATTTGTTTACAGACCCAGCATTATCAACCCTTTCAAGATGCTTTACCAATATTCTACGGCTTCCAGTCCTGGGTGGCATACAAAACCCCCTTTGCCAGCATAGCAAACACTTCTCTTCTGCATCTCCTTTGGCATTGAAAAAGAATGCGGCCAAGTTAGGAAGTCTTTTCCGCCCGGTTGGAAAGCCAGTCCTTAAAATCTGCACGTCTATAAGGTAGCGGGTCACTACGTTCTACAGCATTCTCCCCGCCCCCCCACCCCGACTCCTGCCAAATTCAGAGAGCGGGGAGTGATTTCCGAAAGGCCACAGGGAGCTTTGCCATTTCGTGTGCACTTGAAAGAAACCCGTCGCCTTTCGCGAGACCCCGCCACCATTTGCACTTAGGAGAGTTACAGGATCGCTCTCTCAAGGCTGCACGTACAGGAGACCAACCAACTACGCAATCCACCGCGAGAAACGTTACGAGATCCGAGATGGAAGACTCCTGAGGGCGCCGGCCCGGCCGCAACAGTCCGGGAGCTCCGGGCCCTGCCCCGGCTCTGCGTGGAGCAGCATCTGCCGCGGCCTCGCTTGGCCCGTCAGCGTCACCAGGGGCTCCAAGCGCCAGAGTCTCGCGCCCCCGCGCCTCCCTCACCTCGTCATCCAAGAAATCCAGGTAATCTCTCTGCGCCTCTCGCAGCTCTATGTCGTCCAGTACCACTGTCCCCGCCATGCTCGCCGCCAGAGAACCGCTTCCTCCAGACCCGCGCGGAGGGTCGTCAGATGACCCCGCCCCGGCGCGAAAACTTCCGAACTTTTCCCGCCACCAAAGGCTACGTCGAGAAGGGGCGGGGTTTTCCGGGAGGATATACACATTCTGATTGGCTGATTCCTCTTACGCGAGAATAGCGAGTATCCAATCGAGAACTTCTTCCACTTCGGCTTTCCTGAACGGCGCCTCGCACTGGCGGGAAATATGACATCCCGAGCCCTCTGTTTCTCCCCTCACTGACAGGCAAGCGGACCAACGGGGCCGAGAGGAGGCTCGCGGAGTCTGATCATTGGACAGCCGGGCAAGACGAGGACGCGCTGCATTCTGGGAGTCGTAGTCTTCCCCCTTTTACCGGATGTTTTGTAGGGTTTTGTTTTGTTTTGTTTCAAACTGCGGTGCCCTCACTTGTCGCAGAGTGAGAGGTTGTACTAAAAGTAGCCTAAATGTCAGAGACTGGGAGTTTATACGCAGGGAGATATAAAAACATAAAAGCAAATCGTTTCTTAAATGTATACAAATCAGGTGTGCTGAGTATGTTTCTCAAGCAACTGCCCTCAAGTGGCATTCCGAGGAAAAAAAAAGTGAATTTTGACAATCTGTGGGATGGAAATAGAATAATAGCATCTTTGGGAAAGGTTCTTTAGTTCAGCGACCCATTTGTTCTCTCAATACCATTGCCTGAAGTACCCCGTAAAAATAGGCGGCGGAAGAGGGCGAAGTGAAAGAAACATTTTCAGTGTTGTATCCCGCCCCATAGAGATGGCCTCATGTGTTATTCTACAAAATTCTGCACATAATTACTACACCATCTTACTTGCAAATGGGTAAGTTAAAGCCTTTTTCGCCTTATAAGGAGATCACAAGATCTTTTAAAATAACTTAGTTTACTGAAAGATAAACAGAAGAAACAAAAAAGTGTTTCAAGCCACTCAAGTATCGTAATTAAGATATAGCAAATCTGAAGTTACAAACAGCTAAAAGACCAATTGCATGTTTGCAACCTTTGCAAAAAGGTGGGGTTTTTTGCTTGTCTCTAGTCTTTTGTGGTTTATATTTTTTAGTTTTATTCTTGAGGTATAACATATACAATAAAATGCACAAATCTTAAGTGTACAGCTCAATGAATTTTTATTATTTGTATACCCATGTAACCACCCAGTGCAGTCAAGAACAGTCCCATTGCCCCAGCATGTGTTTTTTATTTTACTGAACAGGACTAGACACCTGTTAATTCTATATCTGAAAGTTCAGCCAATTAACATTAGCTTATGTTCAAAGGTCTCCAGGACTCACTGTGCCCTAATAAGTATTCTAAGTATAACCTGCCTAAACAAAATATATATGCCGTCTATTTGTGTGTGAATATGTATTTTTAGTTATTATACATTTTATAGTTTCTATGTGTTTGGTGTCATACTTGTGGGTAGATACATTGATCCTTAGTCAAGGAAAAAAGGTCATCTGACTGCTTCCTTTTGTTTATATTAACAGGCAAAATTTTTTTTAAAAAATGTAAATTCTAGATGAGGATCCTGTTTGCAATTATATAGTAAGAGATAATTACTTATTAGCTTAAGAGTGCCTTTATCCCTTGATCATAACTATCATTTTATGAATAAATTGAAGGCAGTATTGACATATTCTCAGCTCTGGAAACAAGTTGAAATTGATAATAAAAGAACCAGGAAGCTTAGTTCAAGCAAGCAAATTAAGCAAATAATTTCATTTGCAAAGGAAAAGTCCGAAGGAGCGGGAGTATGAAAACCAAATCCTTGACTCTAACGCACTTTTCTGTGGGCTTCAGTTTCCTCATATAAAGGATGAGGAAATTAGAAAATTCATAATAATTTATCCCATTCTAACATCCCATGAGCCCATGGCAAATTTGGGAACTGTGTAAAGACAATTCCATTTAAAATTAATCATGCTGTGGTTCTTGATAAAGACTTAATTTGCCTTAATGTCATAATCTTCAGTCATGAAGGGCATATGGATATTTAATCGGGTTTCTCCCTTTCATTAGGGCATGAGATCTTTGAGCAAAGAAAGTGTTTCATTTGTTATTCCCTACTCCTCCAAACCACTCAGAAAGAAAATTCAATCAGGTTGTTACTAAAAAAAAAAAAAAAAAAATGTTAGGGGTATTTGTATACATCTCATATAGAGTCTATATAGAGTCTACCTGAGCTTAACCAATGGCCTTCTTCTACTTCTTGCTCAGAATGAAGAAGCACATGTAACCTGATGAAGTAGTGGATCGTGGTTTCTATTGTTGCTCACATTCTTGCTTCCCCTCTGTATCCATTTTCTCTCCACCCTTTGCCCTGATGGACCTAAGCCAGTCTCCGAGGCTAAGGAAACACTAGGGAGCTCCTTGGAGAGCAGAAGCATGCAGGAAGATGGTGGAAAACAAGACTGCAAAGTTCATGTAGTACTAAAAAAAAAAAAAAAAAAAAAGAGTTCATGTAGTACTTCCATTTAACATGTCCTTAGGGACCAAAGAGTATCCAAAGGCATCATAATAAAAATGATTTATTCTCACTAAATGATACATTTCTCTCTTCAAACCAGTGAACAATATTATGTGTTACAAAACTTGAAACAATACTCTGTGATTAAGAATGAGCTTTAGGCACTCAGGAAAATGCCATATGCCATTATACACCTTTGACACTCACTCAGAGGCCACAAAAGATTGGAGGTAAAAAACTCTACACCTCTAGGTGCCAGAGCAGCCTAAGGAATAACTTACAGGACCAGGCTTGCCCTGGATAAGCCGATCTGTTCTCTTATGTTCTGTAGACTAGTCAGAATCTTCTCCAGATGCTATAGTCTGGGGTTTTGAGCACCAAGAGCAGCAGGCTAACTTCTCTTTCTGGCAGCTCTAATTATTAGTTGAGCGACTGTGGGCAACTTAACTACCCTGCACCTCAGTTTCCTCATCTTGAAAATTAGGAGTGGTATCTAAAGAATGGTTTGAGTATTCAGTGAGGTAATAACATAAAAAATATTGAGAAAAGTGCCTGGCATGTAGTAAGCACTAAATAAATGTTAACCACTGGTGGTCGTAGTGAGATGGTGGTGGAGGTATTAGTGGTTGGAGAAGAGTCAACAGATGTTGGGGAAAAGGGGGAGGAAGCACCCTGGTGCATTCTGGAACAATTCAATCATATTCAAGCCCCCTTCCCACTCCCACCAAAAGCTTAGAATAGAACCAATCCAGACATTTCTTTCAGTGAGATCTTGTTTGCTGCAAATCCAATTGGCTAAAGGAGTAATACATTCAGAGAGTATTATCTGGCTCCAGTTCTGCCTGTGTTTAAAACCATCAGAGACATTTGTTCCATGCTTATGGAACATTATGGGAGAAGAGCAAATGGTCTCTGGAGTTAGCCAGCATGTCTTGTACTGACAGGAGAGTGTCATAGCATCTGCCCCCATCCTTTGCTTCCTGGAGTCCTTCCAGTTAGATATGCTATAAAGATCAGGAAAATGCAGGAGCCAGAGGGCATCAGTGATCCTGATTTGCCCATTAGATGTGACAACATAGCTGGCCTGCAGACAATTTGTGATTCATTGTCATTTGCCAAAGTTAATTTCAGCAATTGGATTTCTTAGTCCCGGAAAGGTCATCTCCGTTCTTTTTTGGGTTTTGTTTTGTTTTGTTTTGTTTCAGCTTTACTAAGGTATTATTGACAAATAAAAGGTCATTCCCGTTCTTAACTGCACAAATTTCACTAAAGCTCTGTTTGAAGAGTTTTGCTTCAGTGCTTAAAGATTTGCAGGAGAAAATCACCAAAAACTTACTGAGTAAATAACTCATTTACACATGAGATTCTCTAATAATAACCACTCTGTAAATCTGTCTTGATTTGTGGGCACTTGAAAAAACACAGTCTCTTATGCTTTTAATTTTGCCATTGTTATGAAATGATGAAGAGATTTAGCCATATCAACCAACCAGTCATGTATTAGTGGAACATCTGTATGCCTAATTCTGTCCTTACCGGGGACTTTAGCTTTGTGCTGCCCAATAGAAATACAATGCAAGACTCATATATAATATAATTTTTTAGTACCAACATTTTAAAAAGTAAAAACAGTTTTTACTTTTGAGAGGTGAAAATTAATTTGGCGATACATTTTATTTAACCCAATTTATCTAAAATATCAGTTCAATGTGTAATTGATATAAAAGAAGTATTTATGTGATATTTTACTTTTTTTATACTGAGTCTTTAAAAATCCAGTGTGATTTTTATACCTACCCACATCCCAATTCAGACTAGCCACATTTCAATTGCTCAATTACCACGTATGGGTAGTGTCTACCATTAGACAGCACAACTTTTGAATACAAAAATCTGTCTCTTGAAATAGGTTATGATTTAACTTGAAAAAATAGCAACCATTTATTGAACGTGTACTATATGCCAGACACTGTGCTAAGCACTTTACCATATAATCTCATTTAATCTTTAAAATACTTTGTGATGTGGTATTTTTGATCCTTATTTTACAGATGAGAAGACTACAGCTTTAAAGATCCCAAAATCCCATACCAGTAAGGGACAGAGGCAGGATATGAACCCAGGTCTGTATGGCTATATATTATACACTCATTTAAGAACAGCTGAGTATGTTAAGATCCAAATGCAGAATCTGACCCAACAGATTCAGTAGAATTTACTTAAATATTAAGGAAACAGATATTTTATATTTTAAAATACTTTACTTGAGGGATGCCTGGGTGGCTTAGTTAGTTAAGCGTCTGCCTTCGGCTCAGGTCATGATCCTAGGGTCCTGGGATCGAGTCCCACATAGGACTCTCTGCTCAGCGGGGAGCCTGCTTCTCTCTCTGCCTACTGCTCCCCCTGCTTGTGCTCTCTCTCTCTCTTTCTCTGATAAAAAATCCTTAAAAAAAAAAATACTTTACTTGAGTTAAAAAGACAGTGTATTGTAATTTTACCTTAGTGCATTACAGTTTTTCTTATTCATTTTACTGTTTAAAGTATAAAGAGACTTTTTCTCTGGACATGATGAATACCTTCTGCTAGTTTACAGATGGGCTAGTGTCTGTATGTGTCCTGTAATGTTTGTTTATTCATTCATTTAATCAATTATGTGTGAGTTATGTATGGTACAGTAAATTAGATATTATTTGTCATCAGTTTTTATTCTATCTTATCCTTCAAGTAAACTGTATATCATAATTTTGAAGTTTCAGAATCATTTAAGTGC
Organism: Halichoerus grypus; assembly: GCF_964656455.1. NCBI lineage: Eukaryota > Metazoa > Chordata > Mammalia > Carnivora > Phocidae > Halichoerus > Halichoerus grypus. The sequence continues at coordinate 97,580,822 of NC_135720.1, read as the reverse complement.
CTGTTTTTATTCAGCCAACAGAGCTTTGAGATGTGAATATTTATTCATACTACAAATAATACTACCAGTATTTTATTATATTATATGCAAGGTATTTAGGAGGATACCAAGATGAATAAGATGAAAAGTTTACAATCTGGTATGGAACTTAAGGCACAAACATAAATTGCCATGAGAAAAGGCAACATGTGTTCTGGCATGGTACAAAGTGCCATAGGAGTTTAAAAATGGCAGATATAAATTTGCATAGGAGTGATGATAGAAAGCTAGAGAAAGGGGATAGTATTTGATTTGAGGATCAACAGGTGGGCAGTATTTCCTGCAGGGAGATGTGACAGTAATGACATTCTAAGCAAAATATGAAGGCAGGTGAGTACACGGTAGGACTAGAAGCAGGGATGCATTAGGCCTGACTGTAGAGGACACTGACCAGCAGAGTAAGGCTGTGCTTGATTTAGTAGGCAGAAGGGAGCCATTGATAGCCTTTGAGCAAAGGAGAGACAGTATGAAGTGCTTTAGGAAGATTAATCTGGCTAGAGAATATGTAGAATGGATTGTTTTCATCAGATAAAAGAAATGAGGCCTGGGAAGGGTGTTCAAAGAAGGAAAAAAAGAAAAAGATGAGAGTGAAACATTTCAGAGGAAAAATAGATCTAAAAGCTATTTAGATGAAAGTAGGAATGAAGGAGAGAGACATAAAAATTACGAATAAACACATATGCCTCACACACAATGCCTCAAGGGCTTACAAAAAGCATCTCATTGCTAATGATCTTCATTTCAATCTCTGTTTAGAATGAAAAATTGTTTTGCAGTTACGACACAGAGGAAAAGAAATTTAAGGGGCAACCACATCTTTCAAAACACCAGTAGTCAGGAGAGCTATACAACTTTGACATTTAGTTCCAAAACTTTGTCTAGGACAGCATGGAAAAGGAAGGAAAATTATACTTTGTTGAATTTTAAAACAAAGTATATATAAACTACACCTCAATAAAGCAAAGTGTACATAGATTATGTCTCAGTCAACTTTATTCTAAAAATCTAAGCAAAAGAAATAAATCATAAAAGCGGCATGACTGTATCTGGGCAGGTGGGAGAGGATGCTGGGGAAAACCAGTGCCCTTTGAAGTAAGCTGAATATCAATTTTAACTGGCTCCATGCCATTTGCCGAAGAACCTATAGGCCCTGTCCACAGCGTTCACAGTCAGTCTGATAGACCAGAAGCCAGGGTTTGGGAAGACTGAGTCTCATTGCGTCCTCTATTCACTGAACATTTGACATCATAGGAGCAGAATTTGAAAGATGCTTGTGAGGCACTTTGGGATACAAGCTGCAGAGATGGTTGTATTGATCACTCACTTTCCTTTTATAGAAATATATTAAAATCATGTCCTACATTCTTCACCCCACAGTTCACTTCCAGCACCTTCTTATATTCTTCTAGCTTAATTGTGGTAATCTTTAGGTAAAAAGAAATACAGGCCTTCATTATCCTTCTTTCAGCCCTCCAATATTCCAGAGAGTGTAGAGAAACTATTATCACTCTAATTTTATATTTTAAGTGCTACAACAATCAATCCAAAAATCTCTGAAAAGCTGAGAGGTTTAGTGTTTACCTTTTTTCCCCAGCCTTTCAACTGGATTCTTTGATGAGCCTCCAAAAAATATCTCTGATCTGAAACCAAACCCAGATGGATATTTTTCCTGGCCTGTTTTCATCTGGTTAGCCACCTGTTTCTCTCTGTGCTAATACAGGAAGGGGAGATGAGAAAATGGAAGATGTTGGCTCAGAGCCCTAGAGGTCTGGTGAAGGTGGCTTTTAAAATAATCATTCTTTAGTCACTGCCAGGCTCCAATGCCACCTTCATTGATTGGAAATGCAAAGTATGCCAGCAGTGTTTATAAAAAAATAAATGGGTGCCTGGGTGGCTCAGTCGTTAGCGTCTGCCTTCGGCTCAGGTCATGATCCGGGGGTCCTGTGATTGAGCCCCACATCAGGCTCCCTGCTCCACGGAAGCCTGCTTCTCCCTCTCCCACTCCCCCTGCTTGTGTTCCCTCTCTCTCTGTTGAAAAATAAATAAAATCTTTAAAAAATAAATAAATAAATAAATAAATGAATATCAGAGTGCATACTAGAATTTCAGAGGTGGAAGTCACTGCAGAAGCCATTTAATTTAATGCCACAGTTCATAATCTAGACAACTGAAGTCCAGAGAAATTCAATTAGATTCTAAAATCAATATATTTACAATAAATAGGTAAAGAAACATTTGGTACACAACAAGACCCCAAAAGAAAGGTAGGTTTGAGCAAATCAAACTCTTAGAATTGCAAAATATAGTTATTGAAGGAATAAATTAATGGACTGGTTTAAAGCAGAATAGACACATTTGAAAAGAGAATTAGGAAACTAGAGGGTGAAGCTGAGAAAATTGCCATAATGCAGCAGAGTAGAGGAAATGAAAAATACAAAGAGGAGTTAAGGGAAATAAATGATAGAATGAAAAGTTTCAATATATTAGTGGGAATTTTAGATGGAGAAAAATTAAGGAAATAAATAATAAGTAAACATTTTCCAGAACTGGTCAAAGAACAGAATCCTCAGATTAAAGAATCACAATGAACCCAAAGCAAGGAATATGAAATCACACCTTCACTTAGACACATTGTAACAAAACCCAGAAAATTGGGGGAAATATTAAAAGCAACCCAAAAAAAGAAAAACATTTTAGACTGGCCACAAATTTCTCAATTATAACAACAAAGGCTAAAAAACAATGGAATAATATTTTCAATTCCCAAGGACAATAAGTGACAGCCTAGAATCCTATACCCTGCTAAACTATTATTAAAGAGTCAGGACAAAATAAAGACTTTCAGAATAACACTTGAGACCTTTGTTGAACAGACTCTATATTTGTGTTTTAGGGCTGCCATAACAAAATACCACAGACTAGATGGCTGAAACAGTAGAAACTTATTTCTCCCAGTTCTGGAGGCTGGAAGTCCCAGATTGAGGTCTAGCAGGGTTCGGTTTCTGGTGAGAGCTCTCTTTCTAGCTTTCAGATGTCCACCTTCTTGCTGAGTCCTCACATGACCTTTCCTATGAGCCTATTCGGAGAGAGAGAGCAAGAGATTGAGAGAGAGAGGGAAAGAAGGGTCTCTCTTCCTCTTCTGTTCTAAACAAAAGATTCACAACAGCCATATTTTGGTTTCAAAAAGGAAAGAAAACTTTATTATTGTAGAAACCTAGTAGAAACAGAAGAAGAAAGGAATCTACGCATAGATAAAGGTAATAGCAGGCAAGAAATGAGAATAAGGCAAAATTACATCAAATCGGGTACCTACAACATCCAACCTTATTAGCTGGGGAAGCCCCATGGAAACAGCCAGGCTGGAGTCCTGATTGAGAGGCCTGGGCAGAGCATCCTCCCCTCAGGTGAGACTTCCAACTGATCATCCCCATAAGGCCATATTTATATGGCAAATAACAGGGTTTGAAATTAAACCATTTGTTCCTATGTGCAGTTTGGAGCAAGCTGTATTTTCTATGTTATCATGTTTCTATATTTTCAAGGAACCTGGGCTATGTGTATCTGCCTCCCCTCCTGGATTCCATTCCAGGGGCCCAACCCAGCCTGGAGCAGGAGGGGATGGGAGACAAGATTTGTAGCTCTCGGCATCCAGAACAGAAGGGCCAGTTCTGACCTGGAGGCCAGATCATATATTTCAAACAACTAAGCTCCCAAGGTTATTCACACAGCACAAGTCTCACAAACCACATTCCTTAGCCTGCCTGTGTATATGCAGGTCCAGGTGGTCAGTTATGCGGGACAAATCACAAAAACATCTATCCCTACAGAACATCTTCTAATAAGGCCACCAGTCCTATTGGATTAGGGCCCCACCATTATAACTTCATTTAACCTTAATTATCTCCTAAAGACCTTATCCCCACATACAATCACACTGGGGGTTGGGCTTCAGCATATGAATTGTGGGAAGGACACAATTCAGTCCATAGCGGACTCCTATAGGATAATTTCAGAAGGAAGGAAATTAAATACAAAAGTAAGGAAAAAAACAAAGGTGAGTAAAGAAATTGGTAAACACAAAGGTAAATCTAAAGAAATACTGACTCTAAAAATCATTACTACTAATAACAATTAATTTGGAGAGGGTTAAAAGTAGATATAAATAACTAGCATTGTCCAATACTACTTTCTATAATGATGGGAATGTTCTGTATCTGCTCCGTCCAATATGGTAGCCATTAGCCACATGTGGCTATGAAGCACTTAAAATGTGGCTATGCAACCAAGAAAAAATTTAATTATATTTAATATTAATTTCAACTTAAGTACCTACATGTGGGTAATGGCTACCATGCTAGACAGCACAGCATTACATAATAGTAACATGGCAAGTGGCTAGAGCAGATCAAAGTTAAATAGTCTAAGGTCTTTGTTTGGAAAGAGAAGGGACATTTTGGAGGCAGTTATATTAAAGATTTAAGGATAGAAGCTAGAAAAATTGAAATAGAATGTATCATTTCCAAAGTGGTAGAAGGAAAGAAGAATAAAGAAAACACTGTTGATACACAGAAGGTAGGAAAAAGAGATGGAAAAAAGAAATCAAAGAAAAGCATGATAAAATGAAAGCATAACAAATACGATAGAAATAAATAAGAAATATACCAGTTTCTTCTTACAGTGAGAATACAGAATTTTAATGGAACCTCAAATATCAAGGGCATATTGAGAAAAAAAAATCAGGTAGCAAAAGATATGTACAGTATTAAACCTTTTATGTAAAGTTTCAAAACATATAAACTATTAGTATTTATTTTTATTAACACAAAAATATGTCAAGTATAACAATATGCATGGGAATGAATGATACAACCCAACTTCAGGTGAGTGATTTCTTCAGGAGGAGGGGCAAAGGAAAGGGAGTAGATCTTTAGTTGAATCTAAATATTTTTAAGAAAAGATCTGAAGCAAATATGATAGTGTCAACCTATAAAATGTGGGTGGTGAGTACCTGGGTTTCAGACTATATTGTTTGAAACTGATAATAGTTTTAAACTCTTATTTTTTCATAAATAAAAACTCAAGTTCAAAAGAAACACATCCATCCAGATACCTTCCTCTTTTCTCTGTATTGGATTGTTTCTCTCTGACTGGTTTAGATCTTAGGACTCGAACTTGATTTTTGTCACTTAGGAAACTTCATCCACAAAATAATAATCTAACATAATGAGCCCTCCTCACACCAGAGGACTAAGAAGCTAGATAACCCAATTCCACTGGAAAGTTCTGTTTACTTAGGACAGGGGTCAGCAACTTATTAACATTGTTTCTATTAGTGGGATGAGTGAGTACTCTTGGGAGCTATTGGATGCTGTGGGGAGGGAAGAAAGAAGAGAGAGAAGAAAAGGAAAAGAATGGGGGAGGGAGTGGGGAAGGAGAAAGAGTTATGGTAGAGGGCTACTGACCCACTTTGCTCACATGGGAGCCACCCCCCACATATCCCTATAGAAGAAAGCAGGATGGAGGCACCTGGGTGGCTCAGTCAGGTTAAGTGTCTGACTTTGGTTCAGGTCATGATCTCAGGGTCCTACAGTCAAGTCCCAGGTTGAGCTCCCTGCTCAGGGGGGAGTCTGCTTCTCCCTCTCTCCACTCATGCTCTCTCTCTGTCTCTCTCAAATAAATAAATAAAATCTTAAAAAGAAAAAGAAAAAGAAAGAAAGCAGGATGGAATGATCTCACCTCATTGCTTTGGCATTTTTCTATTAGCGCTCCTTTCATTGTATTGCAGTTACTGTTTACATAGCTATCTCCCCCACTGGACCATGTCTTATTCCACTTCTTACCTTGAGTGCTTAGCACATGTCTGACAGAGTAGGTCTTAATGAATGACTTAACGGTGAATACACAACTTCAGATCTCAAGTGATTTCCTATCTTCTTGTTTAAGCCTTCCAAGCCTTTCTCTTTTGCCTTACAGCCTTCCTGGGTCCTCTTTCAGACTCTCAGAATTTAAAACCTTTAAACCTCTGTCCAGCTCTAAGCTGGGACACTCAAAACAACTTCTAGGTGGCCCACAGAGTGCTTTCTCAGGAAGACAAGGGAGATAGACTGGGAGCAATGTCTGGAAATGGAGATGTTCTGGGGGTGTCCCAGGAGTGCCACAGAGTCCTGAACCTGACTTTTTTCCTTTGTGGGAACCGTGACAGGGAGCCACAGTCAAGAGGATAAAGGAGAGGGATGGGGCAGTTCCTGACACCTAGTGTTCATGTCCTTCCTCCCCTGTGTCCCAGGCGGAAGTGTGGGTCCCCCAACCACCTTCTCACTCCCAACCCTGGCTTCCCAAAGGCAGCCCTGGTCTTCATGATAACAGTCTCTCTTTTCAAGACAAATCAGCTGTCCCTTACAGCTGTGGGTGGTACTATCTTAACAGAGACAGCAGTCTGGCCGGCAAGATATTTCTGTCATCTGTGCTGTGGGAATAGGTCTGTTCTGCTTGGTTGCCATCGAAGGGCTTTTCCTACAAAGATGTTTGTGCAAACAGTCTGTTGGAGGGTAACTGGCCCTGCCTCGGGCCTGCTTGCTTATTGGCCAGCCAGTGTCTTTCAGCAGTGAGCCGTTCAGAAGCCAGGGTGAAGCGGAGGCCAATAAGAAGGCTAAATGTAGCTCAGATAATTGCACACTGCAGTGAGACAGACAGTGGGCAGTGCAGCCCTGGCTTATTTAGAGGAAGCCTACTGTTTGCTTCAAGAGGGCCCAAGACAGTAGTTACATACTTACCTTTCCCCTTCAACAGACTGGGGTGCCTGTGACTGGCCAAGGAAACTCCTCACCTCACATCCAGTCTTGCTGGGTCCTGGGCAGGTCTGGGGTCTCTGGTTCATCTGGGTGAGTGAACGCTCTCTGTAGGTTCTTTCCCTCTCTGCCATAGGCTCTAACCTGAGCAAAGCAGGGCAGAGTACAAGGGCCTACAACATTAGCAAGCTCTCCTGTCTTGAAACCTCCCCAGCATCATCTGTTGTACTGGGCACATCCCTGATAATCTCCCTGGAGATTATCAGCTAAAGGAACACAAAAAGCAGCAGCCGTAGCAAATTCTACAGCAGTGGGGGCTTCTCTGGGAGTTCTTTCCTCGATAACATTGTCCCTTACCTATTGCCATTCCAGCATATCTGCAAGAGAGGTAGAAACAGAGTACAGGGCCTTTCATGTTAGCTGGCCTCAGTGTGGTCCACCCTGACTATCCCATCATCCACTGGGGGTTGTAAAGAAAGGAAAGGGATTCATTCCAGCCTACTTCCCCCATGACATGAGACTGGGTGGAGAAGGAAGTCATAAATGATAAAAGTTGGGATCCCCTCAAAGGAGCACCTAAAAATTTAAGAAAGCATGGTGTCACTAGAGGTGATGGAGTCAGCATGTTAAGGCTGTAAGGGATGGCTGGAGACTGTCTTCAACCCTAGCATTTTACAGATGAGGACACCTCGCCGGAGGAAAGTAATTTGCAGAAGGTGCCACTGCCAGTCAGTGTTAAGGCTGACGCTAGAACTCAAGCCCAGTGATCCCTCCACCGGCTTTTAACTGGCTCTTGCCTTAAATGTAGTCGATAATTGGTCCTCATGGTCATCTTTTACAGTCTTAAAGCTGGGGCCTGGAAAGAATGGGATGAAGAGAGCAGCTGTAATTTCTTTCTCCAGCAGAATTCCAGAGGAGGCCAGAGTCTCCAGACAGAAACCAGCCTCCCAGAAAGACTCCCGTCAGCAGCCCCAAATATTCCAAGGGTGTCCACAGTATACCCTGGAGCAGAGGTGGGCCAAACACAGAAGCTCCAGCACAGCCAGGACCCTCGGGCGCCATCAGACTGCTCTTGCCACCGTTGTAGCTGAAATGACAGTGCACAGGTGCCTGGTCAGAGAACTGGCCTAGGAGCCAGCTGCTCAGCTAGAACAGCACAATACCCACAGGGCAGCCCTGGTCCAGCTGGCCAGAGAGAGTCACACTAGCACACCTAGTCCATAAGAGAGTAGCCCTCCTAAGGTCCTCTCTAGGCCACTTGGGCCAGGAAGGAGACCACAGAGCACAGCTTCTGCCATACCCAGGTACTCAGGACTTTGGGAAGATTTCTCCACTGGGACTTGGATTCTTGCTTCTTTTTTCTCCTTTTTCTTTTAGAAGAAATTTAAAAATTAAGTGGAGGAAAGGAGTAGATAAAAAGATGAATAAGAAGCAAAGAAACTTGGGATTTTAATAAAAAGATCTTGATTTGACAGCAGGTAGTGTTTTAGGTTTTCTCCTTATGTTTCATTCTGTCTCAGCCCCATAGCAAAGGGTGGACAAGCCTCTGGATCAGGGCTTCTAATAATTATAATCAGGCCTCAGCCGGGAGAGGCCATGGTAGTGAGGCTTAGGTCTGTTTTCTTGTTAACCCCACGTCCCTTTTGTTATCATTCATACATTCAAGAGACGTTTGAAGGTCTACTTTATGCCTAGGCATTATCATAAGTACAGGGTATGGTATTCATTAGTGATAAAAATGTACATCATCTTGGGAAAACAGTATGGCAGTTTTAAAAAATTAAGACTGGAACTACCATATGATGTAGCAATCCTACTTCTAGGTATAGATTCAAAAGAATTGAAAGGATGTCAAAGAGATATTTGCATACCCATGTTCATTGCAGCATTATTCACAGTAGCCAAGGGGTTGGAACAAAATAAATGTCCATCAGTGGATGAATAGATAAACAATATGTGGTTTATAAATGCAGTGGAATACAATGTAGCCTTAAAAAGAGGACATTCTGTCACATGCTATAGCATGGATGAACCTGGAGGACATTGTGCTAAGTGAAATAAGCCGATTACCAAAGGACAAATGTTATATGATTTCGGTTATATGAGGTATCTGAAACAGATTCACACATACAGAAAGCAGAATGGTGGTGACCAGGGGCTGAGGTGAGGGGAAGGGGAGTTCTTGTTTGCTGGGTATAGCATTTCAGTTCTGCCAGATGAAAAGGTTCTGGAGGTCTATTTCACAACAATGTAGATATACTTAACACTACTGAACTGTACAGTTATAATAGTGAAGATGGGAGGTTTTATGATTTTTTTTACCACAATAAAAAAGAATACACATCATCCTTGCGTTCATGGACCTTATTATTTAAAGGGGAAGATAGTCATTAGATAAAACTACAAATGAATAATTACCACTAGAAAGAAAACGAACAGGAATAGTAATCAGGTGAGGCTAGAGATCAGCTCGATGTGATCCAGTAAGGCCTCTGTGATTCTGGCGCAAATTAGGGATCAGTAGGCTCTTCAGAGAAAGCCATGCTCCTCATTCCCTTGTCCAAATGTAGAATAGTCCTGGAAATGAGTCTCTGCCAACGCAACTGCAGCCCCCTGCCTTGGGCATGGCAGGTGACATATGGTGGTGGTAGCAAGAGTCTCCCACCAGCAAACACAGGCCAACTCCTCTTCCTCCCCAAAGCACAGAGTGGGCTGAGGGGGACAGTTGCCTGAGCCTATCCTGAAACATTCTTTTTTTGTGTGGTATTGTGGTAAGCCTTTTGTATTTGACTTTTTTTTTAGTCTTCGTAAGCAGGAATACTGCCTATTTTAGGCCTAAGTGTCTCAAAGCATCTTTAGTATCTCATTTACAGTTACTGTGCAGAGAGTAGGAGCTCCACACACACACTTACCTCATAAATGCTCCTCTCCAGCCATCTCCAACTAATCCTTGGAGGTGGGTGTTTTAGTGGATATTCTCAAACTCCCTGAAAAGACTTGTCCTTTTTCCTGGAGGTAAGAGGGTTACCTTTGATGCTTTTTTACCAAATGATAGTAAAACCATTGGTGAAACATCTCTCCTTCTGTATCTTTGATGATCTCAACCTCTGCTCCATTGCTCAATTCCCTCCTCTGCCCAGGGCCATGCTGTCACCATGACCCAGGCCTCTGGGTAGGTACCTGCCTTCCTTGGTTCCAGAAAGTTAACAATGGCAGGGGACAGGAGAAGCAGGCCCCCTTCCCTCGTCCTTTCCTGCCACCTAGCTGGTAAGTCTCCACCCAGGAACTGGGACCAACTCTGATGGTCATAAACTTTTTGAGGCCTCAGAGAATGCTGCTGGGTCTACAATGAGCAAGAACAATGGCATTTTCACACCAGAAATGATGCAGTGCTAGAGCTACAAGTAAACTTGCTAATTTTAGTGCAGCTCTCTCATGTTACAGAGAAAGAAGTTAAGACCTGAAGAGGTTCCAAGACCGTGGGGTCCCAGGAGATGGACTCCCCAGTCCAGAACTTTTCCAAGTTTAGGCTTCACCCAAAGCTTACCTTGATCTCAACAGACCCCCAGCTGTAATCTCTTGGTAGAGTGCAGGGGCAAGCGAAAGATGGGCCTGAGGTGTGGTTTACTCTTCTCGTCCAATGTTTGAATGCCACCCCCTCTCCACTGGTCACTGGTGCCAGTTGCTTAGGATTCTTGGGGCCCTAAGACCAGCCTTCCTCTCATCTCAAGCCTGAAAACAGCTCAGGAACAAGTCATTCCTCTTCTCACCCCCCAAATTAGCAAATAACTAAACTTCTGCCCTATCTCCTCATGTCCCTCAACCAAAACAAAGGCTTCCTTTTACAAATTACCTATCACCTCCCCACAAGGTGACCCATAAATCTTAAAAGAGACTTTTTTAAAAGACTATTCAAAACTTTGTTTTAAATTACACTTTTTAACTAGTAGAGCTTTCTCATATACTCATGATATACTCATGGTCCACCCTAAAATCCCCCCCACCCACCACCCCACCCTCCACACAAACAACTGTGAGGTTTTTCACTTCCAGGAAATTATGTGAGGGAAGGAGAGAAAAATGGAGAAGGGGGGAGGGGCGGTACAGGGTAAACACAAGCAAAATCACAGCTGGGTTTGGGATTGTCTGGCTACATTTCTAAAGCTGGAGGAGCCGAGGCTCCTCCTCCAGCTCTACAGAATTCCAGTCCGCAGTTTGCCTCTCTCTCTTGCCAGCTCCAGCCTCTGTGGGTGGGTGAGCCTCAGCGGGTAGAAGAGGACTCTGGGAGGCTAGGGAAGATACTTGCCTGTAGAAAACTGCTGAAGGGTCAGGGCAGCTGCAGAAACTACATCTCCGGAGTCCCTCGATTTAACCCAACCCAGAGAATGGACAGCTCCATCATCCAGTAAGCTACAATGGCCAATCACAAGTAGAAGAAGGTGGATGCTAAACAAAGCAGAACTTTCTGGATAATCTGATAAAGTGCCCTCCACCCACCCCTACACACAGGCGCACACACATACACACACACACACACATGCACAGCAGTACAGTTCAGCCTCCAGCTTTCAGATATTCCCCACTGATTTCCTAGCTGATTCTCCTGCCCTCTTTCTTCCCCCTGTAATTCATCCCTCTGTGCTACTAAGGATTAACTTTTTTTTAAGATCACATAATTGAATTTTTTTAATTTAAATTCAATTAGCCAAGGTATAGTACATCATTAGTTTTTGATAATGTTCAATGATTCATTAGTTAAGTATAACTAAGGATTATCTTTTTAAAAGGCTAAACTGAGGGGGGCCTGGGTGGCTCAATTGGTTAAGCATGATTTTGGCTCAGGTCAGGAGATCAGGCCCCAGCTGGGCTCCTCGCTCAGCAGAAAGTCTGCTTGAGATTCTCTCTCCCTCTCCCTCTGCCCCTTCTCCCACTCTGTTTCTCTTTCTCTACAATAAATAAATAGGGATGCCTGGGTAGCTCAGTCGGTCTGCTTTCTGCTCAGGTCATGATCCCAGGGTCCTGGGATAGAGTCCCACATCGGGCTCCTTGCTTAGTGGGGAGCCTGTTTCTCCCCCTACCTGCTGCTCCCCCTGCTTGTATGCTCTCTTGCTCTCTGTCTCTCTCTCTGACAAATAAATAAATAAAATCTTTAATAAATAAATAAATAACATCTTTAAAAAAAAAAGGATAAACTGATCGTGTGATCATGTCACCCTTTGCTTAGTTCCATCAGTGATTCCTTTTGGCTCACCGGAAGTTCAACCTCCTTAGCATGGCATGCAGTGCCCCCCTTACCACCCCCCACCCCACCCCCCGCCGCCTCTGCCGCCCCACACTTCCACCTTACTCTGGACTCTAGCTTGCAGAACTACCTGCAACTCTTCTGGAGCACCACACTGCTTTCACCCCTGTGCCTTCTGCAGGCCCCACTTCCTGGAGCTCCTTCTAGCCATGCTTGTCCTTTACCACCCAGCTCAAGGGCAAACTCGTATTGGTCTACTCAATTTGCTGCCCCTCTTCTACAGCAATATGCCGAGGTCTTATCTCCTCATGACAGCTCTCTTACTTTGTGTTAACTGTCCAGTTGCTTGGCTTTTTATCCCACTAGGATTCTTGAAGACAAGGACTGGATCTTTTTCCCTTTTGTGTACCTAGTGCCCAGTACATAGTAGGCACATAAAACTTTTAGTGAATGAATGATCTCAACAGTACATGCACTGCCCAGCAGAGAGTGGTTGGGAGATGACTTCATGCCTTAAAGGATCCCTGGGCAACTTCAGCACACCTCTGTCCTCTCCTAGTTGTGAGCACTTTCTAGGAGTTGGGGAACATGGAATCATCGACTGTTAGACATAGAAGGGACTTCAGAGCGCAAGAGAAGCAGGATGGAGATGTGACAACAAGCAAAGGTTAGAAAGGAGAGAAGATGCTCTGCGGCTGGTTTTGAAGATGGAGAAAGGGGCCACAAGCCAAGGAATCCAGGTGGTTTCCAGAAGGTGCAAAACGCAAGGAACAAACTCTCCCCCAGAGCCTTCAGAAGGAGCATAGCCCTGCCTACACCTTGACTTTAGCACACTGAGGCTAATTTTAGACTTCTCACCTCCAGAACTACAAGATAATAGATTTGTTGTAAGCCACCAAGATTGTGGCAATTTGTTGCAGGAGCAATAGGAAATCAGTACAGATTATTATTTGAACAGGATTGGTTTATTATTATTTGAACAGCATAGGTGTGTGTGTACAACTGTAAATGTACATGAAAATGCATTATGCCTTTATGGATGACAAAAGCAGCACTAAAATGTATGATGATTACCATAACAATAAAAATTTTTTTTTAAAAAGCAGCACTAAGGAAGTTTTAAGCAGGACCAGCTGGTGAGCAGGTCTGCCACTATAAACTGCTCAGGCGGTAAGTCAGCCACACACCTGAAACAAGTTTCTTGTGCAGGCAATTTGTTCTTCTTCTCTGGTGATGACCAGCCTGCATGCCCTTTCCAGGCACTTTATAAAAAGATACAGCACCTTTGGAGGGTTACAGACATTAATGGCAGTACTTTATCCTCTGGGAGAGGGGAAGCTTAATGGGGAAAGAAGAGGGCCTAAAGGAGAAATTCAAGTGAAAAAGCAGGGTGGATAGTCATCACTCCGAATTGGCTGGGTTTGGACTACCAGGTGCCACCTGATGACCTGACCCACCTGGAACTCCAGCTGCCTTAGGGCCTTATTGTTTGCATGGCAGGCTCCATGCCACAGCAAGGGTGGAGGCTCTGGTCCCACTCCAGGCAGAAGACCTCGCCTCAGTGGATACCCAGATTATGGAGCCAGCAGCAGCCAGTGACCACATCATAGACGCGCTGGGCCTGACATAATGCCTTACCCTGGAGACGCTGTCACCAGCCTCCCAACTGCCTGAAGGCTTGCTCCACGGTGCTTCAGAAAGCCAAGAGCTGCTCACTGAAACACTGCTCCTAGAGAGTGATGATTTGGTGTTATGAGGCTGTCAGCCACTGATGGATGGAGAAGGTATTCTATTCACCCATAAAGATGAGCCTTATGGCCTTAAGGCTTTCCCCATTTCTTTTAGGTTGGGGGGTAAGAGAGTGCCTGCATCTCCCCAGGGCAAAAATGACTTCCCTGCAATATATGTGAATTATGGCTGGATCCTGGGCGGCCAACAAACGCTTGGCTGAAATGAAGATCAAGACCAACCACAGCTTGAAGAATTACTGAAAAGTACTATACCGATGCCCGTTTGGATAGTTTGGATAGTCCAGTTGCTTGGCTTTTTATCACCTCGAAATGTGTGCCTCCAGTAGCCCCAGGACACATCAGGAAGCCATACTTGGTCCAGAACCTCTCCGTGACCTCCTCCAAGTCAGGCTGGTTTTCCTGGAGGTGTCGAAAGGTAGCACAGAACAGCACACCCAGCACTAGATCTGCCCACTTCAAAGAGCTCAGCCACACAGCCTGGAGGCATCGGGGAGGCCAGCAGATACATTCCAATGGCTACTTTCTGAGGCACAGAGGAAGGTAGCTTCCCATGGGTGGCTTCCCTTTGAAGATTCAGGGCCAGCTTTTTGCAGATACAGTAAAATGTCTCCCGAGACATTCAGAAGGCTTGCTTCCATCTGTGAAGGCTAAGTCTGTCTGCTTGGAGTTCCTGCCAAAGAGGAGATTGTGTAGGGAGAGCCCCAGTCCTGTATGCTCATCTTCCAAGAGACTGGGCTTTCTGAGCAGAAAGTGGATGACTGCGTGGGTTCTCCAGGTATGGAGGACAGCCTCATTCAGGTGGACCTGCATGGCCTCGGCCAGGGCAGCCTCCTTGTCAGCCTCTTCACTCTCAGCCACAAGCATGGCAACAATGGCTCCCATTTGCAGGGTGGCTTGTGTAACAAGCTGCGGCACCCCCTGGGCTGGACTCATGGAGCATGCTTTGGGGGTTGTGGGTGCCACTGAGCCAAGTTAGGCAGAGTGATGTGTAGGTGTGTATGCCTTTCCTAATGATGGTCAATGAAATTCTTATCCCCCAGGTAGGTGTGGGCACCAGGAAGCTCAGGGTTGAGTTAGCTGATGAATATCAGGCCTGCCATTATGAACTAGATGTAACAAATGTAATTTCATCTGTGTAACCCACACATCAGCAACTTCCGTTCTTTTTCTTGCAGATTGAGTCAGCAATACAAGAGCCAGGATAAAAGAGCTCAGAGCAAATGACACTAGGCTCTTAGTGTGGCTATCAGTTTGTCTTCTCTTCTTCACAGACTTCTTCTTAATGACTCCTCCTAGAGGACTTTTCCTTTCTCCTGGCCTTCTGAATCTCTTCACAAAGCAAACACATTGGTGAAATTCTACAGGAAGTCCCCTCCCACACACTAAAATCAAAGGTTACCCTGAAAACACAAAGAACTTCACCAGCCAGTTTTACTTGCCCTGATCATCTGGTGCTCCCACAAGGAAGCACCTGAAGAGCTAATTAGTTAATATTTTGGAGGGCAAGATGATAAGATCCATTTCAATCTCAGGTACCTGGCTTTTAGTTAAAAATTTCACCCTGATTTTCAACTTCTTTATTATGAAGAAGGACCTGCTTCACAGAAGCACAAAAAGAGATCAAGTATCCCTTAGAGTTTTCAGAATGAACAACCACAAGACAGAATAGGCTTTAATGTTAGCACTTATAGTTCTAGATCTGAGAGTTCCACATTGCCAAATCACTTATAATGACCCTCTGAGAACTGAGAGGCTGCTAAGGACTTCACACACCACTGCAATGCCTTTCCTGATGTTTTTTTCCTAATGAAAATCTACTTCCATAACATCATGTGTCCTTTGGGCTGATCTTTTTCTAAGAGCTGGTGTCCATCCTAGGCAGGACTAGGAGTGCTCGTGTCCTAGCTCCATGGGCTGTGTGAGCCTAGGAAAGCTACAACCTCTCAGTGTGTTTCAGGTGCTCTCCTTGTAAAGCAAATAGGGTGGACTCACCTAGCCTTAAGGTCCCTTGCTGCTCTAACATCCTTTGGGCTAATTTAAAAGGCTAGATCCTGTAAGATGTCAGCTAAGATGGCTGAAACTGCATCTCAGAGCTTGTTTCTAAGAAAGTCTAATAAATATAATGTAGTAAACATTATGAATTCAGCAATGCATTCCACAAATATTCATTGAGCCTTATTATGTGCTAGGAATTCCAACAGGCACAGGGGATTACATTTCACCTTGGTTATTAGATCAGCAGCTTAGAGAAAGAAAATGCAATGATTACTCATCCCTTTCTAGGTGGCTGTTTGTAAATGGAAAGTCTCTGCTTGCTATTAGTGGCTAATTCTTGACTTGGGCAAGACTGAACATTCTGGCACTTGGGCCTCTTATGACTTAGATGAATCCTTCCATGTAGTACTTAAACCTATCTCCTATCTGGGTGGTTTATCGGTTACTGTCACAACCTTGGGGCTCACTGTAATCTCATTTTAATAGTATATTCCCTGTCCACCTGTCTGGAAAATTGCTCTCTTACTAAACTTTCTGGCATCTTCCACTTGGAAATGACAGCTTAGCCAACCCCCATTGGTCAAGAGGAAATGTCAGTTTCTTTTCTGTGCTCTCTGCCTTACTATTGCCTTTGATATAAGACATCTCCACGATCAGTCTTTAGTAATATCTCCTCCTAACATGTTAAAAACTGAGCGTCTAGTGAGTTTGCTTCCTCCTTAGTTAGCATTAACTCAGCTTACCATCTTAGAGGTCAGGTCTTTTCACAAACCATTTAAAGTTCCCCTTAGCAGTCATAGACTGGTCCCATTGGATCCCACGAGGAGAGACGGAGGCAAGAGGAGTTTCCAGCTGATTTTCTGCGCATCCCATTGCCTACCTTTGAGCAAGTCTTTCTGTTGCTAATAAGTTGCTATTAATTGGTTGGTGGGAAGTGGAAAGGAAGAAAAATGAGTGCTCACAACGCCCCCTGCACCCCCCCGCAACACACCCCTTAAAAAGGGGGGGGCGGTACATGGATGAGGACAGTTTAGGAACTTTATTTTTCCCATTCCGGTTTGAAGCTTTTTATCAAGACACTGCCCCCAGATCACCTTTACTAACAGCTCTACTTCGTCCCTTCTCCCAAGGTTTGCTCTCCCTCTCCGCCAGCACTGTCCACGTTACGGCCTCCGGGCAGTCCCTAGAGGAAAGGGGGTTTGTTAAATTTGAAAAACTGCACTACGTCCTTGCAGCGCAGATGCAATGAACCGAGGACTAACCTGACTCCCTGGTTCACCCAACTTGAACTTCGGCTTCCGGGCGGAGGCAGGTGAGAACCCGCCAACCCCAGCCCTGGCCAAAGGCACGGGCAACTGGGGGCCGGCGAGCCGTCCAGCCCCAGCCCGCGCTCATCCTTTAGCCCTGCTGGCCGGACAGCCCGGAGGACCTACGCGCCGCAGGGACCCGGCGCCCGCGGGAGGCGGAGCCCGGACCCCCGACCCCGGTCCCCGGAGCCGGGCGCTTCTAAGTGTTGCCGCTGCGCGCTCCCCCTCCGCCCGCCATCCGCCCCTCCTCCCTCGCTCTTCTCAGCCTCTCCCTTCTCCTCGCTTCCTCCAAGCCGCCTCTACTTGCTTTTTTAAAGTGTGTATAGCCAACTTACAGAAAAGTTTCAAAAATAGTTGGAGGGACTCCTGTCTGCCATTTACTGAAAATCCCCGATTGTCTTCTTTTTCCGGGTTGGCCACGCTTTAACTTCAGTGGGAAGACCGTTCTCTCACTCCCCAGGCCTCCGAAAGGATCTCTCCCAGCCATCTGTCGAGGGGTCTGCCCTTACAGGGGTGGAAAACTGACTTTGAAGTTAAAGAGTATTAGAGGCAAAAACCCTCTAGAAGAGAGAACAGGTGGCTGCAGGGTGTTACTCTTATCAGATACCTGGACCTTGCTGCTATCAACACTTGCAGTGAATGAATTTATCAGACTTCTTCCAAGCAGACTCTTAGCTGGAAGCAGATTCTTGCAACAAAGGAGAGCTGGTAAGCAAGGGACAGGTCCACCGCGTGGGTGACCACCTGAATTGGATTCTGCAGTTTGGTAACTTGGCTCTCAGAATGAAAAAGATAGGCAGGAGAGAAAAAAATTTAAAAACCCTCAAAATAAAAACAAACAAAAACTCAAAACCTTGAAGTTCTGGCTTCCCACTTCCTCTCTGCAGTAAAGACGCCCGCCAGTGATTACAAAAACAAGGTTCACAGAAGCTTGGTTCTTTGGTGCAAGAAGGTGGCCACTAGAGGATTTTGACTGATAGAGAAATAAATGCTTAAATTAACCTGTAACAAGAGGTTACTCTGGCTCTGTCAGCATGGTTCTAGTCCCCTAGCTTCTACAACCAGCTGTGTGGCTTCCAGAGTCCCTTTCCTCCTCTGTAGGGGAGGGTGTCGACCTGACTGGGGAGGCTGTTTGAACCTGGAACGCTGAACACTCTCAGGAGCCAAGCTTATGACCAGTGGGCTGAATCCTGCTTCTCAGACTGGTTTGGTTTTGTTTTTAAATTAGTTGCTAACATTAAAATACTAGGAGATTTCTTATAAAAATCTGGATTTCCATCTTTTTGGAAAAAAAAAATTCATACATGCCATCAACACTGGACCTATATTTTGCACATATCAACAAAAGGCAGTTACTAGATACAGTCTTTACCAAGCCAGAGTCACACACTGCTACCTGCCAGGTGCCCGTGGGTATTTGAGTGTGGGCCTGTGCTCTACTCCAGATCTAACCCCAGGTTACACTCCTTCCCAGGAAGCCAACCCTCATTTCTCCACTTAGTCTACTCTTATACTTCATAGGCCACTTCAGGGCCTTGGTCTGCCTCTCCCAAGCATGAGAGAATATTCTGGGAAGCCAAGTAGAAACGCTCAATTGATAGAAAACCTATGGAAACTGACCAGAAAGGGAAGTGAGTTTGGCCTGCAAAATTAAACAAATTACTTCAAAAGGAGCTGATAAAAGACTATCAGAAGACTTAGGAAAGGATGTGGTCATGATTAACACTGGGATCCTGTGCTTCTTGCTTTCCCTTTACTCTAAGTGCCATAACTTATAACAGTTTATTGAAAATAATAACAGCTATATTACTGAATGCTTACTGTACACAAGGCAACCCGATGAGGTTAGTACTGTTATTATCCCCATTTTGCGAATGAGGAAGCTGAAGCTTACAGAGGTCAAGTTATTTCCACAGGTCATAAAGCTAGTAAGCTGGTGGAGGTGGGATTTGAGCCCAGCATTTGAATCAAGAGTGGGAACCCTAGGTGTCTTGGAACACCTTGAGGTTAGGGAACTGAGTCTGCCTTTTTGTAGCTCTCCAGATAGATAAAGAGGCTCACAAACTATTAAATGCCAGAAATAAAGAAGAAAAGAAAGAAGAAAGAAGAGGAGAGGAAAGGAAAGGAAAGGAAAGGAGAAAGAAAAACAAAATTTATATTTTTTATATTTTTCATGGAAACAATGAAATTGAAAAAAATAGATTTTTAACTTGTTATGAATCCATTTGTCTATCCTCCAGTCTATACATTTTGAACTTGCTCATTAGAATGAGCAAAACGCATTCATCGTCTAAGTAAAAACATGGCAGTCTTTTACCTTATCACAAAGGGGAGCAAGGTTTATCTAGAATAATTTCTTCTCACTGAAAACTCGCTGGCACCTAGTAATTATTTCCTTCCTTTTTGTTATGGTCCCAACTTGCCCTTCAAGAACTTTGCCCAGGACTGGCATCTACGGTTTGCAGAATCAACTCTCTTCCCCTTTTCACAGATTGGAACAGTGTGTACCCATCCACAGCCTTTGGCACCCCTCCCTGGCTCCACAGTCCCTGAACAACTGCCAACAGTCTTCTCATACATAACTTCTCTTGGTCCCCCAAACGGCATTTGTTCAACCTTGGAGACATAAGCTCTTTCGAAGCTAGGCGCTGTCTTACAATATCCCACTCATTTTGTGCTCCAGCATCTTCCTACTGACATTTGTATGACGAATATTCAGTTTCACGAAGGTCAGAGCAGGAAAGCTGGTGTTCTGAGATGGAAACCAGGAAGTCCTACATGCAAATCCAGATTCTGTTACTCTCCAGCAGTCTGAGCCTGGGCTAAGTTATCCAATTCTTTGAGCTTCAGTTTGTACCTCTGTAAAATAGGAATAATAGCTACTATTATTAGATGGTCAGACCTTAAGGAAGATTGAAAGAGATCTTTGTAAGAGTGCTGAGACAACTGATTGAGAGTCACAACAACGGAGAGGAGACGAATAGATCTACTTCCTCGCAGATACATGGATTTATGGGACTTCGGAGTTGGAAGGTACTAGAGAAGCTGCACAGTCCTGCTTCCCACTCACTAGAACTGGTACTCATGAACAGTGCCTTTCAGCATTCCAAGGTTTCTCTCTGTCCTACATTACCTCCACAACTTCCGCTCCTGAGCCACACACCCGTGCCTTCCATGCTCTATCCAGAGCTTCACAAGGCCTTTTCTCTGTGCCAGGCACTTACCACACCCTATATCGTACGCATTTTTTATCTTCACTTTACAGCTGTGGAAACTGAGATGTTAAGTAATTGGTCCACAGCTACGTAGTTAATAAATGGGATTCGGCCAGATCTGTTTGGATCTGAAGCCCTTGCTCTTTTCTGCATGATTACACTGCCTTTTAAAAGAAAAGAACTGTGCTTATTTTTCCTCAAGTCTCAGCTCATCCCCTTGCTCCTCTTGTAGGTGTACCCCCTTCTGCTATGGATTGAATTATGTCGCTCGAAATTCACATGTTGAAGCCCTACCCCTCAGTGTGGTCCTATATGGGGATGGGGCCCTTGGGAGATACTCAGGGTTAGATGAGGTTGTGAGAGCGGAGCGCTCATGATGGGATTAGTGCCCTAATAAGAAGAGGCCCCAGAGGGCTTACTCTTCACCCTCTCCCTACCCACATGCCCACAAAGAGGAGGTCATGTGAGCACACCTCTCAGGGTCAAAGGAGAGGCCTCAGAACCACATCTACCTTGCAGGCACCTTCATCCTAAACTTCCAGCCTCCAGAACTGTGAGAAATAAATGTCTGTTGTGTAAGCCACCCAGTCAATGGTGTTATGTTCTGGCAGTCTGAGCAAAGACACTGTCTTTGTATCTATGCTTTCCCTTTCCCAGTTGGTCTTTTCCAAATCTGACCTCAATGAGCTTGCATTTCAACCTGCAGTGTCTCCCGCTCTCAGCTTCCTGCCGCCGCCATTGTTCATTGTATCCTCAGTGTTGGAGTTTTGACGGCTCTCTCACCTTCTGGAGACATCTTTCTGTTCAGTGTCTCAGGCCAGGTAATCAGACCTGAATGGTTTGATGTTTACCTTCATTGAATCTGACTATGTCTGTCCTTGGGTACTCCAAATTTTTAAAAAGGCGTAGTTACTTCTTACCAACACTCCTAGTGCTTTCAGTTGACTCACTAGTGTCTGCTGTGGGGTCCAAGTTAGGCCCAGACTAGCAGTGTCCTCTTACTTCCTGCTTCCTAGGAGCTGCGCTCTTGGCCAGGCAAATCAGCAGGTTACCAGACGCAGTGTATGAGCCTTCCTGCTCTGCTAGCATCTCCTTTCCCTTGTCTTTCCCATCTCAAATCCCTGTGCATTTGTTGTGTTCTACCCGGTTCAGCCCTTGATTACAGGCTGTACCTTGCATGATCAAAAGTAATATGTGTATCTTTAAATGTCCACACACTTAACATCACGAAAAAGAATTAACTATGACTCAACTCCAAGGTGGTAACCTATAAACAATATTTGATGTAAACTGTGGGTTCATTTGAACCAGTTTGGAATAATGTGGGGGTAGTAGGGCCTCTGCAAATGAGAGTACCTGGAACCTAGCCGAGTCTTAAAACAGCTCTGCTTGATTATGCATTATTTCAAATTTATTCTAATTCCCTCTGTAAACTCTGGATATCTTAATAAGAATGTAAATCAGTGAAGCAGTCAAATCCATCAATGTATTGGTATATCTACTATGTGTTAAATACTGTGCCCGGTACTCACGGTGGGAGTGAAGAGTAATGTATAAAAGACAAAATGGGGTCCCTGGGCTTAAAGAGTTCAAGGTCTAGATGGCAAGAAGGGGCTTCATCTTTCCCAACTTTCCTTTGCCTCTCCTGACTTCTCTCACTTCCTCAAATTCACTGAGCTCCTTCCTTCCTACCTCAGGGCTTTTGCAGATAACTGCTCTTGAGAATACTCTTCCTGCCACCCTTCTTGCTACCTAATCCATCCTTCAGGATCTGTTTAAATGTCGCTTCCTTGGAGACCTTCCCTGACCACACCCTGCCCCTACCCTCTACCCCCTCTAATTTAGGCCCCTCTGTTATTCATAATTTTCTAGCGTTTTGTTGTTGTTGCTTTTGTTTTGCCTTTGCACTGCTTATCACTTGAAATTATTTACATTTAGTTAGTTATTTACTTACAGTCTATCTTGCCTCATTCATTTATAGGTTCCAGGAGGGTAGAAACCAGGTCTGTTTTGTTCACAGCTATATATCCAGTGTCAATCACATTGTTTGGCAGACAATAGTGTTCATTAAGTATTTGCTTAATAACTGGGAGAAGAGCACACACTCCTAAAGTAGGTAAATAGCAATGTGCAAATGCCTAGAATTAAAAGGAAATCACAATACTCTGTATGATACAGCAATGGTGGATACATGTCATTATACATTTGTACAACCCATGGAATGAATGTACAGCAGCAAGAGTGAACCCTAATGTAAATTATGGACTTTGGGTGATTATGATGTGTCAACATAGGTTCATCAGTTGTCACAAATGTACCACTCTGGTGGGGGATGTTGTAACGAGGGCAGCTATGCATATGTGAGAGCAGAGGGTATATGGGAAATTCCTGTACCTTCTGCTCAGGTGTTCCGTTAACCTAAAACTGCCCTCAAAAAAAAAATGAAATCTTCTCTAAAAAAGAAAATTGGAAAAAAGATATGGACCTATAAGGAAGCAGTTGAGGAGAGAGAGGAGGGATAGACAGGATTTGATTACATGGAGAAGGGGACTGAGCATTGAGTTGGGAGAGCAGCATGAAGAGGAGCCTGGTCTCAGAACAATTGAAAAGCTAGCTTGACGGCCTGATTCCCACTTGAAAATGGTGGAAGACCAAATTAGACAGTAGGTTCAGACCATATTGTGGAGGGCCTTGAAAGCTATTCTAAGAGTGATAGTAGTGGTGAGACATGATGGAAGCGTTGGAGGTGAACTGCGGGATAGATGGTAAACTGGGCAAAGAACAGAGATAGGGTTCAGGAAGATGGACCAGCAGACCCTTGCAGTTATCCATGGATGAGATTCTAAAGGCTCTTTGAAAGCAGGTATCCTATTTTTCATTCTTTTATATCCATCACTACGCCCTATTAAATTCTAAATATTCAAGTTTGAACCATAGATGAGAAAACACAGATAATCTGATATGAATACACTAAATAATCTTTAATTGGAAGAAACAACCTGTGAAAACACAAGCATACATTTCCTCCAAAACTTCAAGTTGAACCATGAGTTTATTTTGTTCTATTTTTTAACATTGAGTATCTAGGGTAATTAGAGCATGAGTTTGCATTTTTTTCTCTCTAAATTATTCAATCTCCATGCATGGATGGAGAACGGAGGCACAGAGGGAGAGTACCAGGACTATATTTTGTGTTTCTTGCCCAGACGGCACTGTCACTTGCCTCACGCTCCCTGATAAAGCACCATGTGCCTACGGAGCACTGATCACTAATTATAGAGGCTCTGATTGCCACTGGATTTACCCCTGGCCTCTGTGACTGGGCATCTCCATATATTGCCTCATCCTGTCTAGTTCCTTAAAAGTTTCTCTTTGAAATGGAACTCCTATGAGGTGAGAAAAATGCTTACTCTGTGTGAAACATAAACATAAAACTGGTATGAAAATGACCTTGAGTTAAAAGAGAATGTGAAATATAAATGTCTGTGCATTGTTCAAAATAACAATGTCTGTATTTTTTGACATGGAAGAAACCCTTGTAGCAGAGAGCCGCATGTCCATTCTCCCCTTCATCCATACTGTACACCCCTCAGTGATCAGCTGGTCACAAGGCCCCTCGGAACAAAAACTCCATTTCCTGCCATCCCTTCCAGCTGGGTGTTCCTGTGTGTCTAAGTCCTTTATATGCCTATTGTAATATCTTTAATGAGGGTATCTTATATTTTATATCATCTTTCTTCCTAGAAGATCAGAAGTTTTTTATACATTTTCAAAAATATTATCTTTTTCATTAATTAAAATTTTAATATCCATAGTGTTCAAGGTATTATAATATTTTTATTACCAAAGGATGTTAACAGCTGTTTTAAGAAACAATAACTTTCCAACTTACCCAAGGACATTTTTTTTCCTTTTTTTTTTTTAAGATTTATTTATTTACTTGAGAGAGAGAGAGTGCATGTGTGCAAGGGGGGGGAGGGGGAAGGGAAGGGGGGGTGGAGCAGAGGGAGAGGGAGAGAATCTCAAGCTAATGACCCTGTGATGAGCACTGAGCCTGTGGGGCTCAATCTCACGACCCTGAGATCATGACCTGAACTGAAACTAAGAGTTGGACGCTCAACCGACTGAGCCACCCAGGCGCCCAGACATTTTTTTTTCTTATTTTAATACATGTAAGTTTCTTTGAAAAAAAAATAGAATAATGGAGAAAGAAGCAAGCAGTCTAATTTCATTTTTAAATGTGAAATAATTTGGGCGCCTGGGTGGCTCAGTTGGTTAAGCGACTGCCTTCGGCTCAGGTCATGATCCTGGAGTCCCTGGATCGAGTCCCGCATCGGGCTCCCTGCTCGGCAGGGAGTCTGCTTCTCCCTCTGACCCTCCCCCCTCTCATGTACTCGCTCTCATTCTCTCTCAAATAAATAAACAAAATCTTTAAAAAAAAAAAAAAATGTGAAATAATTTTCCTGGTAGTTATTTGCAGGAAAGATATTTAGATTACTTATTTAACATTTAAATCTAATTTAGGGTTAATAATGTGTAATTAACACCACTCACATTTTACAAGAGATAACCGATGTATGAGAAGTATGTATCAGTCAGGGCTCTCTATAGTGAAGCAAAAAGAAGCCAATTCTGGCTAGTTTAAATACAAAATAAATTTATTTTAATTTTAGTTTTTTATTTTTTTATTTGAATACAGTTGACACACAATGTTACATTAGTTTCAGGCATACAACATAGTGATTTAACATCCCTAACCGTTATGCTGTGCTCACCACAAGTGTAGCTGCCATTTGTCACCATACAACACTATTGCAATATCATTGACTCTATCCCTGTGCTGTGTCTTTCATTCCATAACTGGAAGCCTGTGTGTCCCACTCGCCTTCACCCATTTTGCCATGCCCACACAACCCTCTAAATGGATTTTTTTTTTAAATTTTACTTATTTGAGAGAGAGAGAGATAGAGAGAGAGCACGAGCAGTGGGGAGAGGCAGAGGGAGAGGGAGATGCAGGCTCCCCGCTGAGCAGGGAGCCTGATGCAGGGCTCAACATGGGGATTGATCCCAGGACCCCAAGATCATGACATGAGCTGAAGACAGATGCTTAACCGACTGAGCCACCCAGGCGCCAGTGGATTTATTTATTTTTTTTTTTTTTAAAGATTTTATTTATTTATTTGGCAGAGAGAGCAAGAGAGGACAAGCAGGGGGAACAGTAGAGGGAGAGGGAGAAGCACAGGCTCCCCACCAAGCAGGGAACCCTATGCGGGGCCCGATCCCAGGACCCTGAGACCATGACCCGAGCCAAAGGCAGACGCCCAACCATCTGCACCACCCAGATGCCCCCAGTGGATTTATTTTTAAAGTATTGGGAAGGTCATAGAATCTTCCAGGGTGTGAAAACTGGACTTGGAGGCCACATTGCAGAACTGATATCCCTGACAAAGTTCAGATTCAGTTGCCTTCTAAGTGAAACCAGCTAGAAGAAATGAAATGTCCTGGCTGGGCAAGGGAACAATTTGGAGCCCTTGGCATGATTTTGAGAGAGAAAGGCATACTTGGCTATAAAAATGGGATACTATGGCCTTAAGGTTTAAATTAAGTTTACATGATACAGATGATGACTGCTATTCCTAACTTAACGCAAGCACGAAAACATCCACCATCTCATAAATCTTACCAAATTGAGTCCACAAGGCATTGTAAATAATGCATATATTCTATCTGTTGTATTACAAATACAGATTAACATGCTCAATATTAAACAGTCACCTGATTTATTTGTGCATATTTAAGTCTCAAAAAGTTGCCCCCCAAACTCTCACAGTTACTGAAGCCGCCATTAAGAACTTAAGAGGGGTCAAAGTGGGTTATTGGCAACAGTTCAGGCATAAGGCGAGGAGCCAGTCCTGGCAGTCTGATCAAGGAGTTTGCAATACAAAACAGCTCATGAATTCTTCCTCTGACCAGAACAGAAAGTACCTTTGTCCCCTCTGCAGATGGTAGTTATAAGTCAGCAAGCTGCCTTCACTTTGAATGGTTTCAGGGTTAGAGAGACAGGGTGAGAAATAGACGGCGTCTTTGGTACACCCACCGGAACGCCAACCCACCCAGAAGTGTGCGTTGACTGTTACTTGCTGTTTGTGAAAGAGGAGATGCCTCAATGATGCATGATCTCACTACCCCTTTTTTTGCTTAAAAAATAAATATTTGTTATCCCAAAGTGTCTGTGGGTCAGGAACTCAGAAGAAGCTTAGCTGGATGGTTCCGGTTTAAAGTTTCTCATGGGGTTGCTGTCAAGCTATTGGCTAGAGCTGTTGCCCTCGGAAGACGTGAGTTGGGCTGAAAGATCTGCCCTCGAGGTGGCCTGCTCATCTGGACAGCAAATGGGTGCTGGCTATAGACAAGGGGCGTCAGCGTCTCACCACATGGGCCTCTTCATGACACTGCTTTTTTTTAAATTGAGGTATAACTGACATACAGAACATTCTGTTAGTTTCAGGTGTACAACATAATGATTCAATATTTGTATACATTGCCAGACGATCACCACAGTAAGTCTAGTTAACACCCATCACCACACATAGTCACAGATTTTTTTCTTATAATGAGGACTTTTAAGATCCACTCGCTTAGCAACTTTGAAATATGGATACAGGATTACTATAGTCACCCCACTCAGTGCTTTTAAGACAAGAAGAGAAAACAGTAATAATAATACAACTTTCTAGCACTTAATGAGCAGCCACTATGTGCCTGGGATTGTGCCAAGCATGTAGATGCTTTACATCCTTTCATCCCTGTGAGAATTCTGGGTGGAAGGGACTGCCATGTCTCCATTTCACAAGTGAGGAAGCTGAAGATCTGAAACTTTGTGCAACTTCTTCAAGGACAAGCACGTAATAGTGAGAGGTAGCCTGGTCCAGAATCCAATCTGTGATGGCAAAGCCAGGGTGCCCAACTTCCATGCCACACATTGTGCCCTTTCTATGGGATCCTGGCCTTTCTTTCCTCCTTAGCATTTTTCTTAACGTCTCTCAACATCCTCCACTCCCCTTCATATCTCTCTCTTACCTGCCACTTGGTTCCATGGCAGTGCCCTGGGAGTGTAATTATTAGAATGACTCACTGTTGAGCCTCTATGTTCTTACTGGAACCTCACAGAATCAGCCACAGAATAATGAAATTACCAAACTAAAGAGAACTCTATGCATCTTCTGCTCCATCCACTCTGAATTTGTGTCTCATAAGTGGCATATATCATTAGTAGAGCTGCCTAGTGCAGGATTACCTCTGCAGGCTCGGGACCAGAGCTGTTCCCTCCACCACACCAAAGGGAGACCCATCCAGGCTGGAAACATCACCAAGCCCAAGCCGTATCAGGAATCCATTTCCTAGCTTATCTGGCAGAGTGCTCCCATCTGGCCTCAGCTTGGGTTTACACTTCCCTATGGGCCCTCAGTCCCTGCATATATTGCTCCAGCCCTGAGTTCTGGCTGAGAAAGGGTCTTCCTTCTGATGCTCCTGAGATTCCCTATCCAGGCTCAGGAGATTTTGCACTCACCCTGTCCTTTCCTATTTTCTCCTTTGGGAAGCAGGAGAGTCTCCAACGGTCCAGAGAAGGCCCACCCTCTTCCCTGACCTTTTCTAGGGATCCACCAGTCCTTGTTCAGGCTGATCCTAGCTGGCAAAAAGCAAGCCACAATGTAGGAGAGTAAGGAAAGGGCCTCAACTGAGCCTCCTTGCTCTAGAGGTATGCAAGCCACCTGAGGGGACACCATCTTCCACTGGAAATTTTTCAAAATAATTTAAATGAGGCATTTTGCATGTTAAGAGTACAATCTGGTGATTTTTAAAGTAAATGTATCAAATAGTGCAAACTATCAGGATAAACCCACTTTGGAACATTTTCATCACCCCAATAAGATTCTTTATGCACATTTGCTGTTAATTCCCTGCTCTCCACCCTGGGGAACCACATAGATAATTTCTGTCTCTATTGCTAGGTTCTTTACAGATATTTCATATAAATGGAATCATATATCATGTGGTTGGTTGTATCTGGCTTCTTTCACTGAGCATAAGTTTTTTGAGATTCATCTGTAATTTGATCCTTTTTAATGCTGAGTAGTTTTTTCACTGTATGGCTATACCATGGTTTATCCATTCACAAACTTTGGGTGAACATTTAGGTGGTTTCTAATTTGGGGCTATTATGAATAATGCTGCTATAAACATTGTGTGCAAGTCTTTGTTCTTTGTGTGGACCCTGGAACTCTTTACAGACTTAATAGACCGGTCTTTGCGTTTCTTTTCCCCCAATCCTAACCATCAAATTCCTATATTTCTTTTGGAAACACTCCTCTAGCCATTGGCTCATTTGGAAAGCAGAAAAAACTCAAACTACCTGCACCAACCGGTGATCACATCAATCATAGTTCAGATTACTACCTTCATCTATTTACCCAAATACTGTCTGAAGCTTCTTAGAGACTCACTTACCCACTTGGAGAAGGTGGAACCCTTCACAAATCCCCTGACACATATTTCTTCAGTGGATTGCTTTCCTTTTTAAAAAGGTTTTAACAAATTTTCTATTGATGGGCTTTCAGATTTCTTTCAAACTTTTATTATTACAAAAAAACACTGCAATGCGTCATCTTGTAATCTAGTACAATAAGAGTTGTAAGTACAGTATGTCTGTGGAATAAATTTCTGGGAGTGGAATTTCTGAGTCAAAGGTATATGTTTTTATAATTCAGATCATTATTGCCAATGTTCCTTCTATGGGGTGGCAATACATGCATATTTCCTCATATACTCATTGGCTCTTGAAATCCCAACTATTTTTTTTTCACTGTTTAAGGAATTTTTATTAAAGCAAGAATTTTATAATCCAAATTACATTTCCTTGCTCAGTTATCAGTTCTGTTATTTAAAACAGAAGTGACATTCTGAGCTATTCCACAGTAAAGAATTACAAAATTAAAGAAAGGAATGCTTTAAATTTTTGTACTTTGCTGAAAATTCTTTTTCCCAGGGTCTATAAAACATTAATTTGTTTCTATATTTTACTATTTTTTTGTGTTTTTTTTTTTTGTTTTTAAATCAATAAGTAATTTGGGACTAGCATTATGTTTGTTTTTATATTTTACTATTTTTTTGTGTTTTTTTTGTTTTTAAATCAATAAGTAATTTGGGACTAGCATTATGTTTGCTAGACCTGGCATTTGCTCGGTACATAAGGTTCAAAGTTTCCTTTCCTTTTTTTATTTATTTTATATTTTGCAATCTTTTTTTTTCCATGTTTAAGTTTTTCGATGTTTAGATATTTTTCTTCGGTGAAGCACGAGTTTCTTTTTGGAATCCCAACTATTTTTTAATCTTAGCTAACCTAACAGGTATAAGGTAGTATCTCAATGTGGTTTGAATTGAATTTCTCTTTTTAGGAGTGAAGTTGAGCATATTTTTGTGTAAGCCAGTTTTGTTTCTTTTGTGAATTCTCTGTTCCTGTCATTTTCCCCATTTTTCTATTGTACTTCGGGTCTTTTCCTTATTACTTCTTAGGACAATTAACCCTTTGTTCTGATAAAAGTTGCTAATACTTTGTTTCTTTTCACTTTGGTGGGTTTTGCCAAACAGAATTTTATTTATTTATTTTTTCATTGTGGTAAAATATATGGAACATAAAATATATCATTTTAACCATTTTTCAGTGTACAATTCAGTGTCATCAGGTACATGCACCATGTTGTACAACCATCACCATTATCCATTTCCAGAACAGAAATCCAAAATAGAAACACTATACCCATTTAATAACAAATCCCCTTTCCTCCCTCCCCACTTCCCTCACCCTGCGCCCTGGTAAGCACTATTTCCACTTTATGTTTCTGTGAATTTAACTACTCTAGGGATCTCATATAAGTGGAATCAGACAGTATTTGTCCTTTTGTGACTGGCTTATTTCATTTAGCATAATGTCTTCAAAGTTCATCTATGTTGTAGCATGGGACAGAACTTCCTTCCTTTTTAAAGCTGAGTAATGTTCCATTGCATATGCCACATTTTGTTTACCCATTCATCAGAATTTTATTTTAATGTGGAAAAAATCTATCTTTTTTAAACGGGTTCTAATATTTAAGCTAATCAAGGTATAAAAATTCTCTAGTTTCTTCGACTACATTGATAGTTTAATTTTTTTTTAATTTTACATTTGAAGCTTTGATTCAGCTGAAATTTATTCTAGTTGAATTTGTGAGGTTTGCATCCAACAAAGAAGGTCGTTTTGAAGATCAGCTTCCCCCAAGAGACGGATTTTGGGACAGAGATTTGAATGCAAAAGGTTTGTTGGGGAGTACTCTCAGGAATCATACCTGTGAGGAATGAAGGAAGTGAAACTGGGCAGAGGGAGAAGTTGAATTGAGATGCAGCGGCAACAAAGCTTTATCCGATTGCATGAGCTTTGGACCTGAAATGGCTTTCTTTGAAGATTTGTCTTAAATTGAGCGAAGAGGTCCAGGCATTTGTATTCCTGCATCAACCAGTCCTTGGATATTACTGACCCTAAGGGTATGCTTTTAGATGTGACAGCTCCCTTCGGCTGAGAGTAATTCCTGCGGAGAGACTCAGCCAGGAGCTTCAGTGAACAGCACTCCCAGCAGCTGGGGGAATTGGTCCGTTGGTCCTGAAGCAGGAGTATGGATAGCACACCACAGCATCCACTACACTGCCTTCCTAACACCATGTAGTAGCTAATGCATCTCTTTGCTAACTTTATTATATACAAAATCCCATATGTGTTTGGGTCCATTCCTGGACTTCTCTATTCTGCTCCATTGATCTATTTTTTCATACATCAGTAGTATACTGTTTTAAAAATTATAGTTTTATAGTATGTTTTAATATATACTACAGCTAGTCCCTTCTCATTAAGTTCAAAATTTTCCTGGATATTCTTGCTTGTTTTCTCTCTATATATAAACTTTAGATCAGCTTGCTAATTAAATTTGGGTGGGGGGAGGATGACTGGATTAAATTAATAGATTAATTTAGAGAAAACAGACATACCCATGATGTTGAGTCATCATCCCCTTCAAGAATATGTCTTGACTTTCCATTTGTTCAAATTATCTTTTGTCTTCCTTACTGGTGTGCTAAAATTTTCTTCCTATAGGTATTATGCATCTATTACTGTTTAATTTATACGTACATCGCTATTTTATCCTTAATTTTTTTTTATAAATGGGGTCTTTTCTGTGTATTCCTGACTAGTTGTTTTTCTATGTAACATCATTTCTGTATATTAATTTTGAATGCAACCACCTGGCTATATTCTTTTACTGCTTATGCTAATTTTTAGCTGATATTCTTTTTTTCTTAAGATTTTTATTTATTTATTTGAGAGAGAGAGAGGGAGAGCATAGAGGGAGAGTGAGAGGGAGAAGCAGACTC